>NC_063351.1:27101104-27244114 GCF_021869965.1 Rhincodon typus | reverse complement strand
TAACTCTGTTTTTTCCTTCACTGATGCTGCCAGACCTGCTGGGCTTTTCCAGCAACTTTGTTTTTGTCCCTTAAAATGGTATTCTTTGCTTTCTGATTTTACTATCAGTGGAAACAATTGCTTCTTCCTTACTCTATCAAAAACCTTTCTAATCTGCAACATCTCTGTTAAACCTTTCTTTTTACTTTCTCTGATCTTAGGAGAGCAACCCAGCTTCTCCAGTCTTGCCAAATAACTTAAGGCATTCATTCATCCTTGTAAATCTTTTCTACAAACTTCCCAAGTCTTTCATATGCTTAAAATCTGTTGCTGAACTTTGGATACAACATTCTAGGCCTTAAAAAGTGATTATAAAGATTGAGTATAATGATTTGATTTGTACTCTATGCCTTTGTTTACAAAACAGAGCATCCTGACATTGTTTTTGACAGGCTTTTTGACATGTTTTATCATTCTTAAGGATTTTTATATGTAAAGCCCCCAGGTGTCCATTGCCACATCTCTTAAAATTGTGCCATTAATCCATATCGTTTTTCCTTATTCATCATTTCAGTTTTTTAAAACATATTACTGCCTGAGAAACAAATCAAATCCACAAGTTTTCCACTTAAGAATGTTTGAACAGGAATAATCTTATCTAATCGCAGGTTGTATTTTGGAGGACAGTTATTGAACCACCAGAATCACTAGTAAATTCCAAAAAGCTAGCTTTTGAAAGATGAAACTCGAGCCAACCTTTATATATCTTTTAAAATTTTATTTACAAAGATGCACATTACAGAACATGCACCTCCTACCTCCAGTATCACAGATTATGTTTATCCCATTTTATAGGAACACGAGTGAATCCACAATTAATGCTGAGCATATTCATAAAATAAAACACATTTAATATGGAAGTAGCAATTTGTGTGTAACAACGTAATCAATGAACCTTGTACATTGGTAACAAAGTCATTTCCAGGACTGTCACTGACCTCATCTCCTTATGTGATCTTTAATGATTGACTTCATGGTCTCCCAACCGTGAGAAACCCACATATCTTATTACTGGATCCGCAAACAGGGTGCCCCAGTCGGCCCGTTGTTTCAGGCTGTTCCTATCCCACTGAAATGAATTCTTCATATGTTGCATCTATTTCTTCTCATCTTGTCCAGTCACTTTCCATCCCTTCTCCGATTGCATCACTTTAAGAGTTTCCGGTTGATGATGATCTCCTTTCACCATGGATGCTGATCAGATTTCCATCCTCCATCAAGGTTCTCTGAGAACTCTCCACTCCTTCCTTGAACAAAAGTCTAATGTTCTGAAAAATCACAGCAGGTCTGGTAGGATTTATGGATAGAGAAAGAAAGTTAAATGTTTTGAGTCTGATATGACTCCTCTTCAGAGTTCTACAATCTTAGATCAACAACCGTGAATTCAGTCAGTGGTCAGGGACAGGAGACTGTGACTACAAGCAAGGGAGGTACAGGGGTTCAGGAGGTAGCGCTGAATGAGCCTCAGCTCTTAAACTCATCTAACAGGTCTGGTATTTTTCTCCCTGTGTGGAGGGGAACAGGGTCAATAAGATGATAAGCAAATTCACCATAGTACCATGAGAAAGAAAAGATAAGTGTACTTGTAATTGGGGATAGTATAGTCAGGGGAATAGACATTGTTCTCTTTGGCTGCAATCAAGAGTCCTGAAGGTTGTGTTGGCTGCCTGGATGAGGATATCTCATCTGGGCTGCAGAAGAGCTTGGAGTGGAGGGGAAAGATCCAGCTGTCATGGTCCACGTAGGTACCAATAACGTAGGTACAACGAGGCAAGAGGTTCTGCTGAGGGAATATGAGCAGCCAGTAGCTAACTTAAAAAACAGTAGGAGAGAAATAAACCGACTATGGCTAACCAAGGAAGTTAAGTACAGTATTAAGTTGAAAGAAAAAGCATATAAGGAGGCAAAAGTCAGTGATAACCCCAAATGCTGGGATAAATTCAGAATCCAGCAAAGAAAGACTAAAAAGATAATAAAGCAAGAGAAGTAAACTACAAGGTCAAACAAAATTCATTAAGGAAAAAACTGACAATAAGAGCTTCTTCAAATATATAAAAAGGAAGAGACAAGTCAAAGTGAACATAGGTCCCTTAGAAAAATGAATTTGAGGATGTGGTGATGAGGAACAAGAAAATGGCAGAGCAGTTAAAACAGATATTTTGCATCAGTCTTTTATGGTGAAACATATTTTGAACATCCCATTAATACTAAAGAATACAGGGGAGCAATTAAGTGCCAGCAACATCACTAGAGAAGTGGATTTGGCAAACTAATGGGACTAAAGGCAAGCCTTGGTGGCTTGCTTCCTACGATCATAACAGAGGTAGCTATAGAGACAATGGTTGCATTGATTGTAATTTCGCAAACATCCTTGCATTCTGGAAAAGTACCAGAAGATTTGATTAGCATAGTTACCAAATTGGCTAAAGGGCAGGAAAAATGTGTGAAGATAAGGGGTTCTTTTTCAAGTTGGCAACCTGTGACCAGTGACTTTCCACAGGGATCAGTGATGGGACTGTAATAGTTTACAAGATATGTTAATGACTTGAAGGAAGGAAACAATAGTATTGTTGCCAAATTTGTAGACAACACAAAAATAGGTGGAAAGGCAGATTGCGTGAGGGATACAAACAGCTTACAGGAAGATACTGATAGGTTAAGTAAGTGGGCAAAAAATTGGCAAATGGAGTACAATGTGGGAAAATGTGAAATTGTTCATTTTGGAAGGGAGAACAGAGAACAAAGTATAATTTATATGGAGAAAAACTGCAGGGAGTTGCAATACAAAAGAATTGGGTGTACTTGTACACAAAACAGAAAGCTAGCACATAGGTACTGCAGGTAACCAGGAAGGCTAATGGAATGTTGGCTTTTATTTTAAGAGGTTGGAGTATAAGAGTAGGGGAATCTTACTGCAACTATACAAGGTGCCGGTGAGACCACATCTGGGACTACTATGAACAGTTTTGATTCCCTCATTTAAGAAAATATATTATGTAATTGGTGGCTGTTCGGAGAAGGTTCATTCAGATGATCGCCAGTAGGGAGGAATCGTGTTATCAGGATAAGTTAAACATGTTGGTACTCTAATCATTGGAATTTAGAAGAAGGAAGGGTGATCTCGTTGAAGCATATATAGGCTCCTTATGGGGCTTGACGGGGTAAGTGCTGAAAGGATGTTTCTGCTGGTGGGACAGTCTAGGATTAGAGACATAGTCTCATAATAAAGAGGTGCCAAGTCAAGTCTCAGATGAGAAGGAATTTCTTCTCACAGATGTTTTGTGGTTCTTTGGAACTCCTTGTCACAGGGAGCTGAATGGGTAGAGTCCTTGTGTATATTTCCAGTTGAGGTGGATAGATTCTTGATCAGCAGGGGAATGAAAGGTTATGGGGAAAGGACAGGAAAATGGGTGAGGAATGTCAGATAAACCATGATTCTACTGAATGGTGGAGCAGACTTGAGGGGTCAAATGATCTAATGCAGTTCCTATTTCATGTGGTCTTATGGTCACCTGAGTGATCTATCATCAGTTATGGTTTAAATTCACATGCTGACTTTTCATAACTACTCATTTTTTCAATTTAAAGTATCATGGAATTATACAACAAGAAAGGGCTATTCAGGCCACCATGTCTGTGTTGATTCTTTGAAGGAACTCTCCAAATTAGTCCCTTACCCCAGATTTTTCCAACATAACCCATCAAACCCGTTCTCTTTAAGCAAATATATGGAATCTAATTCACCTTTCAAGATGTTTGGTTCAGATCTTAACACCCCTTGTCTGATAAAAATTATTTAGTTTCCCCTCTACTACTTAAGTAAATTACTATACATCTATAACCTTTTGTTATTGACCCAAAAGAAACATTTTTCCTTTATTTGTTCTCCCAATGCCCTCACACTTTTAATCCCATTTCCAAATATGGTTATAACCATGATGACTAAATTGTACATTTTTATTTTCACATTGCACTGGATTGTGGTCTGGGCAGTGAACAAATAGCATTAACAATTTCCTGCTGTATACTTGTCCATAAGTTTCCAAATCATTTCTATACTGGAAATACAATCTCTTAGTCAATTGCCTAAAAACTTATTGTCATCTATAGGGCACCTAGGATCTGTGTGAACAGAACAACAACTCTACATGGCCTTAATCAATTAATCAAATTAAAGAATTGTGAATGAGCAACATACTGTCTAAATTAATAAATGTCGATTTGAATATTGAACTCTATATCAAAGCACATACATAGACAAGATGGAAACAAAAGTTGAATGTAGAGGGACAGTCATGAAGGGATCAAAAATAAAAACCGAATGGAAAATTTATCTTTTATTTCTGAGAATTCCACAGAATAATTAAAATCTGAATGAATCCCACTTGCAAAAGTTTGCTTTCAATGCCAGAGAGTCTGTTTATGTATAATTAAGATATACCATGCTCTTAAATGGACAAGTACAGTGGAATGGACAAACAATAACTTCTGAGGAAATTAACTTGCATCTATGGGTTAAGTGCAGCAACCTGACACCAATGTATTTAGGAGGTGATTGAATTAAATAGCACGATGCCATTTTCTGGAAAAAAAAATGGAGGAATATTATCTGGGACAGCCACCTGTAAGCTATCCACAAACCCGGGTGATCGTCAGATGTTACGATTACATTTTCAAGTACCCTCGGCTGAACACTGCGAGCCGCATTGTTATCTCCACAGCTTCTGATAGTGGTGTGGGGGTAATGACTTGTCCATCTGACTCCTGGCAATCGCGTGTGGATGTTACTGAGAGCATTTTGCGCCCTGGTAAAGATTTCCGATCTCTACCTGGACTGGTTGGTTTGAAAGAAATGACAATAACAATGTTAGACACTAACTTATCAATGCTGAGAGGCTTACCCATGCCTTGTCCACCGTCACCTTGCAATTAAGATTTTAGGGTTGGTCTCAGAGCATTACATTTGACCAGAAATCCTGGAAATTTTACTGAATGTCTTCATGGCTCTGTCTGCTTGCCCAAATCCATCAGCATTTCTCTGCCCCTTCCCGCTTGAAATGCATATTCCCATTTATAAGATTGCAATGCTATGAAAATGAAGCCATTCTTGAGATCACTGTTACAATCTGCCGAGATTAAGTACCTCTGCTGATGTCCATAAGAACCTCTTGTTGATAAGGTGGCTTGTGAAACCAGCCTGATATCGGGAGAAGCTACTATTTTGATATGGAAATGAGTTTTATTCCTCCCACCGTAACTTGGTAGGAATTGTGATAAGTGGTGTATAAATCACGAGTGCTTCCTGTGCAGAATAGTGACCGTTCCCACCCTGCGCATCTCTGAGAGCCATCTCATAAGGCTATAACTGGAAAACACGTGATGCGTGAGTGTGTTATACAAACTAGCGCCAACTTGTACGTGTGGTGTAAAATATCGCCCGGGTTAAGCTACATGACTCAGTGGCTGCCAGCCTGGAAGAAGAACAACTCTCAGAATGAAGGGGTTTCCTGCTAATATCCTTGAGGTTTCTCATAAAGCTTGTTTTTTTTTTGAATGGGATGACTTATTGTTCAATTAACTGAGGAGCAAACCTATTAATTGATTAAATATACCATCGTAATGACTTAGTCCCTGAAATTTAGGTTATAATGATTACTGTATAGTAATTCGTTTAATCTTATAGGTAAGTATTTACCAGTGATCAGATACAAACATCTACTTACTGCGCCTATCGATACCGTGACTGATACCTTGCTCTATATTAGGAACAGCTTTAGTTCGAGTGCACTTGGTGGACACTTTTGACCACAATTGTTCAATGACTCAGACGTGCATGTGATAGGTAGACTCAATAAATCTTACCCCCCACCCCCCAACTCAAAGCAGCGCAGAGATTGAAGTGAGTGTGCCAATAATGAACTGAACTGTCAACACGGCTCTTCTTCAATAACCAGTGATCACTTGTGTCTGGGCTCACGGAAGAGCCCGCGAACTCTCTCTGCAAGGGCAAAGCAGGCAGTAGTTCAGACCAGGGGAGCATTCCAGAGCCTCAGTGAAATGGACTTCCCCGGTGCCCGGGGAATTACACCAAGCCAGTGACGTGGAACCACAATCAGAACTGCAACTCGCCTGCAAAATAACACTGGACTTACTGAGGTGGGGAGCGAGCACGGAGCTGCAGGAAAATGTATTGTCTGGGATTTGGGAATGACAGAACCGGCTACAAGGGACACTGAGCGGTGAAAACCATGGGCACAGCGGAGGTGATCCTATCGCTCTTCCTGGGAATTTTGATGATCGTGTCGTTGCTGTCCAATGTCCTGGTGCTGATCTGCTTTCTGTACAGTGCTGAAATCCGGAAACAGGTCCCTGGGATGTTCATCATTAATTTGACGCTCAGTAACTTGTTGACGACTGTGCTGAACATGCCATTAACTTTAGTGGGGATCATCAATAAGGAGCAGCCGGGAGCCGACTCCGTCTGCCGACTCGTAGGCTTCCTGGAGACTTTTCTGGTAACCAATTCCATGCTGAGCATGGCTGCTCTAAGTACTGACAGATGGATTGCGGTGGTTTTTCCTTTAAGTTACAATTCTAAGATGCGTTACAAGGACGCTGCCATCATGCTGGGTTACACGTGGTTTCACTCTCTGTCCTTTCCTATTGTGGCAATCTGTCTATCCTGGGTCGGTTACAGCCGCCTATACGCCTCCTGCACTCTCTGCCAGACCCGAACTGATGATCAGACCCAATTTGTGGTTTTTACGGTAGTTTTTCACGCCCTCAGTTTTCTTCTTTCGTTAATAGTGCTATGTTTCACCTATCTGAAAGTGCTGAAAGTGGCGCGATTTCACTGCAAGAGGATAGATGTAATCACCATGCAAACGCTAGTGTTACTGGTGGACATTCATCCAAGGTAGGCAGCCCACGCCGTGGGTCTGGTCCGACAGCATTTACTGCTCTGTTTTCGAATAAAGAAATAAATGTGCATGAATATATTGTAGAGTTCATATCTTTTTTGCAGTGATCCTCCCTGTAAGCATTGACACACACACATTTTTACCAAATAGCAAATGAGGATGTCCTGATCTGTGTGTACAGGTTGTGACTAAGATGTTGTTGTAATTTATAATCATGTTTGTATTTTACTACATTCTACTACATTATCTGCATTCCTGGGTTACTTTTAATTACCACAGGAGATTCCCTTTCTTCCTGCACGTTTGTATTTTTGAGGATACATACCTCCTTTACAGTTTGTTGTTGCCCTGGCTATTCACCTGGAAATGACGGATATATTCGAGAAAGTTAATGAAAATGAAGTCTTCGTCATGAGTGCGCTGTGCTAGTTCTGCAGATTTCTGCGTCGCCTGACGTATCCAAGCAGCCCACGCTCGCAACAATATCAGTTGATAAAAATAAAAAACATCCTAACATTATGCACTCTGCAAGAAAACTACAAAGCATAGCAAAAATAACTATTTCTAACAACCTTCCGTTTTAAAATCCCAATATAAACGGACTGTATCAATAATATAGATAGACATGCGACAGAATGTGGTGCCTTGATACAACAAGTGGTGCTCCTGAATTTATACCCCAACATCTCAAATTAAGGGTAACATTTGTAATGATCAAGTTTCAAAACATTTGTTATTATGAAATTGCTGGACTGGGAGGAATCCCCACAACATGTCAGTTTCAAGAGTTCAGATCGGTGATTTCAGCAGAGTGGATTGCGGAATATTGTTCTGCAAATTCATATTCCCCGATGCGACCTCAGTTGATCACACTTACTAAAATAACCGAACGACAAAATACCACGCGGGGGATATTAGATTACCACATTTCTGATGAAAAGGATGCGCTGACAAATTCTCCTTTTTGATATTATCCCAAGTATTCGATGAATCTGAGAATTTTTGGTTTGAAATCCCTCTGATGTGATTTACCACCAATTTTTTGTCTTAATTTCATTGGATCTTTTCGGCCTCCAAGCAGACAAGTAATCATATTGACACACACACACTGTTACTGTTATGATAGTGATAGGACCCTTTTTCAGCAAATCCTTATGTGTTTGAGTCGGGTTTATTTTACTTTTATGCTTCCCCTGTTTCTTGCTCCTTATTTTTAAAAAGCCTTTGCCTTTGTCAAATACACCAAAATTGATCTTCCTGTTACAGAAAATGCTCAAATTAAGAGAAAACAGTAATCATAATTGACATTTAAATTTCAGCTTGAGATGAAATGCAATTAACTGGTAGTACATCATCATGTGTCACAGCTTTATATTAATATTGAAACAGAAAAGCACATGGCTTTGAAGTTTGTTTCTGAAGTTGTCTCTGAAAGAATATATTTTTCTTCTCAAACCCCAGATCAAAAGTGGACAATGGACTTGGTTTATTTAAACACAATTTCTAGAATAAGTCAAACTTTGAATAAATCTAGAACTCTATTAAAAAAAAAAGTGTGATAATGGAGAGTTGGCTCAAAAAAGGACAGGACTGAATGCTAAATCTTTCAATCTCCAACACATTCAGAAAAGTTAGGAAGAGGGAGAATGGAAGAGAGGTGACAGTATTGATTAAGGAGTGGAGTACTGGAGAGCATATCCCACATTGTTGAAGGACAACATTGATTTGGTGAGAATAAGATACAATACAGGTGCCATAGCATTGCTGGGTACATTCTATAGGACATCAACTAGAGTGAAACAACTTTTCAAATAAATTATTGAGTGGTGCAGTATTTATAAAGTATCTGTAATGGGGGACTTCAATTAACCAAATGTACATTGAAATACTGGGAGTGCAGGGACCAAGAATTCCTAAAGTGAATTCAGTAGAATTTTCTGCCAAAGTGTATTTCTAATGGAGGCATTGTTAGACCCCATTCTTGGGAATGAGGTAGGCCAAATGGACCCAGTGTCAGTAGGGTAACACTTTGGAATAATGATGATTATATTATAAACTTTAAGTAGACAATTAGAAAGTGCAAGGAAAAATCTAGAGTAAGAAGAAATAACTAGGAGAAAACCAACTGCAAATGAGGTACAAATAGATCTGTCCCTGATAAATTGCAATCAAAGATTGGCACAATTGACTGTATTTGAACAGTAGGCTGCCTTTAACGAAGAGGTAATTCTGGCCCAGTCAAAGAATATGAAGCAGAAAGAAAGTGTTAGATGTCAGATGATTAAAAAATTGACAGCTAGTTCTCAATAAGGCAGGGTTATAGACAAAGTCAAAACCTGAAAGCAAAGGGAGTGTATGGAAAGAGATTAACAGTTAATATGAATGAGAATCTAAAAGTCTTCTGTAGGCATTTCAGTAACAAAAGAGTGGGAAAGGGAGTATGATCATTTTGGATCTAAAAAGGGATTTCCACATGGACACAAGGGCAAAAATGAGTTACTAAACAAATACTTTGCATTTGTCTTTACTAAGGAAGTATATGCAGAGCAAGTCACAGTGAAATAAGAGTAGTTGAAGCACTTTATCAGCAATATCAAAAAATAGCTCTTAAATGCACTGACTATGCTTAAGTTGATAAATTTCCAGGATAAGATGAGATGCATTCAAGGATTCTGATGGATTTTGCAAAAGCACTGGCCATAATTTTCTAATACATCTTAGGTAGAGGGTTGGTGCTAGAGGACTAGAATTGCAAATGCTATATCATTGTTCAAAAATTACTGTAATGAAAAACTGAGCTACAAGCCAAGCATTTTAAATGTGACAGTGGGAAAATTTTTAGAAAAGGTAATTCAGAACAAAATTCACAATCAGTTGGGAAAATGAACATTAGTTAACAAAAGCCAACACTGATTTGTTAAATGCAAATACTGTCTATTTAACTTGCATTACATTCATTTTTGATGAAGTGATAGATAGGATGGTTGAAGGCAATGTAATTGATAAGGTGTACATGGATTTCCAACAGGCAGTTAATGATGTATCTCATAATATTTTTTTCACAAATTAGCATTCATGAAATAAAAGAGACAGTAGCAACATAGATGCAGAGCTTAATAATTGGCAATAATGGTGAATGGTTATGGTTTGGACTGGAGGAACATTTATTGTAAAAAATTGTGGATAACATAAAACGTGGAAGTGTTGTGCACAGTGAGGGGACAGTCTGAAAATTCAAAAGTTTGTTAAAATAGGTGGGCAAGTAACAGACTAAAAATAATGCACGTAAGTTTGAAACTACTAATTTTGGCAGGAAGATTGAAGAAATGTAACGTAAAATAATGGGTATCATTATAAGAGGGTGCAAGAAAAGAGGAACTTATGGACATATACGCACAAATCACTGAAGGTAGCATGGACAATTGAGTAAGCAAACAATAAGGCCAATGGAATCATGAGTTTTATAAAGATATGCATAGAGCATGAGAGCAAGTTACCTTTGACAAATCAATATAAAGTGCTGTTTCAGCCTCAACTGGAGTATCGTAGGCAGCTCTGTGCACTATACTTTAGGAAAGGTAAAAACTAGGAGCAAGACAGGGCCATTTGGTCCTTTGAACCTGCTTTACCATTCAGTTTGATCGTAACTCAGATTCTATCTCAATGCCACATTCCTTGTTTCTCCCCATAACCCTTGATACCTTCAAAATCTAAAAATGTATCTATGCTTTTCTTGAATACGTTTAATGACTTGGCTTCCACAGCCTTTTGTTGTAGGGAATTCCATGGGCTAACTACCCTTTCAGCAAAGACATTTTTCCTCGTCTCAGTAATAAATTGTCTATCCCATATCCTGAGACTGTGTCTCCTGGTTCTAGACTCCCCAGTCAGGGAAAACATCCTCTCTGCATCTAGTCTGTCCAGCCCTATTGGAATTTTATATGTTTCAATTGGATTTCCCTCTCATCCTTCTAAACTGTGGTGAATACAGGCCCAGACAAACAAATCTTTTCTCATAGGACAGTCCTGCCATTCCTGTATCAGTCTGCTGTACTTCTGCAGCATTCCCTTTATGACAAGCCTATCTTTTCTTAGGTAGGGAAGGCAGTGAGTGCATCAGAGTACCAAAAATGATTCAGAAGAAAGGTCTGCATGATGGAAAGTTATGTGTGGATTGGAGAAGCTGGAGATCATTTCTTAGAATGAGAGAACAGTAAGAAGAGATTTGATACAAAGCTTCAAAGTCATGAGCAATCTGGACAAAAAGAATGTGCAAAAATTGTTTCAGTTAGTAGGAGGATTGGAAGCAGAGATCACTGGTTTAGAGATCACTGGCTTAAGGTGATTGGCAAAAGAAGCAACAAAGATATGAAGAAAACATTTCAGGACTTGGAATGTACTGCCTGAAACTATGGTGCAAGCAGTTTCAGCAAGGCCTTCAGAAGAAGTCTGGATAATTGCCTGAAGAGAAATAATTTGCGGGGCTGCAAGAAAAAGTGGTGTTGGTGAATTCCTCTTGCAGAAAGTCAGCATGGGTATGACAGGCCAAATGGCTGTGTTGTTACCATTTTGATTTAAGATGTGATTGACATTTATAAGAAATGCCTGCGAAACTAACCAGAATAAAATCCATGGTTGGTCACTTCTGTAAATATACTTTTAGTAAAATGTGTTGACCAAAAACCTGAAGGAAAAGAAATATATTCATTGAACTATTCCATGTCCAATCCCTAAATGAGATCTCTTTAGCAATTGGAGTATCTTTTTAAGCGTCAACCCAATTTCATCATGTAGTCGTTGAACTACATTATGTACTTTGAATAAAGGCATATCTCCTGTACCTGTGGGTTTCTCTACAGGTTTTTAATAATCCAAGAAAAAGATATGAACAACAACGAGAATCAGATAGTGCATTTATCTTCGTAAAAGATCTCACTGTGCTTCACTGCAGTGTTAAAAAAGCACAAATTATGACAAACCACATAAGTCAGCATTAGAATAGGTAAACAAAATTTTGGTCACGGAGTTAGGTTTTAAGGAATGTCCTAAAAGAGGCGAGATAGTTTGAGATGCAGAAATGCTTACAGAAGTTCCTGTAAGTTAACCAGGACAAATGTGAAGTGATGCATTTGGAAGGTCAGGTATAGGTAGAAATTATACAGTGAATGGTACAACCCTTAGGACTATTGATGTGCAGAGGGATCTGGGTGTGCAGGTCCACAGAAGGTGGCAGCACAGGTAGATGAGGTAATAAAAAAAGGCCTATGGCATTCTTGCCTTCATTGGAAGGGGCATTGAGTAGAAGGATAGATAAGTTATGCTGCAGCTTTATATAGCTTTAGTTAGGTGAGACTCAGAATATTGTGTACAGTTCTGGTCACCACACTACTGGATGCTTTGGAGAGGGTCCGGGAAATGTTTACCAGGATGTTGCCTGGTATGCCTATATAGCTATGAAGGATTGTTGGATAGACTGGGTTTGTTTTCACTGGAATGCAGGAAGGATTGAGGGGGTGACCTGATAGAAGTTTATAAGATTATGAATGGCATGGATAGAGTGGAAAGTATGAGGCTTTGACTCAGGGTGGAGGGGTCAATTACTGGAGGACAGAGGGGGTTCAAGGTGCGGGGGTAGGGTAAAGTTTAAAAGGCAAGTTTTTCACACAAAGGGTGGTGAGTGCCTGGAACGTGTTGCTAGAGGAGATGGTGGGAGCAGACAAAGTAGCAGCGTTCAAGAAGCACTTGGGTGAATACAGGAGCAGGAAGGGAATGGAGGGATATAAACCTTGTAAGTGAAGACAGTTTTAGCATGGAAGAGCAAAATGTGTTGGCGCAGGCTTGGAGGGCCAAGGGCCAGTTCTTGTGCTATATTGTTCTTTGTCCTTTGTTCTTAACCAGCTGAAGGCATGAGGACTATTTGTGGAGTGAATAAAATCTTTTATAGGGAAGAGGCTAGAACTGGAGGTTTGTAGGCTGTGACAAGGTCACAGAAATGAAGAAATGTAATTATGGAGCAATTTGAAAACAAAATTGAGAATTTTTAAAATCAAGGCATCACAGGACTAGGAGCCAATGTAGGTCTGTGAGAACTCAATATTGGAACTCTGTGTTAGAATACAGGGAGCTGAGTTTGAAATGAGCTCAAAGTTACAGAGAGTATAAGGTGGGAGGTCAGCTGGGAGAGCTATGGAATAGTCAAATTTAGAGGTAAATGGAGGATACAGCAACAGATAAGCTAAGGCAGGGTTCAGAGTTCAACAATGTTTCAGAGGTGAAAGGAGGCATATTTGGTGATTGAGAGGTTGTAGTGTCAGAAACTTAACGCAGGATCAAAAAGAATTGAGTTTGCAAACTACCTAAAACAGAAATAAAAATTGCTGGAGAAACTCAGCTAATCTGGCAGTATCTTTGAAGAAAAAACAGAGTTAACATTTGCAGTCTAGTGACCCTTCTTCAGAACTGGTTCTTCTGTTTATTTTCCTCCACAGACACTGCCAGACCTGCACAGTTTCTCCAGCAATTTCTGTTTTTGTTTCAGATATCCAGTATCTGCAGCTCTTTGTTATATATTATCACATGCTCAGACATTGGCCATGAAGAGGGATGGGTTTGGTGACTGGGGTATGGAGATTGTGGTGGGGATTGGAGTCAATGATTTAGATCTTGCCAATATGTAATTGGAGGTAATTTATATTTGTCCAATTTTGAATGTCACAGAAGCAGTGTGTCAAATCAGATGGAAGGGAGGAACTGAGAGATGGTGAGGTACAACTGGATATTGTCACCCTCTATTTGAAACCTAAAATTGTGTTTTTAGATATCAAAGCAATATAATGCCATGCATATATTTATAAAGAATTCAATAAGCTAATTGTTTCTAATGCCCTTGAGCAACATAGATTGGTCTGTCTTGGGACATACAAAGGGCTGAACACAGCACAGTTTGCATCAAGTTAGATTCTCGTAATGTAATAAAAAAGGCAGAGTGAAAGTAATGTGTAAAGTCAAGTCACGATTAGACCAGGACATGATTCAATAGTAAAGTCATGTTATGCAAGGATAGCATAGGAAAAAAAATCTTTAAGCAAGTGATTCCACAAATAGCCTCTCTAGTGAAAACTTGGAAATGACGCAAGCATGTGCTAGAGCACAATTTGTTTTTCTCTTGGTCATAGTCAGAATTAATTTGGGTGCAACTAGTGATCTAGGTTATATATAGTTGGAATCACGGCTACCATTTTTCAACCTGTTTTAAGTTCAATAATATAAGAACAAACTATTTTCCTGGCACCACATTAAATAATATTGCTATTTCTATCTTTTTGCATTATTAAATATAAAATAGTGAAGCACTGAATTTAGTGCAGACTATTTTTAATGTTTGCTCATACATACATTCATATGGTTATATTTGTCATAAATTTGTAAAAATCTGTGAATAATACTTCATATTGTTTACATATAATACATTGTTTAGGAGAGTGTCACATTGTTTTACTTCTAGTTAAATATATATTTGTGCTGAATATCAAATAATTGTCAAGTAAATTCATTTTTAATTACTCCCCTTAATGTTTCTGTAAAATTAATGAATTTAGTAACTGTGGTGATAAACAGCAAAGCATATCTGGGGCAACTTTGCTTATTTGAAATTGGAATTTGGCTACTTTAAATATTGATAACAACCGAACATTTTATAAATTGTATATCTTCCCAACTACAAGATCTTACTTGTTGACTTTACATAACAAAATAGAGTAATTGGTTTAGCATCAACTACTGATGACTAAGGGTCAAAACAGCAAACTACTTTTTTTTTATTCTTTTATGGGATGTGGATGTCACTGGTTAGGCTAGCATCTATTGACCATCCCTAAATGCCATGTAGAAGAAGGTGGTGAGCTGCCTTCTTAAACTGCTGCAGTCCTTGGGGTGTAAGAACACCCATAGTGCTGTTAAGATGTGAGTTTCAGGATATTTCAACAGTGAAGAGAGAGTTACAAAGCAGGATTGTGTGTGACTTGTCAGAGAACTTGCGGGTGGTGGTGTTCCCATGCATCTGATACCCTGTCCTTCTAGGCTGTGGAAGGGTTTGGTAGGTGCTAAAAGACGAAAATTGGTGAGTTACTGCAGTGTATCTTATCGATGGTACACATGGTTGCACTGTGGGTTAGTTGTGAAGGGAATGGATGTTGAAGGTGGTAGATAGGGTGCCAATCAAGCGAGCTGCTTTGTCCTGGATGGTGTCAGGTTATTGATTGTTGCTGGAGCTGCACTCATCCAGGTAATAGGTGAGCACTCTGTCACACTCCTGACTTGAGCCTTGTAGAAGAGGGACAAGCTTTGGGGTGATTCCTTTGTGATTCTTAGTAGCAAATGTTTCTGACTTCATGGAATATTATATATAGTTGCTTCTCTATATTTCTTTGCAGTGTAAGACAACGCTGCCTGGAAGAACAGAAACGGCGAAGACAACGGGCAACAAAGAAGATCAGTACTTTCATCGGCACCTTTATACTGTGCTTTGCACCTTATGTCATTACAAGGTGTGTATAGTAATGTAGTCTTATGCCATAGCAAATTCTGCAGCACAATGATCAACTGACAGATTTGCATACTTCACAGAAAACAATATTTGTGAAGCTGGATAAGTTGAATGCAACCTGTTTCAGATATATTATTTTGTTATTTATTCACACTTTTTAAATTGTTGTTCTTGTAGATTAGCTTAAACTGGACGAGGAATAAACCTGGATTTGTCATAATGCATTGGCTTGAAATATCAGAATTTGAACTATGCCTTGAGATATTATGCAGGATGCTTTTAAAAGACAATGACACTGCAAGTAATATTGTCAAGAGATATAAGCCTGTTAACGGGCATCAGTGCGTAAGATAATAGCTCAACTACTTGGGGGTTACAGGGAAGTAATCTCAGTAGTATAAGGCTCCTACACATTTTCATGTGTTACCAAATATCTATTCAGAGTAAGTGAATTGTCGGGACTGCTGCACTGACAATGTTGATTAGATTATTATTGGTAACATAAAGAAAGAATTGTGTGGGAAGTACTTCAACACTGATTTATTGCCTCGGCAGTGAACAACTAGCTCTCATATTCAGAAGGTATTTTTGATTTGCTGGTTTCAATAGTTGAACTGTGGCATATTTGAGCTGCAAATTACACTTTTTTGCACCCTTTAAATATTGGTTTTTGAGCAGTACTGTTAACACTATTGGAAGAAGAGCATCAGCAGAATTAGAGATGGCCACCAGTGGTGCCAGATAGCAGAATGTCAGATTCTGCTGGTAAACAACATACCTGATCGCAAACCTATACCAAAGAATGTGAGGATTAATATGGCAGCACAGTGCCATCATGCTCATAAATGTCTTAGGCACCATCAAATAACTATGCAAATGGCTGCCAAAGGCAGGTCAGCACTTTTTTAATATTGTTTCCTTCCAGGGTAGCAGTAATAACTCATCACTATCAGATAGCTTGCTATCTATAGAAATGTTGAGGAGATTATAAAGTGCCTTATTCAGCAGAGGCAATAATTTGATCACTTTCATTCTGACTTGCATCAAATTGAAAAAGGGGAGCTAAATTCTGCATGTCAGTTGATCTTAAAAATAATCCAGAGGGTTTGTTGTCTTAACTAGATAGTCATTCAGGCCCTTATGCTCAATATGACACATATCAGAATTCTATTCTCAATGTTCAATTTTACATGATCATAACCAGAATAATGCAGTAGAATTTCTAATTCCTTTACCTTCATTTTAAGGCAATTATCCATACTATCTTTATTTTAAGGGAATTGTGAAATTAGGATTATCTGCTACAGCAATGATTTACAGTGATTGAGCCAACCATACAAGAATCAAAACACAGATTCAATAAACTTATGCAACAGACAGAATTATTATCAAATATTAGTATCTTAACAGCACTGCAGCTGTCTTGCCTGATAGGGAGAGCTTTGCAGTACAGCTCTGTCTGTGCCTTACAAATGCTAAGCTTGCTGTACAAATTCTTTTGGGTTCAGCATGACTGTTTCCCCCACAGGTAGATGCCTCAATCTGTTACGAACAGATGTTTCAGCTGATTTTTGAGCCCTACAATATTGTGGCTTGGGGCTGTAACAAAAAAATCCCTGTGTTCAATGAGTTGGATGCACTAATATTCTTTCAAACGATGAAGTAACCACATCACTTGGTGATCTCCTCAGAGGTCAACTGATTGATGCTTTGTTGAGACAAGGCCAAATATGAATTGTGAACCTGCTTTATTTTGCTGTCAATGATTTGAGCATTCTTAACAGGTCCTGGCTTGCTGGCTCTCATCACTGATCTTGTCACTCCAATGGCAAGCTCCTCTTGCACACTTAGATTGTGTTTTCGTTATGTTCTTTAAAACAGCAATACTAGCGATTACCATGAATGTTGTGTAAACTTCAAAAAACATGAGCAACTGAGTTAGCAGTTGATGAACAATACATTAGGTTTTTTTAGGAAATACTTAATTCAGGATCTGTCATATTGGAGTGTAAAATTTGTTAGCTTCCACAACTGCAATAGTTCACAATTATATGTTATTAATTCATATTTTTCATATGTATGAGGATTATTTCTCTGAAGCAGATTTCATAAGCACACTTCACTTTCTCAGATAAGTAGGTTTGAACATCTAATTCACCGAACACCAGACTGACTGTTTATATTGAGTCATTTAGAGAGCTCACATGTTGCATGTAAAAATGTCATTAAATCTCTTAAATGCAGTGGTCTTCATATAAAATTATCCTGCTCCAACTCTGCCATATATTTCAATGTCTCACTCTCTTACCTCTGATTGTCTGTTTAAAATCCATGTGACTGAAATATCTCACTTTAGCCTTGATTTTTAAAGTGAGAATTATTATTTGTAATGTTTTAATTTTATTCAATATTTACTTTTATGCTTTACTTTCTGTTGCAAAGCAGATACCTTTTAACACAGTAACATTAGTGACAACTGCTTCATTAGCAGTAACCCCATAGTGCTTAGTATCACTCAGCTGTTACATGAAAGAAGGAGCCTGTTTAGTCTGAGATAGCAAGGTGTAGAGCTGGATGAACACAGCAGGCCAAGCAGCATCATAGGAGCAGGAAGGCTGACGTTTCGGGACTAGACCCTGTTCAGTCTATTGTGACTTCGCCACCTGATTGAGCATTTTGACTCAATTCCCTTTTCTTTGTTCGAAGGTTTCAGAAAGTTCAGAGTCAAATACAGCATTATGTTGAAGACAGATATGTTTTGCGTCTGTATATATCCTGGAGGTTACTGCATCCCTTAATGAAACAAGTTAAGAACCAACTTGTGAAAATTACAAGAATGGACGATATTTCCTTAGTCACAAAATCAACAGAGTGGTATTTGGGCATTGTTACTGTACCCAAGCCTAATGGTGCTTTTCCAATTTCTGTTGAACTTACACGATTCAACAAGGCAGTAGCAAGGGAAATTCACCTTCTAAAATTTTCGAGAAGATTTGTAGCTTGGATTGTGGATGAGATTGTAGACCTGTTTACCGAGCCAGTGTGTTTGGTTGCAGACGTTTTGTCACCCTGCTAGGTAACATCATCAGTGCGCCTCCGGTGAGTGTCGGTGTTCTGTCCCGCTTGTTATTTATATGCCTCGGTTTGCTGGGGTGGTTGGCATTACTTCCCGGTTCTGTTTTTCAGTGGATGTGTTGTCCCAGTCAAATTCATGTCCTTCTTTGTCCGTGTGTATTGAGACCAGTGAGAATTGGTTGTGTCTCTTGATGACTAGTTGGTGTTCATGTATCCTTATTGTCAGTTTTCTTCCAGTTTGGACTATGCAATGTTTACGATCCATGAACAACTATACTTCTCGCGTGAATGCCCAGAAAACAGGTACTACCACAAAGCTTAAAATATAAACCACCGATCAAAAATTCACAGGCACAAAGAACAGCTGCACAGAATGGCTGCAGAATGATAAGGGTTAAGATCAACGATGCCCACAGCTGCCTCCACAAATACAAGCAGGGAATTGCGCACCAAAAACCTTTATACTCCAACACAACCGACGAAGAATGGACACTGGAAAAAGTCGTCACCATACAACAACAAAAGACCAGAAGAAAGAAAAGAACAGCCCTACAAGAAAAAAGATCCAAACACACCCACAGCAATGACATGGACAACACAAAAACATGGATCAAGAACATTTCAGACCGATGACTTACAGATACTAAGATGACTGTCCTAGTACGCGAACTGAATTATAGCTACAGAGACGCCAAAAAAACCAACTTCCTGGCTGCGCTGGAATCAAAACTAAGTACAATGGACTCACGGAGGAAGACAACAGACCATCAGACAGACCACAGTCCCATCACTGAACAGAAAAGGTAAGTGGAACACATTCAACACAGAAGAGAAGAAAGCCCCTGGAAAGACTCAAGACAGACAAAAATATCGTAATCTTATCAGCAGACAGAGGACGCATGACTGTAATTCTTTATGGAGCCCATTATATCGAGAAAGCTAATGCACCACTAGCAGATACTGACACCTACCAACAGATGGTGATAGACCCGACACCACAGTTAGAGAACCAGATCAAAATAACACTGAAGAAATTACACAACTCAGGAGATATCAGCAAGAGAGACTACCAAAAAATGAAGCCAGAGGGGTCCAATACACACTGCTTCTATGGACTCCCTAAGGTACACAAGTCAGGGGTCCCCTCAGACCTATTGTCTCACTATCAGGCACACCAACATATAGACTAGCCAAATAACTACAAAACAAACTGAAATACTTAGTTGACAACACTACCCACTCCATCCACTCCTCCCAAGAATTCCTCAACATCATCAAGGACACCAAAATAGAGGAGGACAAGATAATGATATCCTTCGATGTAACAGCACTATTTACATCCATAAACATCAACCTAGCCAAAGAGACAATTGCCACACTGCTGGACGAATCAGGAAGGCAGGCACCCCACAACACCAACAGCATCAATAAGGACAGCACCCTGAAACTGCTGGATCTGTGCCTCACAACCCACATCACCTTCGACAACTGTGTATTCAAATGGATCAACCAATTACCAATGGGATCCCCAATATCAGGACTGATTACAGAAGCAGAAATGCAAAGCTTAGAATGGACAGCGTTCCGCACTCTACAACTGAAACTCTCGTCCGCTATGTAGATGACAACTTCATGATTATCAAATGCAATGGAAGAAACCCACTGACATATAAACAACATCCTCACCAAAATAATATTCACAAATTAGAAGAGAACAATAACCAACTACCCTTCCTAGGCATTTCGTAGAATGTAAGAACAACAGGGAACTCCAGACTAGCGTACACAAAAAGACCACACATACGGACCGGATACTTAATTACTCCAGCAACCACCCAAACATCCATAAATGGAGCTGCATTAGGACATTATTCAAAAGGGGCCACAACAAACTGCAGCAATCCGGAATTGTGCAAAGCAGAACAGGAACATTTACACAGAGTTCTTAAAAGGAATAGATACCCAAAAAGCACAATCTGCCATTACTTCCATGACAGACCACAACAAGAAGATATAATATGGCCAGACACACTAATTACCTTACCATACATCAGAGACATTTCAGACATGATCACAAGACTACTCAGGCCCCTAGGTATAAGGGTAGCCCACAAACCGACAACCACCCTGCGACAGCTACTGATGGATGTAAAGGATCTTATACCCACAACCAAAATAACTAAGCAATATACAAAATACCATGCAAGGACTGTGAGAAACATTACATAGGCCAAACTGCACGAAAACAGATAATAAGGATACATGAATGCCAACTAGCCACCAAGAGACACTACCAATTCTCACTGGTCTCAATACACATGGACAAAGAAGGACACGAATTCAATTGGGACAACACATCCATAATAACACAAGCCAAACAGAGACATGCCAGGGAATTCCTGGAGGCCTGGTATTCCAACCAGAACTCCATCAACAAACACATTGAACTGGATCCAATATACAAACCACTGAAAAACAGAACTAGAAGTGAACCACTCCAGCAAACTGAGACATATAGATAACAAGTGGGAGAGAACAACAACGCTTCACCGGAGGTGCACTGACATGTTACCTAGTAGGGTGATGAAGCATTTGCAACCAAACACATCAGCTTAGCGAGCATGTCTACAATCAAATTCACCTTTTGTCTACTGTTGACTAGCTAAATTATCCAAAAGCAGAGTATTCACGAAATTTAATGCAAATCTTGGATTCAGACAATGCTATTGATGAGCAGTTAAGATTACTGACCACATACATAACTCGCTTTGTAAGGCATTGTTTTAATGGATCACTGTTTGGAATTGCATTTTCCCCAGAGATTTTCCAAAAAACTATACAAACCATTTTAAAGATTTTCATGGATTCATATGCTAATTGGATGATATACATGGGGCATTTGTTGAAGACCAAGATCAAAAAGTGCTTTCAGTGTTAAAGCATCTACTTGAAGAAGGCCTCACACTTAATGATGAGTGTAAATTCTCAGAATAATCCAACACTTTTTGAAATACTTCATCGGAAGTGAGTGGTTGATCCTCAAAGGACTGAAGCCATTACAGAGTTTGCCATTTCAAAGTCAGTCCAGGGTCTTCAAGGAATCTTGGATGTGGTGAATCAATTTGCAAAACCTTTGCCTCCCTGGCAACTCCTGAGCCAACTCTTCAAAAAGACACAAGTTAGTGTTGGAATTCCCATCTAAACAACACTTTACAGAAGATTTAGGAAATGCTGATGTTTACAGATGTCTTAGCTCATTGTAATTCCTTATTTCCATCAATAATAGCAGCTGATGCTTCAATGTATGTTTTGGAGCAGTACTATTCCAGGAGCAGTTGATGGGTCCGTTTTGCTGTTTGCGCATTATCTGATACAGAAACATGATATGCAGTGATTGAGAAGGTGGATCTCTCAGTCATACGGGTTTGTAAGAAGTTTTCAGATTATATTTGCTGTCTGAAAGTGGTCATTAAAACAGATCACAAATCTTTGTTTTTATCTACCAGATAAAAAGGGAGGTTGCAAGATTCTGACTTTGATAGACTTTGTGGACAGTACCGCTGAAGTAAGGTCTTTTACAGATGAAGATCAGCCCTGGCCTTTTAACAACTTTGCTATTGCTCCTGTGCTGTTTGAAATTACTTCTCAGTTGAGCTCTATACTTTGAGACACTCTCTTTTGAGCATCCACTTTCCAATGCACTTGATTTTATTCCTACATGGTAGGATATTTTATAGGCTTCTCTTATGTTCATCGTTGATAGCACACCCAGTGCAAAAAGAGAAGCCTAACTTGGCGTGATTGACACTTGATATAATTCTGTACACAGCAAAAGTATTGTTATTGAAGGTCATGCTGCTGATGGACAGCTGTTACTGAATGAGTTCGTTGGGTTTCTACCTAGTCATAGCATTAGCTTATGACATCTCCATCAATTTGAGGTCAGCCTCCACACAATGGTTCAAAATGAAGGAAGTTGAAAGGCCTCCCGCCAGTCTATTTTCTTCCTTTCTGATTGTATATTATCTTTCCACGTAATACAGATAATATACACACTTGGGATATTTCTTCAAGGCACAATGTACAAGCAGTTTCAAATGACAAATTTTCTTGCAGTCATAAAGACCGAGTTGAAACATGGGCAAGATGTGATGGGTTATATCAATGCTTCTCCTGCTCCAGAACAAATGTTGTGTCATGTTAGGAGAACAGAACCCGTGCCATGAACATTGTGGGTGCAGATTTAATTTCCATTATCAAATTGTCGGCAATCCTTGTTTCAAAACACCTGCTATTGTGATGCATGCTAGTTGTTGATGTGCATAGGAAAATTTTCCTCTCTTCAAAGCATCATCATTTGTCTCCTCCCAGTGACCATCTTATATTTCATTATCAAATGTGGCAGTTCTGATCACTTTCCTTTGACAACCTCTATTCCTGTTAACAAAACAACAGCAAACACATAAAGCAATGGTGTTTTAAGAGCTGATATTTTCTTTATTCTTTGCACCATTACATTGAAAGTATCCATGCATTCATGGGTAAAGAAAGAGCAGCATGTTATGCTTGTTGAAGTTAGTCCCCTGATCGACATGCATGAAACATCATGTTCACACAACTATCCTAGCTCCATTTTGGTTGGGATAGCAATTATCTCTCATGCTTAGAATAAACTATCCAATTGTTTTACCTGGAATTTACTTAGGGGACCACCTAGTTTAGTTGTGTAATGGCTTGTGTGTGGTTAAGAATAGCAACAATTTTATATTTTGAACTTTGTTCAAGCTGAGGTAAATTTGGGCCCTGGCTCCTCTCCCTTCCCCATTCACAAAATCTCTGCAAAATTCATGGCTCAGCATTCCTCAGTAACTAAGGATTGTACCTGGAGAAGAATTTTTTTTGTGAGGTGTATTAAGATTGATAAGCTCAGCATATCACATTTTTGAGATATTTCTTTTATTCAAAAATGTGATCAAAAGCTTTAGCCAATATAACAAAGATAATGGCAAATTAGCATTATAGAAAAGTCTTAGTTATAACAAAATTTGATTATCATGAGAAGCTTCTCAAACTTTAAAGCAGACATTATGCAAATCTTTCCTGTTAAAGTGCAACTACAGCCGTTATGATATTTTGATTATAATAAACAACATTTTATTCTAAATATTTTGCAAAATGCACCAATTGATAGATATGCTTTTCTGATAATGTTGGTTTGAAAAGCAATACCTTAGAAATGAGTCAATGCCTATTCACTGCATTATAGTTACTCAAAAAGAACCACTAGGTCATGCATTCATTTGATGCTCAGTTTGGTTCAGATTTCAGCTGGAGACTGGATTTTACTTACCCCCAAACAGAGAATTTAATTTTGTAAATAGCAAAGAAAAAGAAAGTAAAGTAATAAAAAGAAAGCATTGAAACAAAAAGAAAAATCAGAGAAAAAGTGAATGATACCCAAGGAACAAATAGTGTCATGCTTTCATGCTTGGAGAAAGCTTGAAGCAGTGGAAAGTTTCACAGTTTGACAGGCTGTGATGCAAACACTCCCTCCATTGCCAACTTTCCATCAATAGCTGCAGAAGTTAATTCAATAAAACTGGAGGGATTTATTGACAAGTACAACACATACAGTCACAGGGGAGAAGAAAGTGTCCACCCAGCGATCCTGCTTGATGTCACGACAGAACCAATTTCTCTAGCTATCATGGTTTGGGTATTTTCTGAAGAAAGGTCCCCACCCGAAATGTCAACTTTCCTGCTCCTCTGATGCTGTCTGGCCTGCTGTGTTCCTCAGGCTCCACATTGTGTTGTCTCTAGCTATCACCCCTTGGATTGGAACCATGTATCTTTTGATACTGAGGTGGGGATGCTACCACAAAACCAAAGATTTCTCCATTGACAGCACCTACATACTTAACAATCCATCTTTAGTACTTTCTTGAAAATAATAGGTTACTATAGGATCTCATCTTTTTTCCAGAATGATCTCTCAATTTGACAATGTTACGTTGATATAAATACATGTTACTGCTTCACATTAACTGTTCTCCTGTCATAGGATCTACAGTTCATTCACCAAAATTAGAGTTTAGATTCATTGGCATGAGTATTTTGAAGATAGTTTTACCTTTTCAGCAAGACAATATTCCAGTCATTATCAAATATTTATCTAGAAATGTTATACTATTCCATGATATTAAAAAATGATCCAAATTCACAGTCATTATTTTAGTACAAGTGCCTTGTTAAATAGAAATTATCTTTGACGCAAGTGCCAAATTTATTTTTGTCTTGTACAGACTGTAGATTGTCATAGATTGTATCAAAATGTTTAATCATATAATCATTCAGTTTTTCATTAAAGCACTACTTGTTCAAACAATTTTCCAATCAGTTTCCCCTCTCTCCTACTGTGGGTTGTTCATCTCTGGTTGGGTATGGTTTCCTGGAAAACAGTGATTTGCAGAAAGCCATTGAACTATGTTGGTCTCACTTCAGAAATGATTCTCTGTTCAACTGATGATGGAAATACTCTTTTAAATACATTTTGTAATCACTACTACCTGGGTTGTCAATCCATTGACATAGCTGCTGCCTTAAATATCCAAACGGACCTTTGCATTCTAAATTCACAAAGCACAAACCTGCATTCTAAGCACAAACCTGCATTTATTGATAAAACAAGCATTGAGGTTAATTATCCTTTGTTAGTATTTTTCCTTTTTTTTCTCTTTAAAATCCTTCTTCATTCACCTTGGGGTTTGGGTGTGAGGGTATGTGACAGATGTCTTTAAAGTAGCTCTTTGACAAGCTTGTCAAGTTGTGCATCGCAACAATGCTGGAAGGTTTTTTCTCATTAATCCTTCATATGACTTTAATAGAACTGACAACATTTATCCCCTTGGTGAAGTCTGCATGCAATTGTCAATCAGGAATTTAACTTAAACTTAGTCTGCTAATCAGATGTAAACTGCTATCATTCAGTAGGTACTTTTAATCAGACTGTTTTATTCAGCAGTCTAATTTTTTTTAAAAAAACAAAAAGCTTTATTCTTCATTTTTCCATCATTTTAACAAAAAATAGTCAATTGCTGAAAATGTCATATTTGTATGCTTTCAGTAGATTACAGAAGTTCAACTTGATGCATATATTTTAATTAAATGTTCAGCTGGAAAAGTTCAATTGTGATGCACCACTAACCAATGTCTGTGATTTCTAATGTAGGCACTGTGCCAACATTGTATTTTGCCCAGGTTGCTGTACGCAGCCAGTGCTGAACACACTGTTGAGCGGCTGCACATCGCAACAGGGAGCTCCAGTTTGGTGCTTGAGCAGCAGCACTTAAAGCTAGATAGAACATCTTAAAAACAGTCATGCATTCTGTCTGAAGGAGGCGATGAGCTCTTCTTGGAAAAGGGTCTACCTGGGAAGAACTGGTTAATTGTGATGCAACCAGGAAAAAGGGTGTGCTTCAAGGTTCTCTAGCAGTGCACTGCTTGCTGTGGTACAGGATGTGACGAAAAAGAGAGATGCCATCTATCCTCAGGGGAAGCAGGAGATCCCCCAGACAAACATTTTGAAGATAAAGTAGGACCAGATAGCCAATGTGGTTAGCTCTGAGGACTTAGATGCAGTATATTACAATCCCAGGCAAGGCCCCCAGATTTATGTCCCAGACATTGCTGTCAACAACTGTTCACTTTCGAGTTATTTAGTTTTTTCTCCCAAGACTACATCCAAGGCTTGTCAAGGCTGCAGTCTAGCAATGAATCACTAGCACACATCCAGCTCTCTATTTGATCCGAGCAGAACCCTCCAGCCCACAGGTTGCCCTTTGTCCCAACTGCATGAAGCCAGCGAATGGCAGCAGTTGATCAATGTGGAATCATCTTCTCTGGCTCTCTTTCTCTCTCACTATCAATCTGAATGTTGAATTTCTGTTCAGTGACTGGACCCTTGTACCGTTCGGACTTCTGTTGAAGCACTCCAAGACAATCTGGCCCCTGTTCCTATGTAAAATCAAATCTAGCAATCATTGGAACATTCTATGCCTTATATCTTACGATATCCACAGCATCTCTAACAGCACACAGGCACGCAAATGGATTTTATCACAAATGCCAGAAAGGGATCAAAGACCTCACACGGGTGGTCAAGGTCAGTGAATGTTGCCATAATCCACTAATTGCATCATGACCTCAAGTGTAGCAAAATATACCACACCACCATCACTCACTTACCAACAACAATCGCTATCAATCACTACTCCTAACATTCGTAGATTCCCTTACACTGGTTGAGTAGAAATTTCCCTCCCCATAAATATTGGGAAGACTGAAGCAGTTGTACCTGGTCACTGCTTAAAAGTCTATTCTCTAGGTGCTGGCTCAATTAATCTCCATAGCAACAGTCTGACACTAAACAGTTTGTTTACAATCTTGAATTCATTTTGACCACAAGCTGAGCTTTCTACAACTGCCTAGTCTAACCTCTGTAAGATTGTCTGACGTTGACCCTACCACCTTACCTGCTGCTGAAGCTCTTATTCATTCTTTCATTATGGGCAGATTTGACTACTTCAGTGTAATTTTGCTAGTTTACAAGTTGCGGTCTCCTTCTTGTTGACAGTATGCAACAATATTCTTATGCTAAGGTAGTCTTTTTTTTATTATTTTTGCATCCCACCATGAGTCTGAGAAACCCAAAGAAATTATCTACTACTTGGCCCTTGACAACTTGAATGATAACAGATTGTTCCTGTGTCAATTGTTCTGTGAATAGCTTCTCTTTGAATAAACTTGTTATAATTTGGTTTTTCTTGACCTGTTTGCTGTCTCTTGCAACACCTTGAACATCTTCGGCTATATCAAGGATGTTTAAATCTAAACATGCACATAGACTCAAAGTTAAAAGTGTTGATTGTAAATCACATATACATTCTCAACTCTCTAACGTGTTTTTCTTTTGTAATGTAGACGTGCTTGTAGCATCTTTGTATAAGCAATCATTTGACTTTTTGTTGCCATGAAATGGTATTCCCACTTCTGCCCATCCATGGAAGGTACCTACAGTTTTACAGATGTAGTATTCCTTTGTTACAGTGGAGTACTACTTGTGATTCTGAGGTGTTTTGTTCCATAGCATGGACACTGACTCTTAGTTTCTGTTATTTGGCCAATTTCTTGCTTTGGCTAGTCTAGTCACATGTGTTTTTCGAGAGTTTGTTTTTGTCTTATGGCTCTCCTTGTTAACGTTGTCCTTCCCCTCTTAGGATTTGTGTGTGATTCTTCCTGGTTTCTACATTCAGAAGAATATAAACTGCCTTCTCCAAAGTTAAATTTTCTTTAGAGTGTAATAAATCTAACAGGCCAATTAATAATTCCAACAATAGTTATCGCTTATGAATTCTGCTTTCAAATCTTCATAGCCACAGGTTTCCACTAAGCTGTAGAAATCATTATTAAAATTATCTATGGCTTCCCCTGGATGTTGAACACTTTTGTTAAATATTTCTATTTCAAGAGTGTTATTTATTCTCAGATTAAAGAAATTGTCAAAATTACATAGAACTTCTTCAAGCAGCACAGTGGCTCAGTGGTTAGCACTGCTGCCTCATAGCACCAGGGACCTGTGTTTGATTCTACCCTCGGGCAATTGTCTGTGTGGAGTTTGCACGTTCCCCCTGTGTCTGTGTGGGTTTCCTCCAGGTGCTCCGGTTTCCTCCCACAGTCCAAAGATGTGCAGGTTAGGTGGATGGGCCGTGCTAAATTGCCCGTAGTGTTCAGGGATGTGTAGCTTAGGGGGATGGGTCTGGGTGGGATGCTCTGAGGGTCAGTGTAGACTTGTTGGGCCGAAGGGCCTGTTTCCACACTGTAGGGGTTCAATTCTAAAAAGCATCTTTGCCTGGTTCTATCATTTGGAACTTTGCAATATTAGCAGCTGTAGGTCCTATTGAAAACAATAGTATGTTTACTTGTTTTTATGTGGCTTAGTATTTAATTTTGCTAAAATTCTGTACCTTAAGGACTGTTTTCTCCAAGATGTTCATATTGGTGTTCTATTTGATCTATTTGATTTGATCAGTTATTAAATCTGGCAGGTAATATTTCACCTGCCACATTTTGCTTGTGTAATTATTTATCCTCACTTTAATGCCTTTAAATGCTGCAGTGTCTCAAATTGGTTGTAATCTATTTTGCTTGAAGATATTTACTTGCATAAATATCAATACGATTTTATTTTCCTGTTGGTGAAACTTTCAAACTGTGTGGTATCACAATGCTGTGCTCTTTTCATTCTTTTAAAGATTTTAATGCTGCCAAGTTGTTGTGCTGTAGTATAACTGTATTACTTACTGAGGGTTTTCCAGTGTTATTGCCATCAAAATGAAGGTTTCTGAATGTCTGCAGCCAAAATGGGCTTTCCTGCCTTCTTAAGAAAAAAGTGAATGCTTTTCCACCCTTCACAGCCTGATGTAAAGTCCATTTCCATAACTTTAACAAATAAAGCCTTGAGTCTGTGATAGTAATAAATTCTTCCCTTTTGAACAGCAGATTAAGTTATGATGTTATTGCAGCCTCAAAACGCTTCTTTTTTTTTTCTGATAGACTGAGCATGCAAACCTCAAGACAACCCATTTAGCTGACCTCCCGAGCATGTGGCAGAGTCTGCAGATTCCTAATTGAATTTATTCGCTAACTCAAATCCTGTTGGTCATCCTTGATCACAAAAAGAATCCCAACTCCTCGGTCAGCAGACCTAATATTTCCTAATGTAGCGGACGTCAAATTTTGCTGTACAAAGATCTGGCAAAGCCCTTTAAACATTTTATATGTTAAAGGTACTATATAAATATAATCTGTTGTATGATTTCCATCAGACTTTGAATGTATTACATTTGTGAAGAGCCATGGGATGATTTATCATGTTAAAGACATTATATGAGTACTTGTTGATTTTGTTGTTGACTTTACCCTCACATATATACCATTGCTGCAAGCCTCACAATTTGCACACACTGCTAGCTAGTGGACAATAACAACCAAATCATCAAAACAGTTTGCATTACCCTCAGTGACAAATTTCCCACTCTCTTTTGGGATAAGGTGATAGTAGCCAGGACTTAAGTGGAGGAGGCCTGATACACTCAGTTCTTGATAGAGGAGAAGTTGGCCATCATCATTAGAGTGCTCTTCGCTTAGACCATAGTCAGTAGTGGAGCACAGCCCATCGAAGTTGATGGAATCATTATGTCTAATCTTCCTCCTCAGCCCTCAATCTCTTATGATTAACAAACTAACTGGAATACGCAAACACGTCTTGGTTTCTCCAGCTACCCTAGTCCCATCACGACTCTTCATTGTACACCTTCCTTTGTGGATAGCAAAAAAACTGATACCTGATCAGTCAATGGTGGAGTAGAAAGAGGTGGAAGAGCAGAAAGTTAATGATGAGGAAGGAAAACCGATCTCACAATTGCAGACCCTGGTTCCTATACAGACATCATGTGTACTTTAGAAATAAGGATTTGCATACGCTGAGATAACAGAGAGGAGAAGTTTATAGCCAGGGCAATGAATAAGGGTAGTCCAGATATTGGCCTTGAATTTCTAATTTTTTGTGTATTCTGGAAAGTCACCATCAGTTTGAAAAATACTGGATATATCTCTTCAATTCAAGAAAGCAGAAAAGTATGGGCTAATTAGCTTAACATCTGCCATTGGAAGATCTCTGAAATCTATTCTCAAGAATGTTATAAGTCACATGACACCAGGTTATAGTCCAATGGGTTTATTTGAAGACACAAGCTTTTGGATTCTCGCTCCTTCTTACCTGGTGTCGTGTGATTTTTGACCTTGTCCACCTTAGTCCAAGACCGGAACTTCCACATCATGAATGTTACAGCAGTCACTTAGAAAATCTCAATGCAATCAGGTAGAATCAATATGCTTTTGTGAAAGGGAAATCATACATGAGTAACTTATTACAGTTCTTTGCAAAAGTAACAAGCAACAAAGATAAAGGGAACCTGTGGATGTGTTGAACTTAGATTCCCAAAACTATTTGACAAGATGCCACATCAAAGGTTACTATGCAAAGTAGACCAACGTGTGAGGGGGGAGACAAAAAGGAATGCTTAGCTAACAGGAAACAGGATCAGTGCTGATGCTTCAACTGTTTACAATTTATCTCAATGATTTGGATGAAGGAACCGATTTGTTGGTTGAAAAATGTATAGTATAATAGCTTGCTATGTGGAGACATAATATAAGCTCAGCAAACAACTACATTCGCACTTGTACAAAGAAAGTTCTAATGTCTTGTACAAAGATAGTGACAAGTATCCTATAAGAAGCACACTAACAATTTACCTTCATATAATTTAAAAATTAAACCAAGGTACTTTAGAGACATGTACGGATGATATGCACTGAATCAAAGACAGAGAGACAGCAAAGAATGGAATCTGGGTCAAAATGAAGCATTTTAACAACTGTCCTGAAGAAATAGATGTAGATGGGTTTAAGAGGAAATTTCAAGAATTGGTCCTACATTTCTAAAAAGATAGTTGCCAATGAGGAGGAGAAGGAAGAATGGATGAACAAGAGCTCAGAGTCTGCAGAATGGACATTCCAGAGTGTGGTTTTGATGGGGATGGTAGTGGGGCAGATGAAAGGTGTAGAGAAAGGGCTGAAGGCAGTTACACAGTTTGGATGGTGTGAGGCCATGGAAACTATATGGATGTATGCAATTGAGGATCTTTTAATTTGTGGACACTGACACAGGTAAGCAAGGGAAGGGTATGCAATAGGAAATGACCAGCAGATGTAGGTAAAAAGTTGGTATTGGAAGGTACAGAATGGGAAACCAATTAAGTTCAAGTGTTTTCTTGCAGATATTAATTAAATTATAAAAAAATTGATTCAACTTGTAATTGTAGCTTGAACTCACCTAAATGAAACCAATTTAATATAACAATGTGTGATTCTTCCGATCTCCTTTCATGCATGAGGGAAAATCAGAAATCCAAGAGAACTGAGTAGAGTAAGCAGTTCCTTTAGGAATTGCATTGATCTTTGATTATAATGGGAGGTCATGAAAATCATTGGCAAACTCCCTGAAGCATTAAATAGCATTGAGTTGTTGAATTGCCTGAATTATGACTGGTGATCATAATGTTGGCTGGTTCCTAAATATCTGAATTTGGGATTAATGTTATCATTTGTTTCAACGGGAAGCAAAGTTAAAATATACGTGTCTCTTGTTACAAACCATATACTTCTAATTGGATGGAATTAACTTTAAAGGCCATGGTGAAATAAATTTGTTTATGGTGCTTAATGAAAGGGTCTTGAGTGACAAAGGGGAAGGTAGACAAAGTCTTAAAATGTAATCTCTTAACAAATGCATTAGAAGCTTCCTGTTAACATTTTGTGTTTTGGCAGGCTGGTGGAGTTGGCTGTGTCAGCACCAATCAATCCATACTGGGGAATTCTTTCCAAATGTTTGGCTTATGGCAAGGCTGTTTCAGACCCCTTTGTATATTCTCTGTTGCGTCATCAGTACAAGAAGACATGGATGGACATTATTAATAGACTGCTTAAACGAAGCTCCTTAAACTCCTCGGCACTAACAGGTGAAACACCAAACAGCAATTTTGTACAAACAACTGAGTGAAATAAACTTTGCAAACAAAATAGTTTGACAGATATGTGCATTGGGATTTTTATTGGAATATGTGCCCTATGGAACTTTTGACTTTATTCTGCCTTCTAATACTTTAGACAATTATTTTGGTTAATATTTAAATGAAAATTCTCACAGCTCACTTTTGTAATTATGATTGATATTTGGTTCTTTTCTCAGGTGGACCTGGATGATTACTGTGTACTTTCAGTGAGGTCCTGTAAACTCACAAGTAAAGTCACCTTGTAACTTCTATGGGAAGGTGTAGGATTACCGGAACTGAAAATAACACTAACTAAAACACGTTAATTAGACAATAATTATTAATTGTCAACCGATTGAGAGGTGTCATTTAAAATTCAATCTCAACTAATTCTGATATCAATAACCATCACTGATTGTGCTTCTTTTATTTAATTCAAAGCTGTAACCATATGAGTCATCAAATGCAAATGACATGGAGAACTATCATTAGAGAAATAAAAAAAACAGAAAATGCTAGAAATGCAGGTTTGCCAACATTTGTGGAGATAGAAAGAGTAAACGTTTCAAGTCGATGACCTTTCTCTGCAGATGCTGCCAGACCTACTGAGTATTTCCAGCATTTTCCATTTTTATTTCAGATGTCCAGCATCAGCGGTATTTTATTTTTCCAATATTTGAGAAAATTATATCAGGAATAATTTCCTTCAATCTCAGTATTTCAGCAATGAATACTAGCCTTTATTCACATCATCATCTCAAGTATTTATCTTTATTAGCATCCATATTATCTTTTTGTTTTAACATTATTAACATTGTTTTCTATCAGAGGAAATGTTGAATATTTTCAGGTATCACATTGGAGTTAGTCTCGAAAGGTTAATAGTGAATTAGTGCCATTCTTTGTACCTTGACTAATACTGAAATATGTAAAGGACATTTCTGTAAATGTCTAATTTTCCTTAACTAAACAGAAAGAAGGAATTAAAGAAGCTTTTAATATAAAAAACATTAATATTCAATATCATTTATATGAATAAGCCTATAATTAAAGTTTTGACTTGAGTGCAAGTCACTTCAGAAATAAATTTTCTGGTAAACCATCTGCTAATTGATTGGCTTTACCTTTCAATTTTACTGCTGCTCCTGTTGTATCTGAATGTTCACAGAAATATGTCCATTACAATTCCTGTCTGAATGGCATGTCAGTCAATCAATCTGCTGTTGTTAAGCAATGGTGACATTCTGTTATAGATTACAAAGTCGTTCAAAAAGAGTTATGCATACTGTAATCATGAATTTTCAAACTAATCAGTGTGATGGATATTAGCAGCTTTCCAGCTAGTCCATTGTGAGATGTAAAAGTGGAAATTAACAACTTAAATCAGGCAATCCATCATTCACAATGATGGATAAGCTTTTGACTACACCATGATTTTCTTGTGAAAAACATTTGTTCTGTTACCTTTTTTGAAGAGTTCAAGCTCCAAAGCGAAATTAATTGTTATGCTAAGGCTCATAAACACTGCACTTGAAACAATCCACAACTAATGTAAGAAATCATTGAAAGCAAGTCAATGTTTAAATCTCATGTAAAGTGGATATTATTGACTTTATCCTTCCAGTGTAAATGTCTTTTCAGTCTTTCTATTAATAAAAACAATTTGAGCAGATTTTTCAGAATATCAAAAAGTAAACTAAAGTGTTGCATAATCTGTTGTTACCTACATTGATAATTGTAGGGTTCATGATGAACTCTTTGTACAAAAAGAACAAGCAAATCTGAAAGTATAACAACAGCTCAAAGGCAAACAAATTCCAAAGGCCCTAGATTCCCGAGTATGTGGGTGATTTTCAATCACACCCATATTGGAACTGCAGAAATCTTCCTACTGTACCTTCACCCCCTGTCCCTATCTGCAATCACAGGACTCCTTAGAGATGGACTGGTGACAGATTCTGCCACTTTTTACCAACTGTTGGCGAGTGATCTCTGAGTTACTGTTTTCTATCACGTTGCCCAGAATCAGCCGGAGAGTTTAAACAAGGCCCAACCACTAAAACAGGCCAAGGTTCATTCTACGGCTGACATTTAAAATCCAAACCAACGAGTTTGCAGATCCAAATAATAAAAATTACCACTTACTCTATTTGGCACTGAAACAATTTAACCTAGTATAATTCCAGACTTGCTATTTATGGCTGCATAATACATTCAAAATAAATACAGAGATAAATACTTAAGTTTTTATCATTCTTAGCATCCATATTACCTTTGTTATAAACCCTATTTATTAATATTGACCTTTTTTTATAGGAACTGTTGAATAATTTCAGATATCTGACTGAAGTTAGCCTCGAAAGGATATTGGTGAATAAGTTAGAGTCATTCTTTGTAACTTGACTAACGTTGAAATATGTAAAGGACATTTCTGTAAATGCCTTCTTTTCCTCAAGTAGACAGGAAGTAGGAAAGCAAAGAAGCCTTTAATATTCAGAACATTAATATTCAATATCATTTATATGAGTAAGAATATAGTTAAAATTTTGACTTGACTGGCAGTTACTTTGGAAATAAATTTTCTGGTAAACCATCTGTTAATTGATTGGCTGACCTTTCAATTTAACCACCAATGTTCAAATTTAGTTGAGATTAACTGGAGTGTTTGAACTTCATTTATAATAGATATAACTTGAACATTTACATGTACATCTTCTTGCAATTTCAAACAAGAGTTTGAAAATTGTGTTGATTCTAGGAGGATAGAATTTACTTTACAAACTAGGGAACAGAAGTAAAAACAATGGCCTAATAAATCATTGAGTCCTTGAGTTGTACAGCATTGAAACAGACCCTTTGGTCCAACTCGTCCATGCTGACCAGAGATCCTGAATAAATCCAGTCCCATTTGCCAGCTTTTGGCCAATATCCCTCTAAACCCTTCTTATTCATATACCCATCCAGATGTCTTTTAAATCTTGTAATTGTACCAGCCTCCTCCACTTCCCCTGGCAGCTCATTCCATACACACACTACCCTCTGCGTGAAGAAGTTGCCCCTTAGGTCCCTTATAAATCTTTCCTCTGTCACCTTAAACCCACAGTCTCTAGTTTTTGACACCCCCAACCTGGGGAAAAGACCTTGACTATTCGCCCTATCTATGCCCCTCATGATTTAATAAACATCTATAAGGACGCCCCTCAGCCTTTGACACGACAGGGAAAATAGCCCCAGCCTATTCTGTCTCTCCCTATAGCTCAATGCCTCCAACTTCTTTTCTTTTCTGAATAATCTTTTCTGAATTCTTTCAAGATTCACAACATCCTTCATGTTGCAGGGAGACCAGAATTGCATGCAGTATTCCAAAAGTGGCCTAACCAATCTCCTGTACAGCCGCAACATGACCTCCCAACTCCTATACTCAATGCACTGGCCAATAAAGGCAAGCATACCAAACGCCTTCTTCATTACAAAAACAGAAGTTGCTGGAAAAACTCAGCAGATCTGGCAGCATCTGTGAAGAAAAAATCAGAGTTAACATTTTGGGTCCAGTGACCCTTCCTTAGAGCCTTCTTCTCTATCCTGTCAACCTGCAACTCCACTTTCAAGGAATTATCAACCTACACTTCAAGGTCTGTGTATTCAGTAACACTCCCCAGGACCTTACCATTTAATGTATAAGTCCTGCCCTGATTTGCCTTTCCAAAATACAGTGCCTCACATTTATGTAAATTAAACTCCATCTGCAACTCCTCAGCCCATTGCCCATCTAATCAACATCCCCTTGTACTCTGAGGTAACCTTCTTCGCTGTCCACTACACCTTCAATTTTGGTGTCACCTGCAAACTTAGTAACCATACCTTCTATGCTCACATCCAAATCATTTATATAAATGATGAAAAGCAGTGGACCCAACACCCAATCCTTGTGGCACACCGCTAGTGACTGGCTTCCAGTTTGAAAAGCAATCCTCCACCACCACCCTTTGTCTTCTACTTTAGAGCCAGTTCTGTATCCAAATGGCGAGTTATCCCTGTATTCCATGTGATCTAACCTTACTAACCAGTCTAGCATGAGGAACCTTGTCAAATGCCTTACTGAAGTCCATATAGATCACATCCACCACTCGACTTTCATCAATCTTCTTTGTTAATTCCTCAAAAAACTCAAACAAGTTAGTGAGACATGATTTTGCACGTACAAAGCCATGTTGACTAACCCTAATCAGTCCTTGCCTTTCCAAATACATGTAAATCGTGTCCCTCAGGATTCACTCCAACAACTTGTCCACCACCGATGTCAGGCTCACTGGTCTATAGTCCCCTGGTTTTTCTTAACCACCTTTCTTAAATTGTGGCACCACGTTCGCCAACCTCCAGTCTTCCAGCAACTGACCTGTAGCTGTTGATGATACAAATATCTCAGCAAAGGGCCCAGCAATCACTTTCCTAGCTTCCCACAGAGCTCTAGGGTACACCTGATTGGGTCCCATGGATTTATCCACCTTTATACATTTTAAGATGTCCAGCACCTCCTCCTCTGTAACATGGGTATTTTTCAACATGTTGCTATTTATTTCCCCATGTTCTCTATCTTCCATATCCTTCTACACAGTAAACACTGATGCAAAATACTCATTCAGTACCTCCTGCAGTTCCAATATAGGTGGCCTTGCTGATCTTTAAGAGTCCCTATTCTCTCCCTAGTCACTCTTTTGTCCTTAATGTATTTGTGGAATCCCTTTGGATTCTCCTTAATCCTACTTGCCAAAGCTTTCCATGTCCCTGTTTTGCCCTCCTGATATCCCTCTTAATTATACACCTACTGCCTTTATACTCTTCTTAGGATTCACTCGATCCCTGCTGTCTATACCTGACATATGCTTCCTTCTTATTCTTGACCAAAACTTCAATTTCTCTAGTCATCTATAATTGCCTGCACTACCAGACTTGCCCCTCACCCTAACAGGAGCATACGGCTCTGGGTTCTTGTTATCTCATTTGTGAAAGCTTCCTATTTTCCCGCCATCCCTTTACCTGCGAACATCTGCCCCCCCAATCAATTTTTGCAAGTTCTTGCTTAAAACTGTCCAGTTTTTTTTTAAATACCTAAACCAAATAATAGTTGTATACTTGAATATCATCTCATGAAAAAAAAAGGTAAATGTGTTGCGACCAGTGTGTAATCTTCTTCAGTACAAACAAGAGTTCATAGCAGCATGAATACAATGTCATTTTAACTTTTATACAATCAAAGTTCTAATATGTTACCAGAGAAGTGGGATTAGCATGGTGTTACACAAGGTGGATGCTAAGTGAATGTCCTTTGACTTCTACAATTGTTGGATGTGTTTAAGATATTATAATCTCAAAGACGATTTCACAAAATTGTTTTTTTGGAAATTGTTTTATTTTTGGGGTATTTGGTTTGCAAACATTAAAACAGAAGTATTTTCAGCCACTTAGCCGAATAGACAAATAAGATCATCTCACTGTAAAAAGACAAAAATTTCACACGTGAGCTTAGAGATTCAATTTGGATTTTTTTTTAACATTTCTTACGCCAGTAGAAGCTCCCAAATGATGAATTATTATCTATCTTGTGATACCTCAATATTTTTAATGTCTTTAATATGAAGTGAACATAAAACATTTTATTCCACTAAAAAAGTAGAAATTCAATCATTAGCCTGAGGTTAGTGCAATCTGAATAATTACACTTATGTACTGCACTGCTTATTAACAGGTTTGATATTAGCTCTATCTTGATGGCAGGAGAGAACAAATTACTCAGTTACAATTGGTCAAACTGCTCAAACTGATGTAATACCCATGTGGCACTGAACCCAAGCTTCTGTAAGTCATTATTTTTGGTCACTGTTACAATTGTAATTGCATTTCTAAGTTCAGAGGAAGCTCCACTGCAAGTGTCCACCTTCCAGCATAAATGAAAGGGTATTATTTATTACACATTACTTGACAAGCATTATAACCTAACAACATTATAAGCCACATTCTGTTCTTCCAGTATTTAATGATGTATTATAAATACGTGCTTTGATTATACAGGTAAAAAATAAAGAAGCTATTCCATCCCAAACTCTTCTTAGTCCCACTGCAGCATGCCAGAGCAGCATTTAATGGAGTCTGTTGGAATGGTAATGATTGGGGGAGACATGGATAATCAGGAAGCAGTAAAAGCATTGAATTTTCAGTATCTAGGAAACTTGACCCCAAATAAATTGGGGGTGGGAAGAGCCCACTGAAGAAATTTACCTCCTGGTGGCACGATGTCAATTAGGCTAATTAATGTGCCATCTTTCACCAATTACCCACCAGAAGTTAGTGGTGGGCCAGAGGCTCTTGTGGCACATTGGGAATGTCCCTACCACTGAGTCAGGAGGCCCAGAGTCCCACTTGTTTGTGTGTAATAACAATTCTGATCAGGCTGATTACAAATATGTAGTGATGACGCGGGGATTAACAGGAAGTAGCACTGCTAACCCATGCCTCTTGAAGGTTAGCTAGCAAACCCCATTGGGGTTTGTGCCTGGTTGAGGAATCTGAAATTGTGGAGGATGTCTGCTAAAAGCAACCAATTTGAGTGGGAGCACTGTCATGTTGAAATTCCTACACTAGTTTCAAGAAGAAGTACCTTTAGAAATCTTGTCATTTATTTCATTTCTTTAACATTAAGTTCCTGTTAAAATTACAAACAACATTAAGGAGCATAGATTGGATTTAGCAGTGTAAACATACAAAGCACGTCTCTCTGAAAGTAGTCTCTGTTATGAAAACTTCGCTAACTACATTTGGAATAATCTTATATTTGAACCATTAACTGTTTTATACACACGATTTGTCTGAAATATTTGCCATATCCTCGATCTAATCTTTTATACATGGACTAAAAAATAAACTGATACAGCAACCATAAAAATATACTGTCAACATCTCCAATGAGAAAGCAATTAAAAATGTTAAAGTTGCCATAAAAAGAATTAAGAAGTAGTTTGAGAACAATGTTACAATCAAACTAAAATAGACAGCATTGCACTTTAAGCTCTTAATTCACTGGTGAAAGAACAATATCACTAAACTAAAGCAAACATACTTTATTTCTATTTCTGTAAAACTTATGCTAGTCTAAGAAATAAAGCAGAATCTCAAAAAAGGGCAATTGCAGATAAACTGTGGCAAATCTTTTTATATAATATTCCGGATTGTCCCTCATAAACATTCAACCAAAGTCAATGAAATCAGTCCAGCCAACTGCCTGACTGGGGAGACATCCAATAAAATTGGTGATCAGGATAAAATAAAGTGAAAAACTGTAATTGGCACCAGCTTGATTCATTGTCAGTGATGCATACACCTCATGAAATAATTTTTAAACTGCACTGCTAACAAGGCCAAAATTTCTTATCCATCCCATTTGCTCTTCAACTGAATGGCTTCCATGGCCATTTCAGACTGAAACTTTCTTGAACTGCTACAATTTATACGGTGCAATGCTTTTTTTAAATGGAATTGGGGCAGTGTGTTAATTCCAGGATTTTGACCCATGACAATGAGGATTGTAGTAAATTTCAAAGTCAAGATGATCTGTTGACGTTGGTTGGCTTGCCGAGTTGGTTTGTTGTTCCGCAGATGTTTCGTTACCGTGCTTGGTAACATCCTCAGTGCAGCCTCTGATGAAGCGTGCATGTGTATTCCCGCCTGGTTTTTAAACTCTGGGGTCCGTTGCAATGGATTGCCTCACTTCCAGGTTTCCTCCGTAGTGGAAGGTATACGGGGTCAAGTTCAATGTGTTTATTAATAGCATGCTTCGTGTGGTGCCATGCTTCCAGGAATTCTCGTGCTTGTCTCTGCCTAGCCTGTCCCAGGATCTTGGTGTTGTCCCAGTCGAAGTCGTGGTTCTCCTTGTCCACGTGGATTGAGATGAGTGAGTATTGGTCCTGTCTTTTTGTAGCCAGTTGGTGTTCATGTACCCTTGTTGTTAGTTTCCTTCCTGTTTGTCCGATGTAGTGTTTCTCGCAGTCTCTGCAGGGGATCTTGTAGATGACTAGCTCAAGTTCTAATCCATGATAAGCCCTGCTAGTGGTGTGGGATTCAGCAATGGTAAAAGTGCTGAATGTCATAGGGAAATGCTTAGACGATTATTCTCATCATTAGATGATTAATGATCATTATCTGGCAGTTGGGTAATGTACATGTTATTTTTCACTTTTAAGCATATGTCTTAATTTTAATCATATCTTGCTGAAAACAGGCACAGACTGCTTCACTATTTGAGGAGTTGTGAATTGTATTAATGCTTTGCAATCATTAGCAAACAGTACTAATTTTGACCTTAAAACGGAGAGAAGGTCATTGAAGAAGCAACTGAAATAGGATTGGCCTACGAAAGTTCCTGAGGAATCTTGCAGACATGTCCTGGAGTTCAGATGATCGACCTCCAGCAACATCAGCTATCTTTGTTTCTTTGAAATGGCTTCAACCTTTGGGGAGATTTTCTGTTGATAGCTGTTGATTTCACTTTTGCTGGGGTTCCTTGCTATCACATTCAATTAAATGTTGTCTTAATACCAAGGACAGTCACTTTCACCTAACATCTTTTATCTCTTTGGTGTTTGATGCAAGGTTACAATGAGGCCAGGAGCTGAGATTCACTAGCAGAATCCAAACTGAGCATCAGTTACAAAGTTATTGCTAAATAAACATTTTTTCATGGCATTGGCAACCATCCCTTCCATCATTTGCTGATGATTGAGGGTTAGACCAATAGGATAGTAACTGCCTGGTAAATGAATTTTTCTACATTTTATAGAGAAGACATACCTCGCCAATTTTCTACATTGTCAGGTAAATATCAGTATGGCAGTAACACTGGGTCAACTTGGCTTAGTGTCCAGATAGTTCTGGAGCACAATGTTTTGCAGTACTTCAGCTGAGATGTTGTCTTTGCTTTATCGAGGTTTTTCTGCCATTTCTTGATAGCCACTTGGAGTGAAGTAAATTGGCTAAACGTTGGCATCTGTGATGACTATGTTGACAATTCCCAGTGTTACTGGATGCCATTATGCCACCAACACCAATTTGTCTGTCTTGTTGATAGGATATGACATACCTATGGTCAATAATGATAATGTCTGGGACATTAGCTGTAAAGTATCATTTAGTGAGTATAACTATGTCAAGTTTATACTTGATTATTCTGTACGACAGCTCATCCAGGTTTGATATATGTCTCCATATTATTATGATGTGGAGGTGCCAGTGTTAGACTGGGGTGGACAAGGTCAGAAATCACATGACACCAGGTTATAGTCCAACAGGTTTATTTGAAAACACAAGCTTTCGGAGCCTCACTCCTCCTTCAGGTGTTAGTGAGAGAGGTAGTATTAGACACAGAATTTATAAGTAAAAGATCAAATGTTCACACCATTGATGATGACGTATTAAACAAACCTAAGATGTTGTTAAATCTTTAATTAGTTAGAAGGAACAGGATACGATGCTCAACTCATCAGTCACCAGTTCTGACATACCACAGTAAAAAACCATAATGACCTCCTCAGAAGACAGACACGGGATATGTTTGATGGGGGTATCCTTTGTCGTCCAGCACTTCCTGGGAGTGGAGAAACTACACCATATTCTTTGCAGCCTTCAACACATTATCAATGACGATGTGCATCTTGCCAAGGTCTTCCCCATGCCTCCACTTCTCACCTTCAAACAAACACGAAAACCTTAAACAGACCATTGTTCACAGCAAACTACCCAGCCTTCAGGATGACATCGATCACAACACCACACAACCCTGTCATGGCAACCTCTGCAAGATATGTCAGATCTTTGACATGGACACTACCATCACATGTGGGAACACAACACACCACGTACACAGTAGATACTCATTGGATTTGGCCAACGTTGTCTGTCTCATACGCTGCAGGCAAAGATGCCCTGAGGCATGGTACATTGGCAAAACCATGGAGACGCCGTGACAACGGATGAATGGACACTGTGTAACAATCACCAGACAGGAATGTTCCCTCCCAGTGGGGGAACACTTCAGCAGTCAAGGACATTCGGCTTCAGATCTTTGGGTAAACGTCCTCCAAGGCGGACTTCGGGATACACAACAACGCAGAGTCACCCAGCAGAGGCTGATTGCCAAGTTTGGTCCCCATGAGGACGGCTTAAAACAGGATCGTGGGTTCATGTCGCGCTACAGGTGACCCCACTACACTATACACTCTCATATACACTCACACACACACACACACACTCACACAATCATTTACTCTTCTCTCTCCCTCACGCACACGCACGAGGATACACACACACACAAACACACACACACAAACACAGACACATGCACACACACAGATCGTCTCTCATATACACACTGTCTCTCTGTCTCTCTCTCTTTCACACACACACGCTCTCTCTCCCTCACACACGTGCACACACACACACATGCGGACACACACACATGCACACACACGTCAATTTGTATTTGCAGATACATTCTATTTTGTTCAAAAAGCACACATTTTATAGACAGCCAGTCAATGTGGCATTTTATAAATTCCTACTTTAGAATTAAAATCAGTCTGACTCCAAACTAAAACACAAACAGAATCTAAACAAGGCTTCACACCTAACATGCATTGTCTGACCTAAAATGTCACTCTTCTTTACACTGATAAAGCCTTTAGTTCTCTCAGGACCATGACTTGAAAGGAGTTCAGGGATTTACATATACATATTTCAATTAAAATCTTTGAACTGATTAAAGATTTAACAGCATCTTAGGTTTGTTTAATACATCCTCATCAGTGGTTTGAACCTTTGATCTTTTACTTATAAATTCTGTGTCTGATACTACCTCTCTCACCAACACCTGAAGAAGGAGTGAGGCTCTGAAAGCTTGTTTTTTCAAATAAACCTGTCGGACTCTAACCTGGTTTCGTGTGATTTGAAACCTTGTCCATATTATTAGGATTGACAGGATAGGGCATGCTTTTGCTTTTGATGCCTAAGTCAACAGTGGTCTTATTATTATTTGACTTTTCTGTAGCAATTTGATATGACGGAATAGATTGCTAGGTTATTGCAAAGGGCAGTTAATAGTCAACCATGTTGATATGGTCTGAAGACACATACTGATCAGACTGGGTAAGAATTGCAAATTTCCTTTCCTCACAGGTATTGGAGAACTAGTAGTTTTGTGATTATTGTTATAGATGCTAGTTTTATTTTAAATTTCAGGTTTGTAAAATGAAATTAAATGTCACCAACTTGCATTTCAAGGGAATGTCTCCAGGGAATTAGCCTGGGCCTCTGGATTAGTAATGGCAGTGACATCACCACAATGCCATTGTTACGTCTATCTGCAAGCTGACAAATCATTCCATTTCTCAGCTAACAGTCTACCTTGCTGATGGTTGCTTTAAGGTAGAGTTGAACCAGATCCCATCTTTTCTCATGGTAGACTAATACTCACTGAAAATTCCTAGCTTGCTATCAAGAAACATGCTCATTTGATAGAAACATCACCTGAAGTGATTGCAATTATCCTGTATTAGAAGTCTATTCTGAAAAATAATCCACAAGATACATCCTTCACTATCACTGAGTCAAAATCCTGGCATTCCCTTCATAACAGAGATTCAAGAAAGTGGCTCACAACCACTTTTTCAAGAGCAATTCAGGATGAACAATAAATGGCGACATCTTGTGAATGAACAAAACATAGTGATAGTACTTCTCAATGCATAGGTTTCATTTGAGTAAACATTTTATCAAATTGGAACAGCACTAATCATTTAAGTGAGCCTATTTAAATTCTGTATATGTTGGGCATAGATACATCTCTTTTACAAAAGTCATTACTTTTATTTAATTGTAGTGCTATTCAATCATTCCTAATTTTAGTTACAATCACAATAGACATTGAAACTAATGCATTTTTATGAATAACACAAGGTATGTAATTGTTTACAATAATTGAAGAGAGTTGAACATTCCTTAAGCATCATTGGGTGACTGGACTGGACCACTTGAGCTGAACATTGGGAAACAAATATAGATTAAAATGTTCACTATGGAATTTAATTTGAATTTTAAATATACATTTTTTTTCTATGTCTGTGAATATTATTTTGTATATGTTACATTATAGTTAACATCCAGAAACTATTGTAGCCTTATCCACCCCAATGTATTTATTTTACCTCTTATCCTAATTCTTTAGCTTTAATACCTCAGCAGCTCCTCCTAACCTCACTACTTGTTGTATAAAGAATAATAGTTTGCTACTGCAACATGCAGTTCAGTAAACCTGCACTAGGCTGCAATAGAGCAGTAATTAATAGCTCTCCTGAGCATAATAATAAAGTTATCTTGTAACTTTCTTATTGGCTGCTTTTTCAGTGATCATCAAACTATGCAGTGTTGTGAATCTCACTTATATTTGGTGTAGCGTTTTTCCCATTGTTAGAAAATTTTTGCCTGTGTGGTTCCCTCCTATAACGTAGCTATCATATGTAATAAAGTATTGACAACCTCTTTGAAGTGCAAAGTTTCAAGAGATTAGTGCTTCTGGATCTTTAACATGTGGGTGTACAGTAAAATTCCACTGGAAAGAAGAACAAGAAGATTATTGATTATCCTCTTCAATTGTCAGTGGCAATAAGGTTTTTGCTTTGCCTTTTAATCCACTTACATGCTGAACTTTCTTGAGGCTGTATCAAATATTCATGTGTGATACCCTGCATTATGCCCAATGTATGAATTCAAATTACTTAATATATTGACTATCAATCTTTAGAAAGTTTAAAAGGTTTATGACATGTACAGTAATCTTTTTTTTCATTATTTAATCAACTGGCTGGTGGTATTTGTTATTAAATTCTACTGCAATTCAATTTGTGAGAGTTTACGTAAAACAGTGCCAATCATCTGCAGCAATGCTTCTTGAGTAGTATCATCTGAGTTATGTACTCAGCTTAATGTTTTTCAGCCCCATCAGCTGAAAAGCGACCTTGTTCATAGTGACCAAAGCACCGGAAAGCCTGGTTGTGACCATAGCAAATAAATCCATTGATAATAATGAAGTGTCAAGAAGGCAATGTGTTCACATTAAAGGCACATTAAAACCTGAACTGTCAAACAACACATGGGCTGGAAAGTGTTAAACGCAAACGAGTATGATGTATGTTACATCTGTGATGTTGAAAGTGATTCTATGTATGCATAAGAAATATTAGATACTGTATTCTATTTTTAATATATGAGAATGTGTTTGAATTTACAAAAAAATGTTTATTGTGATTTTATTAAATTAAATCTGAATGTAGAAAAACACTGTGCCAGGGTAATTTGTCCTGATTGTTGGATGAATTTTTCCTCTGTTCTTTACATGAACCTTATATGCTTTTAACTGACTAGAATAATCCTTGCTTTATGATCCCTATTCCTTTGAGCATAAGCATGCATTTTATCACTGAAAGTTCAGAAAACTGGTGTGAAGTAATCAATGACAGAAAGAAATGATACATTAAAGACTGCAAATACCTTGCCACAGTGTAATAGTAGAACAGTGCTTCAATATGTCTTTACAATCACAGTTGGTTTGATACAAGTTCAATAAATATTACATCTGTACTGCAAATCATATAATAATCCCAGAATGAAAACAATTAACATGTTACTATGTTAATCTTCAAAATGCCTGTGACATTTAAAAAATACTAATAGAATCTGTGTAATTACATTTGTGTGATTAGTGATGAAAATTCTCTAAATATTTATTGGAAGCACTGTTTTGTGTGAAAAGTGGAAAGGCCGCTAAACCCTTGAGCTTTGAACAACAATAGATATCCTGCACATCCCCCCATTCCCACACATTTATATTATGGTTTTTATTATCCTATTCCAAAAATGGACATCAAATTCAAATTTCATCTTCATGAATCAGTAAAGTCTGATAGTTCTATGGGATAAGTGAAACAGTTAAATCTATGTTTAAGCAGTTGATTCTATATGAGTTCTGTGTTTTGTATTCTGGAAAGCATACCAAATGTGAAAAAAAAAATCATTGGTTAAATGTCACATTGGTAAACTGTGCACTGATCAAAATAACTTCTCAGGAATGTCGATACTATTGTTCACTTTTGGATCTGATGAACATATTTCAATGGACATAAAAGAACATTCTATGGCATCCACCACATCTGCTTAACATCATTTACAAGTACCACTGAATGCATTAATTTTGTAGTATCCGAATCTTCCTTTTCATATTTATAGCTTCCACTTTTTGCTTAATCCATTTGTCTCTCGAATTGTTTCACTGGAGATTTATTCCAATTCCGTAACAATGGTAGTGGAAATACGGAATATAAAGTGCTGAAAATAATTCAACCTAAAACTGTATAAAACCTAACGCCCGTCGATGACATGGAGCCAGCATTAGTTAAAGCTAACTTGACATTTGTAAGTGGGGAAATGAATTCTGCGTTCAGCAGGCAATGGAAGTCAGATGAAGGCAACTGGAGACTAGGGAGAAGACTGTCAAATGGCATAATGGGCAAGACAGCATGCCCTGATGCAGGAGGTATGGAGGAAGAGAAAGGTCCTTTTTCTTCTGGGGGGCCAGGAAGTTCACACATTGTGATGCAAAAAATAGACATGGAAGTTAATCCCAGGAGGATGGCCCTCAGGACCTGTTTTAGTGCCACAGAACTTTAGTACCTTCATACTAGAGGTAATGATTGTAGTGATTACAACAAGGTTAACCAGGTGGACCTCATAGAATATGAGTTCCTTGGTTGGACCAGGTTAACAGCCCCAAGTGGGGAGTCCTGGCTGACAGATATGAACAGGAGTGTTAAAGGTTCTGTTCACTCTAGGAAATGGCTCTGAGGAAGCCAGATCAGTGTCAAGTACTATGCATATGTAAATAAAGTGTGACTTGGTGATGGGATACCGGCCTCTGTGGAGTTATTTCAGTGATGATGAAAGAGAAAAAAAACCTCCTGAAGAAATTTGCTCACAACAATCGTCTTTGAGTTGGGGTAAGCATTTCTGGCATCATGCCGTTATTTGGGAAGGTTGACCCATTCCATTTGTAAAGAATGTGTCATTTTTCCAGGCAAAATGATTTTGGGGCAGGTGAAAAGCGAAGAGTAATTCTCCTAACAGCTTGTGGACCCGCAGCTTTTTTGGTTATTAGGGGCCTGAACACTTGCTGAGGCACCAGATACTGAAACATTTCAAGAGTCGAAGGATTTAGTTAAGGAATATTATGGTAATTCAAGAATCAGGGAATTTGTATGGAGATTTCTGATGCGGTTAAGACAGCTGGCAGAGGCATATGTCTTTGGTGAGATGCTGAGAGACTATTTGGTATGTGGGATTAATGATGTAACCATGCAAAAGCACCTACTAGCTGAAGCCCAACTGGACTTCAAACAGGAAATATAACAGACTTTGCCATTAGAAAATGCACCAAGTGGAGGATATGAATTGAAGGGTATAATGATGGAAGTGGGCACCCTTGCCAGTCTAACTGAGCTTGAGGGACACCACTTCAGTGAAGGCAATTGCATATCCTCACTCAGGACATATGCTGAAGAGAGGGACTCTAGGTCAGACAACAGCAAAAACCCACAACAAAGCCAAACCTTAGCCAAATGGTTAAAAGTTTCTTCAGGATCTGGCTGGCAAGCCCTTGTAGTTGCTGCCAGTATGCGGACTTGAGACAGCAAGAGTCCCACTAGATTTAAATTGAGAACTAATAGGGTGGTATCCAGATGTGTGCACGCTTTGGAAAGCCAACCTACATCTGGCTTGGAACAGTTAAATTGTTTAACAGCATCTAAATCAGAAACAATCAAAATACATGTTTGGTTAAATGGTCACCCAGTTCTAATGGAGATTGATGCAGGCATGGCTGTATCAGTGATTGCAAAACTAGTCTTTAACAAAATTCGCTCTGGACTCCAACCCTTAAGTTTGTGTGAGACGTCAGCTACACTAAGAACCAATACCAGGAAACCTCGACCAATTGAGAGTACAACTTTCAGTTCCAATCGCTTGTTAGAAGCAGCTGGTTCAATGATCACTGATTGTAGTAAAACGTTTGGGCCTAAGGACTATCAAAGGAGTCAAGGGCCACCCTGCATGTTGACCAGGGAGCAATTCCATGATTCTGTAAGGCCCGCCCAGTGCCATTTGCCTTATGGGCAAAAGTAGAGGCAGAAATCAGGAGGCTGGAAAGGGCAGGAATCAATAAATTAGTCCAGTTTTCAGAATGGGCAGCATCGGTCGTACCAATTGTGAAGCCCAATGAGTAGGTTTACCTTTGTAGGGATTTTAAACAAATGGTAAACTGCTTTTCACTCCTGAATAAACACCCAATCCCTCACATAGAGGATTTGTACGCAAAGCTGGTGGGGGTCCATCCTTCACGAAGCTGGACATGAGCCTGCACACTTGCAATTGCAGTTAGTTGAGGATTCCCAGATGTATGTTACAATTAATATGCATAAGGGTTTGTACCAATATACGAGACTGCCAACTGGAGTATCATCAGCCTATGCCATTTTTCAGCAGATGATGGAGAACATTTTACACGGTCTACCCCAGGTTGCCGTTTATCTGGATGATGTGCTAATAAGGTGGAAAACCAATAAAGAGCACTTAGAGAAGGTGATGTATGCCTGAGAAAGGAAAAACATGTGTTCCAGGAATCCCAAGTGACCTACTTGATCTACAGAGATGACAAGACTGGGTTCCATCTGTTGGAAGATAGTGTGAGGATGATCAAAGGTGTCCTGGTTCCCCCATGAGGATATTGAAGCTTAGGTCTTTCCATGGATTGGTGAATTATCATAGAAAATTCATACATAACCTAACCTCCATCCTAGCTCCCTTCCATTAGCTATTGAAAAAGGGTCACCCTTGGAAATGGTCTCCTGGCCGAGATGTCACGTTTAAGGAAGTGAAGAAGGTGGCACTGGGTGGGCCTTGCAGAATCATGGAATTGTTTCCTGGTCAACGTGCAGGGTGACCTTGGCTCCTTTGATAGTCCCTAGACATTCCTGAAAAACTTCTGGGTATTTAATTAGAACTTCACTCAGGCAGACATTTCCTATTGAAAAATGTTGAGTCAATGAAGGTGAACCTTTCTCATCCAATTTCATCTAAGATGTTTGCACACAATGATCCCAAGTGAGATCTGGTGCTGACATGCGAAGCCTCCCTGTACGGTATTAGGATGGTGTTAGCTCACAGATGGCCCAATGGAGAGGAACACCCAATAGCATATGCTTCCTAAACTTTGGCTTATGCAGAGCGCAAGTGGGCCCAGATAGAGAAGGAAGGTTTAGCGGTCATCTTCAGTGAGAGAAAGTTCCATCAACAACTTTACGGGCATAAATTTATAGTAGAAACAGACCAAAAACCCCTGCTAGGGCTACTCAAAGAGAACAAAGCTGTGCCACCCAAACCTTCAAGTTGAATTCTCCTCCTAAGTGCGTATAAGTACAAGTTGGAACACTGTGGGGAAGGCTAAGTAGCAAATGCAGATGCCTTGAGCCACCTCCCACACTGGCATTTACACCACCAGTGGTGCCACCGGTGCCACCACAGAAGAGTCAATTCTGGTTTTGAACTTTCTGGACACCTTTCCACTTACTGCTGACAATATGAGACCATGGACATAAAAAGATCCGTTCCTGACCAAACATCTGGTGGTGATGGGGCAAACAAAAGGGCCATGACAACCAGGATTGAAACCTTTCAGGTCTTGGTGAGAGCAGATCACCGTAGAGGATGGCATTTTATTATGGGGAGCAAGTGCAATTGTTCCAAGCAAAGGTTGCTGCCAAATACTGGTTGAACTCCACCAGGGTTATCCGGGGGTGTCGAAAATGAATATGTTGGCAGGGAGTTATATCTGGTGGCCAGGACTGGATGCAGACATAGCCGCGTTGTTGAGGCAGTGCCCAGTGTGCCAACAAGGACAAAAATTATCGCCATCAGCTTTCCCATATTCATTGGAATGGCCGGATAAACACTAGACTCGGTTACATGTTGACTATGTCAGTCCTTTCATGGGCTGTATGTTCTTAATTGTTATGGACGCCCATTCAAAGTGGTTGGATGTGCATAGAGGCCATTTGGCAAACATGGGGACGTTTGAAAAACTGTGAGCATCTTTTGCAATATGCAGATTCCCAGAACTGTTGGTCACAGACAATGGGCCATCATTTACCAGCAAGGAATTCTAGTATTTCCTAAAATCAAATGGCATTCAGCATTTAAGGTCAGCTCTATACCATCAATTGTCCAATGGTTTGGAAACAGTAGTCCAAATTTTGAAGATAGGCTTAAAGAGAAAGCCTACAGTTTCACTCGATGCCAAACTATCCCGGTTCTTATTTGATTATTGGACTACCCCTCATGCAATCATAGGCATACTCCAGCAGAGAGTCTAATGGGGAGAAGACTCCATACCAGGTTAAATATGACCTTCCTGGACCTGGGACAGGGAGAGTGAAATGGCATCAGGCATGGCAATGCTGGAAACAACGCTTTTGGTAAGTGAGAGAGACTGTTTACTTCACAGGACAAAGTTTTGTGCCAAAACCACAGAAATAACCCTGCATGGGTAAGAGGCATAGTCGATGCGAGAACAGTGATGTATAACGTTTGGGTAGATGAGGTAGTCCTGAACAAGCACATGGACCACAAGAAAACTGCAAACTCACAAAAAGCAGGAAAGGAGCAAAACATACCCAGCCCCTCAGAACAGCCTAAAGGCTGTCAGTGCCTGTGGGCCCACCCACTCAATCTAACATCAAAGAAACCTTGGAGTCTCAGATGCATACGGCGGATGTCACAGCCCCGACACCTTTACTGCACGAAGAAGAGGATGAATTTCTTCTGTGGTGCTCCGGGCATAAGAGGAGGGCTATAGTCCAGTATACATCACCCGTATCTGAGCCTGAGTCGGAGGTACCAGACCCGCAGTGAAAATGCCCCTGGGCAGCCTGCAAGAAAAAGATCAGACTTACATTCCCGGAGGTAGAGGGGGTGGGATGCAGTGATTGTAATGAAGTCAGCCAGGTGGATCCATAGAATGAGTTCCCTGATTTGGGCTGTTAACGTGGTCTAATCAGGGAGCCCTGGCTGACAGATATAAACAGGAGTGCCAAAAGTTCTGTTCACTCTGAGAGCTGGCTCTGGGGAAGCCAGACCAGTGTCAAGTACTATGCATGTGTAAATAAAGGGTGACTTGGTGACGGGGTACTGGCCTCTGTGGAGCTATTTCAATGATAAGTGAAATAATCTTGCCTTTTATGAGCTATCAACAGCACAAGTAGTCTCACATACTGCTCCTTTCACACACTCTTCATTCACTTACTGCCCATGTTCATTTTCTTACACAACCCTCACAAACCTTGTGCTGTTGCAGGCCTCATTCTCAAATTTTTTGGCTTGCAGGCCATGTCAGTTATTCATCTATGGCAGCTACCTCAGCTAAATTTATTGCATTGCACTCACTGCTACACTTTCCTCTGTCTTTCAGGAAGTAACAGAGGGAGTAATAACAAAGCAGCAGAAGACAGACATATCCTTGTCCTCACAACTGTGGATGAGACCATTATGAAAACCATTGGAGTGGCCATCAATGGGTCCATGGCAGCAATAAGGCTGAAACCAGAGGTTTATGGTAGATTCTTAGCTAAGCCAACTTTTCACAGACCATGACAACAAGGTGCAGGGCTGGATGAACACAGCAGGCCAAGCAGCATCATAGGAGCAGAGAGGCTTTTTTAGACGTTTCGGGCCTAGACCCTTCATCAGAAAAGGGGGAGGGGAAGGGGGTTCTGAAATAAATAGGGAGAGAGTGGGAGGCGGATAGAAGAGGGATAGAGGAGAGGATAGGTGGAGAGGAAACAAACAGGTCGAAGAGGCGGGGATGGAGCCGGTAAAGGTGAGTGTAGGTAAGGAGTTAGGAAGGGGATAGGTCAGTCCAGGGAGGACGGACAGGTCAAGGGGGGCGCGGGATGAGGTTGGTCAGTAGGAGATGGAGGTGCGGCTTGAGGTGGGAGGAGGGGATAGGTGGGAGGAAGAACAGGTTACCTCACAATCTCTTCTAAGGTACAAACTACAGCTTGTGTCACCATATCACATTTATTTCCTATCCTTCCCTCATCACAAACCTTTTAATCTGCTTGTCTCATTTCACAGGTCCGAATCTCTTTGTGTCCTTTTCACAACTTACATCCCCAACTAAGTTTGCACTGTAAACAAGTTGAACATGAAGAAATGCTGGCAAAGTGAATGTGGTGCTCTGAAGGGTTTAACAGAGGTCAAGGACCTGATGGAAGAGAGGATTTCCTCTGATGTGTTTAAGAAAATGAATCTTTCAAATAAGTGGGTACTGGAGTTATTGAGGGCAGAGCATCCAGCAGAGGCAGCAGCCCAGTGGACAAAGAGCAAGGAGCATAAGCGTTCCATAGAAAATGCAATTTGTCTCCTATGCCTACACAGACAGGTCCAAGTGCTGGTCAGGAGGGTTGAGGAGCTAAAGGCAGTGCTGAGGGAGGCAGGGGAGGGCTGTACCTTTAAGGATCAGGGTGGGTGAGATGCTGCAAGAGGACCTGCAGGGGGAGAGGCAGGAGAGATGGCTGGAGGAGGAAAGATACCAGACTCAGATAGATTACTTGCAGTGTCAGGCCACAGAGGCCAAAACCAATGAACAGGTGCTGAAGCAGGAAAACAAGCATCTGGGGGATCAAGTCAAGGCACAGGAGGAAAAGCTGAAAGATATACAGGCAGCCTATATGGTGGCTTGTCTGGAAGGGTTCAGTAGGGGAGAGCATGGTCCCTGCCAAGAACAAACCTGCCAACTTCACCAAGCTTTGTCCCAGGCCAGAGGCATGATGTGCCCTATCAGCCCAGGAGTGGCTCAGACAGGCAGGAAGGGGTAAGGGAGCGAGATGGGTGTGGATTGTAGGGCAATTGGGGACGCTCAGTCATCTGGAGCACTATGGGGAGGCCCAGTGTTACAGCAGGAAGAGCGGTTAGACTGGGAGGCAGGAGGGAGTCAGTCCTCAGCAAAGGACTCACTTTCTTTCCCCTGAGCCCACACATCAACGAACTTCGTTCACGTTTGGATGTTACAGACTCCTTCTCCTGCCTCCAACAAACCTCATCCTCCTGGACATCACTCCATGGCCTCCAAACTTCCCTTGACCTCTTCGTCTCCAACTGCTGTCGAGACATCGATTGCCTCAATCTCTCCACCACTCTCACTCACTCCAACCTCTCCCCCACGGAACGTGCAGCCCTCCGCTCCCTCCACTCCAACCTTAACATCACCATCAAACCCAAAGATAAAGGGGGCGCTGTAGTGATATGGCACACTGACCTTTACATAACCGAGGCCAGGTGCCAACTCTCTGACACTTCCTCCTACCACCCCCTCGATCATGATCCCACTCCGACCTCAAAACCATCATCTCTCAGATCATTCATAACCACATCACCTCAGGTGACCGCCCACCCACAGCCCCCACCCTCATTGCTCCCCAACCCCACACCGATTGTTTCTACCTCCTTTCCAAAATCCACAAACCCGGTTGCCCCAGCCGACCCATTCTCTCTGCCTGCTCCTGCCCCACTGAACCTACCTCCGCTTACCTTGACTCTGTATTCCCCCCCCCAACCCCGTCGAGAAACTCCCCACCTACGTCCGGGACACCACCCACGCCCTCCACCTCCTCCAATACTTCCAATTCCCTGGCCCCCAACACCTCATCCTCACTATGAACATCCAGTCCCTGTACACTTGCATTCTCCACGCAGATGGCCTAAAATCCCTCCGCTTCTTCCTCTCCACAGGCCCAACCAGTCCCCCTCCACCGACACCCTCATCTGCCTAACCAAACCCATCCTTACCCTTAACAACTTCTCCTTCAACTCCTCCCACTTCCTACAGACTAATGGGGTGGCCATGGTTACCTTTATGGGCCCAAGCTATGCCTGCCTCTTTGTAGGATACATGGAACAGTCCCTTTTCTGCTGTTACACAGGGACTAGCCCCCACCTCTTCCTTCGCTACATTGATGACTGTATCAGCGCTGCCTCGTGCTCTCACAAGAAGCTTGAACAGTTCATCAACTTTACTAACACCTTTCACTCCAACCTCAAATTCACCTGGACCATCTCTGATACCTCCCTCTCCTTCCTGGACCTCTCTGTCTCCATCTCTGGTGACCGCCTCGAAACTGACATCTATTTCAAGCCCACCGATTCCCACAGCTATCTGGACCTCCTCTCACCCACCCTCCTGCAAGAATACGATCCTCTACTCCCAATTCCTCCGCCTCCGCTGCATCTGCTCCCAAAATGGAGCATTCCACTCCCGAACATCGCAGATGTCCTCCTACTTCAAGGACTGTAACATCCCCCCTCCAGTGATCAAAAATGCCCTCAACCACATCTCTTGCATTTCCCGCACCTCTGTCCTCACACCCCCTCCCCGCAACAAAAACAAAGACAGAATCCCCCTTGTCCTCACATACCACCCCACCAACTTCCGCATCCAGTGTATCATTCTCCACCACTTCCGCCACCTACAATCCGACCCAGAACTAAAGACATATTTCCCTCCCTAATCCTATCTGCCTTCCGTAGGGTCCGGTCTCTCCACAACTACCTCGTCCGCTCACACTCCCCTCTAACACCACCAAACCCGGCACCTTTCTCTGCAACCGCAGTAAGTGCTACACCTGCCCCGACTCCTCCCCCCTCACTTCCATTCAAGGCACAAAACCAACCTTTCATATCAGACAGGGGTTCACCTGCGCTGCTCCCGATGTGGCCTGCTCTACATTGGCGAGACCAAGCATAGATTCGGAGACCGTTTTGTAGAGCATCTTTACATGACAAATGACACCACCTTGCGGTCGCCAACCATTTTAACTTCCCCTGTCACTCACTGGGTGACATGTTCATCTGGGCCTCCTCCAGTGTCACAATGGCACCACTTGCAATCTGGAGAAGCAAAACGTCATATTCCATCTTGGGAGCCTACAGCACGATGGCCTAAACATGGAATTCACCAGTTTTAAAATCTCTCCACCCCTGGACTCATCCCATGTCCAACACTCCCTCTCATCCCTGCCTCCTTGACCTGACACAACCTGTCCATCATCTCTCCCACCATCCATCCCACCCATCCCACTGTCCAATCCCCACCATTGCCTACCTGCACTTACCTATCACCATCCCACCTACCTTCCCTATCCCCACCTCTCCTTTCTCTATTTATTTCCCAGTTCCCTTCCCCCTACCCCATTTCTGAACAAGGGTGCCAACCCGAAACGTCAACTTTCCTGCTCCCTGATGCTGCCTGGTCTGCTGTGTTCCTCCAGCTCCACACTGTGTTGTCATAGATTCATTACTCTCAGTCTTTTTACCTAATTCATTCATATAGAGGATGTATAGCTTAGTTACCCAGCACTGATCCTTGCAGCTCTTCACTAGTGAGAGCCTGTCAACATGAAAATGCCAAGTTTATCATTAATTTGCTTCTTGTCCATGAATCAATACTCTGTCCGTGCTAATATATTCCCTCAACTTGATGTGTTCTTCTCTTGCCTATTAACCTTTTGTGTGCCATCTTATCTAATGCCTTTTGGAAATCCAAGTATACTATATTCACCGAATGTCCTTCACTACAGTGTTAATTACATCTTCAAAAAAATTCTAAAAAATTTGTCAAATTTTTTTTAATGTAAAACCACACTCATTTGGTCTGATTACACTATGTGTTCCAAGGGCATTCTTAAAGTTTCTTTTGATAATACATTTACACATTTTCCTGATGACTAATGTTAACTGGCCTCTATTTCCTTGTTTCTTCTTTCCCTCCTTTCTTGAGCAGCGATGTTAAATTTGTGAGGAGCAAATTACTGCAGATGCTGGAATCTGCATGGAAAACAACAAATACTGGAAAACAAAATGGGTCGGGTGGCAGCTATGGGAGAGAACAAGCTAACATTTTGAGTCTAGATGACTCTTCTTCAAAGCAGCTGGTATAATGGACCTACTGGGACAGTCTGGTTTGTGGATTTTGGGAAGGAGGTAGAAGCAGGGTGTTTGGGGTTGGGAGATTAAGGCTAATATGATGGGCCTACAGGGACTCTGAAGAAGAGTCAGCTAGACTTGAAACATTAGCTTTCTCTCTCCCCACAGATGCTGCCTGACCCATGTGATTTCCAAAATTTTTTGTTTTCAGCATTAAATTTGCTAACTTTCAATCTGTTTGGCCCTTTCTAGAAACTAAAGTATTTTGGACTACCATAACCAATGCTTCCATTATTTCTGCAATTACCATTTTAAGAATCCGTGGATTTAGGTTATCAGGTCCGGGGGGTTTATCAGCTTTTAGAACTTTTAATTTTGCTGATACTTCTTGAAATCTATTATTAATTATCTGAGGTCCCTCACTCTTATTATCTCCTTGGTTTCGCTTTCTTTCTGGTATTAAATTTGAACCTTCTATTGTGGAAACAAACAGAAAATATGCATTCAACTTCTCTACCATTTCCTTGTTGTCCTGCAATAATTCCTTACGTTGCTAACTCTAAGGTATCAATACTTAGTTTAAATACTTTTCTCCTAATTTTATTCTTATAAAAGTTCTTACAACTTGCTTTCATATTGTTAATTGCTACCTTATTGTCATTCTATTTTTCCTCTTGATTTTTCATAGCTGGGTCATATGATCTCTGCTTGCTGCCTTGCTTGCCAAGTATCGTGGGAAATAGATGCTGCCAGACCTGCTGAGTTTCTCCAGCACTTTCTGTCTGGCCTGTCAGCCAGCCCATGTGGCTGCAATCCTAACTGAGGTTATGCATTCTGAAACTGAGCCTTCAAATTCTGAAGCTGTTCTAAAGTGCTGTGTAAGGCCATCAGTAATATTCTGACAGCCATTAATGTGCAAGAGCACTGGACCATGCAAAGGTAGTAACAGCACTGGAACTAAGGAAGAACATGAGAGAGAATGCCTGTGGAATTTAATTGTTGAAAGTGCTTTGAGAACAAAGATTTTAAAAAAAAATTCATGGGATGTGGGCATCACTGGCTAGGCCAGCATCTATTGCCTATTCCTAACTGTCTGAAGGGTAGTTGAGAGTCAACATCATTGCTGTATGTTTGGAGTCTCATGTAGGCTAGGCCAGGTGAGAATGGCAGATAGATGGCTACATGGTCTACATTAGGCCAGCTCTTAATTCTAGACTTTATATTGAATTCACATTTCACCGTTGAAGTTTTATCATGTTTTGATTCACACCTATGACCCCAGAACACTAGCCGTGGGTTTTGAGTTACCGGCCCAGTCACTTTACCACTATGCCACTTTATCCCCAAGTTGTCAAGAAATTGTTATATTCTGTTGACTTTTATTTCATGATGTTGATCGAAAGAACATTGGGATGGTTCATAATAAATGTATGGATAAGTAAAAGGAGGGTAGCTAAAGCGATCTGGTGTATTATTCAGGGAAATCTAGTGAGATACTGACAGACAGCATTTCTGGAACCATGTTGTCCACCCTCCTTAATATTCCTCTTCTTCAACCCCTTCGCCATGCTCCTGTTTGAACTGCTCCTTCTCTATTCATAGACAACCTCTCCTCTCCGCTCCCTCTGCTCCATCTCTGTGCTGTAGCCCAATTGGGACTGTAACTACAGTCTTCACGGCTGGCAGTCAGTTTCTGATCAAAAGATCTTTCAAATCCAATCCACCCCTTCTAACGGTCCAGTATCAGCCCCTTTCTGATTGAGGCAACTTCAATCAACTCCTCTTTAAATAAAAAGCCTTTGTAATGCTTCACTAACTCCATGCAGCAAAAGAATGTCGAAAGCACCTCACTTGCAAATTTACCTTTGATTAGTTCTACTAGAGTGGGTTGCGGGGTGTTGAGGGAATGTTTCCTCATGCAGCTGAATACATTTTCAGCTATTTGTGCTTAATGGACTGTGTTAACAGGACCTGTGAGGTCCAGAAGGGCCGGGCATGCTTTACATCAGCTTTAGAAGCTAATTGACATCAGAACCTGCCCGCACCGTTCGCTTCTGGTGCCTGCACTGATGTCTTTCCCAAATGCCAATTGGCACATAATGTGGTAAAAGATAATGGGGTCAAACGGTGCTTGCTTTAAAAAAAAAAGTTTGGGCTCCTGCAATCAAGGTTGCTAAGAACACAAATTTATTTCTGCAAATTAAAGTGAGTTGATATAATTATTAGGAAACTATGTATACAATACATTCAGCAGATCTGCATCACCTTCCTTGAAGTTTTACTTACATATGTTTTAAATTCAATTTTCTAATGAACTGTCACTGTAATGTTGAAGACTTGGGTTGTAAGAGTTCATTATTGCCGCTCGAAGGCCATTTTTGGCATAAGTCCTGACAGGATTTATTCTGTCTGCCTTCAAATGATCCAGAGGATATATTGAAGAAATGTGCTGTGATGTTTTTCTCCATTGTCATCATTAAGCACTCTGATTTTGACCAGAGCGTAAACTAACTCTTGGCAACGGTCCCTTTATTCTACCCACTAATGGATGTTAAACTAAAGCTGAGTTAGTCAGCCTCTAAGTGTCACCAGTATCTACTTTTGTCTCTTTCATACCATCCATCTTGTAGCCTTCATGTCACTCCAATCACTAGTTGTGAACTCCTGCAGCTTAACAAGGATTAGCTCATTATGTATTAACTTGAGCGGGGATTTTTATGTCTTTCTTTTAACAGATAGCTATGAAATCCCCATTTATCAAACAAAGAGGAGGATTTGAAAATTATGCTGGTACTTGTAGTTAAATTACTATCATGATGTAAATGTTAATATAAACATTTTAAGTGAGCTGTTAACATCAATGTTCAATTACATGTATATATAAATGATAGTGCTAGTGACTCTTGGAATTGTAGAATTCCTACAGTGGAGGAAAAGGCCAATCGGCCCATTGAGTCTGCACCAACCCTCCGAACAGCACCCCAACCAGATCCGGTCTCTACACTATCCCCGTAACCCTGCATTTACCATGGCTAATCCCCCTAACCTACATATCTTTAGACTGTGCAAGGAAACCAGAGCACCCGGCAGAAGCCAGCACAGACAAGGGGAGAACTTGCAAATTCCACACTGACAGTCATCTAAAGTTGAAATCGAACCCGGGCCCCTGGCGCTGTAAGGCAGCAGTACTAACCACTTGATCAGTGTATGTTCACTATAATAAATTAAGCATGACAATGAACATCTTTGTTTATGGTCTACTATATAAAATATCACACAATGTGCTGGCCTACCTTCAATTTATCGAGCAATTAGCTTGCAAATACACTAATCCAAAATCAATGGACCTAATTGATGATATTGATCACTTACAAGTTCCAAAAGCTGTTCAGAAGAAAAGAAAGGTTTTTTTTCTCTCAGCTGAAATGGGTTAGTGCTAACCAAGAGAAACATTTGTAGACCATAGTGACAGTGCTATACATAACATCCCCCCTCTTGTCGCTATTTCTTGAGGGTGGCATGGTGGCTCAGTGGTTAGCACTGCTACCTCACAGCACTGGGGACCCAGCTTCAATTCCCCCTTGTGCGACTGTCTGTGTGGAGTTTGCACATTCTCCCTGTGTCTGCGTGGGTTTGCTCTGGTTTCCTCCCACAGTCCAAAGATGTGCAGGCTAGGTAGTTTGGCCAGGCTAAATTGCCCATAGTGTTCAGTGATGTGTAGATTAGGTAGTTTATAGGGGGATGGGTCTGGGTGGGATGCTCTGAGGGTCAGTGTGGATTTGTTGGGCTGAAGGGCCAACTGGAGGGATTCTATGATAACCACAGACATGAGGCGATAATGATTACCAACTGTCCCCCACACTATTTAAAAAGTATATAGCATTTGGAATGGCAGTGAAACAGTGACAGTGACAGTCTCTTGTATGCTCAGGACCCTGTTGAGTAATTTTCAAACAGTCTAGTAAATAGGCATGGAGTTTATACATACAATATGGAAAGGAGATTTTTACGACAGGAAATTGGCACTGATGTTAGAACCCAGTTTGCAATTTTGAAATACAGATGGTCAGAATACAAGTGATTTTATCACAACAGCTCCAATACTCAAAGGGACTGGAACGTTTTGGAGAAGTTATTTTTTGGTGCATGTTTCTTTATGTTCAACATAATTACTGCAGGATGAGCTGACTGGATGTAGGCCTGTGCATGGTGAGTCTACGCCCTCATTTCATTAACAAATTCTGGCTTAAGAATGTAAAAACATAAGAAACAGAAGCCAAAGTGGACTATGCAGCCAGTTAGACTGTTTCCTTATTCATTATGATCATAACTAATCAGTTTCACCTTCCTACCTATTCCCTTGAAAGACCAAAAATTCTCCCTATCTTAGTCTTAAACGTACTCAATAATGGAGACACTACAATCCTTTCGAGTGGATAATTCCAAAAAGTCACAACCCTTTGAACAAAGAGGTTTCTAATCATCTCTGTTCTAACTAATCTCATGTTCTGGATTCCCAGACAGGGGAAATAACCCCTCAATATCCACCCTGTCAAGCACCTTTAGAATTTGATATATTTCAATGCTACCACTACTCAATCTTCTAAACTCCAGAAAATATAGGCCCAATTTACTTAGCTTTTCATCATAGAAAATCCCAGGAACGAATCCAGTGAACCATCGCTGTACTTCATCTAATGTAAGTACAGCCTCCCTTAAATGTGGAGGAAAAAGTAGTACTCCATTGTGGTCTCACCAAAGCCCACTATAAAATTGTAGTTAGTCTTCCTTATTCGTGTCTCAAATCCCTTTGCAATAAAGGCTAACATGCCACTCATCTTCCTAATTACTTACTGTATCTCTATGCTGACTTTCTGTCCTTCACATTTTAATAGACCTAAGTTTCGCTAACAAAATTTAATATTCGTTTTAAAAAACTCTGCCTTTCTGTTCCTACTGCCAATGTAAATAATCTCATACTTTCCCACAATATACATCACCTGAAAATGTTATGGATAGAGATTGAAAATAATTGAGGTCCATTATTGACCGTTGCAGCACTCCATCAGTCACAACCTGCCAACTTGAAAATCACAGGTTTATCCTTACTTTATACTTAAATTATTATTTATCCATTGTATGTATTACCCCCAGCTTCATGAGATGTTACAAATTAAACTTTGTCTGGCATCTTATCAAATGCCTTTTGGGAGTCCAAGTATACTCCTTCTACTGGTGTCCTTTTATCCATTGCACTAAAATATCCTTAAAAGCCACATTAAATTTGTTATTCATTGCAATTTTCCTTGTGGAAATACACATGGACTTTCTCTGATCAAACTATGATTTACTAGCTGCATTCTTACGCCTTCCTGACCAACAGATTTCAGCATTTTTCTGACAACTGATGTCAGATAACAGGTCTATCATTCCGTTTCTCTTTTCCTCTTTTCTCAAATTGTGATGTTATATTCCCTATCTTCCAATTAACGGCTAACATTCCAGAATCCAGAGGATTGTCAAACTTTATAATGTGTGCATCCATAATTCCTGCCGCTACCTCTTTTAGAATTCCAGGATGTAAGCCTTCAGGCTAGGGAAATTTTTCTGATTTTGGTCCCTTACGTTTCTTCAATTTTTCTTTTTCTTTAATTATCTGATGATTCCCCTCTTATTAGAACCTTAGTTACATTTAATTCCCAGAATGTTATTTGAGTCTTGGCTTGACTTGTGTGGTTCGTGGATTCATGGGGTTTGTGGCCTCCCAATTAATTGGCAAGCTGCCTGGTTGCTCAGTGAGCTCCGATAACTTTGTTAAGGGTCGAATCTGAAAACAGTTCAATTTTCCTGCTGTTGGGTTTCCATGGGTGCAGCTGCCTTCACAATGGTTTCTATGTATATTTTAAATCACCTTTCTGATCTGACTTTGTAAATTAGCAAAACAAAAATGCATATTGGAACCGACCAAATAGCTCTGAACATTTTGTGATAAAATATTTAGCCCTAAGCACCATGATTCTGAGGCTCCAAGCCGCAGAACAACTGTTTCTTCCCTGATCCCAACAAAACACAGGCATTTCAGAGCCAACTCAATGATAAGTTGATCCAAATGAGTGAAGTTTAGAGGATGTATACAGTTTAAAATGTCCTAGCATTAATCATATTCACTGGAGAAAGATTAAAGGAGAAAAAAAGCATCTTTTTTGCCAAGGCAAAGTCTGCAGCTGAGTTTCACACTTAAAAAATTATGGGAGCAATATTACAGTAACAACACAGGATTCTTGCCTTGGAAATTCCTAGGACTCCATTCTGCTGACATAAGTATGATGAACCAAATCTCTTATTCAGGACTGGAGATTTATCCAAAATCCCAAGGATAGAAGCATTTGCTTGACAGGACTGCCTATTATTTGCTGAAGCATCAACAGCAGATGTGTCAACTGGAATCCACCCATAGCTGGAATCCACACACAGTCTGATCCCAGCCCCAGGCTGATTCCACACCTGATGTAATCCCACACTAACCTGATCCCATCCCATACTAAACTCAATCCCATCCTGACCTCACCTCCTACCTGATCCCACCATTACCTGATCACACTCCAGGGATTCACACCTCTATCTGTATCTATCATGCAGTTTTGGCACACATGTAACCATGTCACTGTCTTTATGCTTCTTTCCTTTTGCAGGAAAACATGTATAACCAGCATGAATGTGCACACACAGGTTGAATGTGCCTGACATAAGAACCCTTAACCCCTTCGAGGAGCAAGTTACTGAGTTGGCAAGATAGCAAGAGGACTGAACCTGTGCTGATGGATCTAGCCATTTAGTGAAAAAGTTACTTCCGGTGGCATTTGAGGCATCACCGTCATAATGAAATTTTGGTAAGAGTGACACATCACAACACTAACAAATCTTTATGTTTATCTCTGCAACCTCCAGAACACAGAGTCAAGCAAGGACTAGAAGAGGAGGAGCCCCAGCCCATTTCTTCCAGGTTTACAGGAAAATCCTCTGAGAAGGAACAGTGTGGTCCCTCAGAAGATGCACCATCAAGACCTTCCTCCCCACCCACCACCAAACAGAAATTCTCACCTTGATGGAGAATCTAGAATAAACTCATTGTCACATTCTGGAGAGCGCAGCACTGACACAGGCTCGACACTCCGAGAGCTGCTGAAGAACAGGGCGCTGCTGAGTCCAGTATGAATGATAATCCTCTGGAATCGGCCATTAATGAGCTGACGGAGATCCAGAGGCAAGCAGTGGAGTGCCTGACAGAGGTGTAGTCTGGAATGAAGGATAGTGGAGTCTACCCATGTTCTGCTCCTGCCCTACTGCCTCTTGTACATGGAGAGGTGCAAGCTCTATAACCCATGGCTGGTTCCACACTTTCTTGATGCCAAAAAGATATTTGTGCATTTTTTCTCAAAATTGCTTTGCACGTACATTTTCAATAGCACAATGTGAATGCATTTGCCCTTCGTTATACCCTGAAAATCAGCCTGTTCCTCCATTCCTGATAGACCAACTTATCCCATTTAAATCACAGTTAATATCCATTTCCACCCTTCATAGTCCCCATTGCTCAGTGACTGTTACCATCCCAGCCTCACCCCTGTTTGTTCTCTCCATTCCCCAGGATCTATCCAGTGTATAGATAACTGTGCTCTTCATCTTCCACTCCATAGTTTTTCATTGCATTCAGCCAACTCTCTATCTAACTTTTCAGTTAATCCTCCTTTTAGGTCGATTCCCTTTTTCAATTAATGTCCCATTTATGTTGCCCCTCCACTCATTTTAAGTTAAATCGACTTACATGGCCAGGTCAAATTTGCTAGAATCAGTCAATATTGCTGCCTCATTTGGTAGACCCAGTCAGCCCTCATTTCCCAACTATGTAAGCAATTAAGTGCTAAGGCAGACTGCGTATGAATGCAACTTGTCATGAACTGATCAACATGGTGAGGCATTTGCCCAAAAAAAAAGGCTTTACTCCAAGGGGACCAAGTTAGTGAAGAAGTTTGTACACATTAGGACTTACAGGAAATAATCAACCCTCCCAGATGCATGCCTTGAACAAATAGTTGGGTTTGTGAGTAAACATGTTTCTAATGTTCAGCTAACAAAATTGGACACATGATCATAACTATAGGAGACTGGTGCATTTGAGAAATCAAAGCATGCTAATAAAACAAAGGAAGTTCCTACTGATTACAGTCGAGAAAACTGGCCTGCATGAAATGTTCTGAAAAATTACCAGGAAAGGTTTGACTCACCATCAGGTATCAGAAATTTTGCCTCTGCTCAGTTAAGTTCGTGCATCCCTGTTCTGAAAGCTCCAGAATTACAGGGCATAGCAAATTCTGCTCAACGTATTGTCTCCAAAAACAACTGGAGGTAGCGTCCAATGGCCCAATATTTGCTGTCATCCAAGAATGTGTTGCATTTTATTGTAGAACAGCTTGCCAACACACCTGTCTAGGTTTACATTTAGGGTCATTTAGGATGATGAATCAATGGAAACAAAACAAGCATGTTTCACAATTACCATATAGGAGAGAAGCAAATGATGGAGGAGTTGCTGCAAATCAAAACCAGCAGGTAAGGACCCGAAAAGGGCTCTGATATGTCAGATTCATATACATTGATGAAGGATCAGTTCTAGATTAGTATCTGTCTCGGCAGGCAACCTCGTAAGCTTCATAAAGATGATATCTAACATAGGAATTTTTTCAGAATATCCACCATGCAGGGTAGCATTTGCAACATCAATGCATACCAGTTAATTAATGTAGAAGTGGTGAAGACATCTTGACCAAAAGAAGATAGTTGGAATTCTCTACTACTAAATGTTGCCATATATACCAGGCCCTTCTCATTACTGACAGTGCTGTTTGCAGGCAGCCAAAAGAGATGTTCTCAGTTGTTCTTACAAAGCTCCAAAAACAACAATTGTTGGGTAATAATTTGGGTAATAAAAAATCCCAGGTTTGATCCATGTCAACCATTGACTTGACTGATCCTGGCTGCACAGCTAGAGGATGCCTCCGCCGACTGTTATGTAATGACTATTCTCGAGATTGTCTGTTTTGTGAACGGTAGAATAGGGCAGCATCAAGTTCCCATGTCATGTTTCCCTTGGTTGAATAACCTGCCAAAGCTCATTGAAAAGATTCACAAATATAAAGTTTCCTTGGGTGAGCTTTGTAGAATTGCCAGTCCCTTGGATCAACATGAATCAGTGTCTTCAAGACAGCATGAATGCACTGTGGGAGAGCACATCCCTCATACAGGAGCAAATGAACAGGACAAGCTGAATGCACTGAACAGCTTCTTATTTATCTATCTTTGAATCTACAAATATTTCTCTAAAATTTATGGGGGCGCAGGGAGTGGGATAATTAATAAAATGCTATTCCAGACCTGACACACATATCACTACTTTAAAGTCAGGTCCACAAACAAAATTACACAAACAAGAATCAAAATAATCCCATAACCTGTTATTCCCGAAAGCTCTGGCTATCTCCTTATAAAGGAAGAGCATCGTCTATTCTGTGAGCCCACTAAACATTGATACAACAATTTAACATCAAAATGGATATAAAAATGGCTTATGGTGAAACAGCATGTTTAATTTATATAACACATATCTGAAAAGGAATTGTATAAATTTGAAATCCCATTAAAATTAGTGTGTACGCTGCACTTCTTCACATTAAATGTCTCCATTCATAGAAGTTTTACTTTAGAAGTGCAATGCCTTTTATATGCACACTACAATCTATTCATCAAAGAATATATATTCTCTTTCAGAACATGATAGTGAATTCATCATGCTAGAAAAAAGCCAATGAATTACATTAATCAGAATCAATCTAAATTTTAATTTAGGTCAACTAAAATAAATGGTTCCTTACATGTCAACACCTGAAATCACACATATATGAAATTAATAGATTATAATTTTTGTACTACTAGAAATAATGTTAATTAAGATCAGAGACTGTATCTTCACGATTGCTAATTAAGTCCCTTCCAGAATAAACTTCCATCCTATAAAATGCCTGGCATTTAATGAAGCTGAAATGCTATTAGTCACTTTGATAACTCAAACATAAAATAAATTCCTCGGTTCTAAAAGTTAGACCAAATTTAGCTGTAAAGAAATTTAAAATACACTTCCTTAATTAAGAGCTTCTGTGACAAAAAGAATGCTGTTTAAATGCTCATTAACATAATCCAGATAGCTTTGGGAAGTTTTATTAAATCTCTTCTAAATGTCAATATTAAAACATATGAGCAGGTGATATTTGTTATGCAAATCTGTTGCTGGCTTGATTTCTGGATAACAACTTTGAAGATAATGACATTTTAAGTTACTGGTTGCCAATTAAAATTATTGCTTTTATAATTTTAACATTGGGCTACAGAACAGAAACAATTGCAGAATGCCACCAGGTGTTGATCAAAGTGATGAGATCTTAAGTCTTGCTGCTAACTCTCACCATACTCCTTCCTCTCTTTTCCAAATAAGTATTTACTCTGTACTTAGCCTATCATTTTGACCAGCTCAAATAGACCATCTGTCAACATTCTAAGTGCAAGGGGATAGAAGCCAAGTTTACATAATTAACCCTCACTTCAATTCACAAGATCACTGGGAGTGCACCTTATGGGATGACAAGTGATTTTGGCCTTTGAGGTGTTTCTTTAGCATCTACAAGTTTCAGGACACTGAAAACCCAGTCTCTGGACCAACACTGTAACTCTGATTGGCCCTGAAACAATAGAGTGGAGTCAGGAATTTTAAGATACCCTTAGTGAGGCTTTTGTATCCCATCCTCTCAGCAGACTAGATCTTGATGGAAAATTTGTGTGTTCATTTAGGGGTAGGAAAGGAAATCCTTGGCTGACAGGGAGTTATTGGATTATGAGTTGCTGTGCAAAGGAGTAGAAGTGACTTTCAATCCCTCGCTTAGAGGCAGCTAGGAACTCTCAGTAATAGCAGAGTCATGATACTTCAGTTATCCCCTACTTTCTCATATTGGTTCAGTAGAAGTGTGGAATTTTGAAACCACACTTATAGGAAATATCATTGTTTTGCTTCCAAAGAGTATCTCTCAGTAAAATGAATTACCAGACATGGCTGCAAATGTTTGAAAGCCTAAATCAAAAATACATTCGGATGATCATTAGTTGGGCTACATCTCGGGTTATTCTTCATTGTAACCTCCAAATCTGCAGACACACAAAACACAGTAAGGCAATGACAGTAAGATTAGGAAAGGATAAAGAGCTTTAGTGGTAACGTGAAACAAATTTTTAATGATGTTTTGTGCAGGCACACACATATTATCGCAGCACATTTTGGATTCTTTTCTTGTGCAAAACCATCTGCTGTGATCAATGTTCTCCCTGCTGTTTCTGGCTGATGTAATCAATAGCTTCCCACGCAAGCCATTCTTATCTGTCCTAACTTCCAGTCTGTTGCAGCCTTCTAAGGTTCTTAATGTCTCGATTTTTCTTTCACATAAATTCAAAAATACAGTGTTAAAGACAAACTGAATCTGAAAGTTGGGGCTTTATGCTTTGTGATATCAGCATAAAATATTCACCTACATTAAGTGTAAAATAAAGTGAAGATTCTAACGAGAAATATCCGGGAAAAGGACAATGAAAATGAATACTTTAAATTATATATCAACTGGAAATAAATATTAATTATTAGAAGACTAGATTTTGAATTTCAAGAAACATAATTTAAAAAACAACACTTCATAGTTATCTCATAAAAGTTAGATTGTCCCACATTGTATGCAAATCTCTTACTTAAAAATTCTTTACTGCTGATCTAATATTTTGGGATTTTTTTTCCCATTAATCACACAGGCTGCAGATTGACAGGAAATAAATTCCATGCAAGTATCCTAAAATAAGTGTAATCTGCCAACTACATAACAATGACAACTACTAGCTGTATGTGATAGTTAAAGCTAATTGTCATGAAAGATTGTCATGCCAGTATTTATTCACAAGCATTTGCCTGTGATAGGTCAGATTCATTACGGTCATCACTGTGATGGTAGTGCAGTCAATTATCACTGTCTTTATGGGTTGAAATGCATAGTGTGGGTGTCTCAGGAAGGCCACATCTGTATATCTCGTTATCAATTTTACAGCATGAAAAACATGATCAAAATAGTGTGATACCACTGAAGTCTTTCTCAAGTCGCCTTCATTGTTTCAGAGATTAGGTCATTTTTTTGAGCATGTACGTACAAACTGACTCGAATCCTCCTCTGCCACTGTCAAATGGTTGGTTGCTCTAATATCAGGCTGACAATATTCTGTCAAGGAGCAGGATGCACCAAGAAATATCTGTGAAATGTAAGGAAAACGAGGGAGGCTTTTTAACTCTTGAACAGCCAAGAAGAAGGTTGCCCAATCCAGATTTTATGCAACTGGAATTGCAAACTTGTCTCTTTTGTTGTTTCTTGCACCATTTAATAAAAAAAATATTATGAAGTCTGCCGACCATCTATTCCCTTCACAATGCCACATAATATTGGCAGCGTGTACCATTTACAAGATACATGGTATTAACTCCCCCAAGGCACCTCCAGTAGCACTTTTCAAACTTTACACCAAAGCAGTGGTTGATCTGGTGTAGCATCAAGGAGTCCTCCAAGGTTGAACTCAGTGAAACGGTGCTTGGGAGACACTCCAGACAGAAGCAGGTAGAGGGTAAACTTTCGATTAACAATATACCAGCTTTTCCATGGTGGAGGGTGCCATTGACTTGGACAAATCACTTCATTGGCATTGAATCTAAATCGAGAGATGTACCGCAATCACAAAGGGTTTACTGTTTCAATTTCTAGCTGGTGTGTGACCAGAATTAGAACATCATACAGGACTCTACCATGTAAGATCAGGCAGAGGCTGCTGGACAGCAAGCTCTATTTGCTGGTCACCTGGCACATGAATTGAGTGCAAATTCCAAGCATGGATGGGAAACTGATGTATAACAAGACATATTGCTACATTAAATGTTACCACTTAATTACCATCCAGGCACCATTTCAAAAGAACTCTGACAGCACTTCACTCTCAGCAACTCAGGAGCATCACCCAACCTCTATTCACCACCAGTTCACTGATCTTTCATCACAACAAGGAGAAGGAATACACCTGATAGCTTTTCACTAAAGGCTTATGTGGGACAAGAACATCACCACAAAAAATGGCTTTGGGACGATCACCACATAGGTATTTCAGCACACACATTATATAAAGCCTAACTTATTTTAATTAACTCTAGCTGTTTGACACTTTCATTCAGAACCCTTTAAACCCTAATATCCCAATAGCACATATGCTTACCAGTAACAGACGTGGACGATCATGGATCTGGGAATTCACATTTCCAACTGTTCAGGTACGGCACTTGTGTAACCCTGCCAATGTCTCTCTGTACCTCTCTCCTTCTGCAAGGGAAGAATGCATACAATAAGTGTGAACATGCACAGATTGGAGGGGTACGGGGTTGACTCTTCTCTCCCTTCAGGAAGCACATTGCTGACTCACAGGAGATCAAAGGGAACGTGCCCGTCCTGAAGAGGAGGTTGCACATCTACAGTCATCTGATGAGTGCCTTCAGCCGTCTGCAAGAGGCGACAATGCCTTCTGTACAGCCGTTCCTACAGACTGCTGGATTCTTCTGAAGTCTCTGGTTCCCTCCTTCAGCCGCTGTTAGCTCATCCACAACTGCAGCCTCCCACTCCATGTTTCTGATTCTGCTGTTGTTGCTCTTCCCTTTACCCCTTCCTTCTCCTTCTCAGTCTTAGCAAAATCAAGATAGCTACTGGCTTAAGTTGATCAAAGTGTGGCGTGGATGTATGAATCTGTGAAGAAACATCAGGAATGAGATATATGCCTACCAGCCGAGATGCTGATATAGTGAATGTATCCTTTGAGCCCTTATCAGGATGCTTATATGTTGGATAAAAACCTGCCCTACAACCAGCTCAACATGGCAAGGTGAATCTTCGATGATGCAGACAAATGCTGTTTCCATCCTACGCTGCCATTTTTATTTTGCTTTATTGTTGTCACATGTACCTAACTACAGTGAAAAGTTTTGTTTTGCAAGCTGTACAGTCAGATCATAACAAATGAGGACATACAGATCATAGGGTGCTTAGACAGGGTGAGGCATACAGGGTTACAACTGCACAGGAAGTGCACAAAAGCAAGGTCAACATTAAACTAAAATTAGAGAGGTGAAAGATATGTGAAAGATATTTTATCCTTTATCTTTTTTTTCAAGGCATATTTTGATTGGTACAATGAGGCTCTTGTTACCTTGCATTATCCCTGGAATGTAACCTTAAAACCTTGGAATACACAGCATGCACAACAGCCTTACGCCAATGTCTCTAACTTTCATATACATAGACCCGTGAATAGTTTTTGTTATGATCCTAGCTGATGCTAATACCGGACAAGTCAGATCACAGAATGAAATCTGACTTGATAGATCATTTTTAAAAATTAATTTAATGGGATGGTCTTTCACTGAAACCTAAGCGCACTAATGATACAAATTGCACTTGAACAATGAAACAGGAATTCATTACATAAAAGAAATAAAATCAAAATGAAGCAAACCAAGCTATCTACATATATCAACTTTTGAAAAGTTTCAAAATACACAACAAAACAAAATCCCACCTATTCCCAAAACGCCATCAGTTTGCTGTTACTCCAAAAAAAAGAAATTTTCCTTCCTTGTCAAATCTCTAGGCTTGGTTTACAGCACGGTGGCTCATTCATTAGCACTGCTGCCTCACAATGCCAAGGACCCAGGTTTGATTCCATCCTCAGGTGACTGTTTGTGTGGAGTTTGCACATTCCCCTCCATGTCTGTGTGGGGTTTCCTCTGGGGGCTCTGGTTTCCTCCCAGAGTCCAAAAATGTGCGGGTTAAGTGGATTGAACATGTTAAATTGTCTGTAGTGCACAGGGATATGTAGGCTAGGTGGATTTGTCATGGTAATTGTGGATTTGCAGGGATAGAGCAGTGGGGTGGGTCTAGGTGGGAAGCTCCTTGGAAAGTTGGTGCAGACTCAATGGGCTGAGTGGCCTTTTTTCTCACTGTAGGGATTCTATGATTCTTACTGCTTTATCTCAATTTAGTTCCATGAACTGTAAGACCTTTTTCTTTGACTCACACAGCTGAGGTCTTACACTTTCTCAGCTTTGAATAAGCAATTCAGGTTTCTAACAAAACCCTCTTTATCTGAAAGTTTTCACAAACAACATTCTTCAATTGCAATAAATTGTTTTTAATTTAGATCCAGCTTGAAGGTGATCTGATTGAAGGCAAACGCATGTTAATTTATTTTAGAAAAAGGAGATTGTTCAGAGTAATTTAGAAAATTATTTATTTCAATTGAGATCTGCTCCTCTGCATCTAAATTTGCCCTCCCAATTCTCCAAGATCCTCCAGTATCCCAAACAACCATGTTATTTAAGTTCTATTCTATTCCTAACCTTTGCACTCAGCAAACCTTTCAATCCGATTTTTCTGTTAATCCCCTTTTAAATTGATCCCAATTTAGGCTAATTGTCCATTTAATTTGATACCCATTTTAACTTGACCCCTGCTTGCCTGCCCTGATCAGGTTTGCAAGAATCAGTAAATATGCCTGCCTCGTTGGGCAAGATAATAGGCCTAGTCAGCCTTCAACCCCAACAATGTAAGCATTTAACTACAAGAAAACGGCCTATGACTGACACTTCTCATGAGCAGTTGGATACGGAGAGGTTTCACCCCTTTCATTGTAATCATTTAACCATAAGAAGGCAGCATGCATATGACTGAGAGTTCTCTTGAGTTAGTTGAACTAGTTGGAGATGACGCCTTATACTCTCAGCATTTGCAAAAACAAATGGCTTGTTTTTGAAGGAGCTAAGTTAGTGACTGTACTCACCAGAACTCAGAGGAAGCAGTCTTCCCCACTAGCTCCATACCTCATATATAATTTGCGTTTGTGAACACATGTTTCCTGTTTTTTGCTAATAAAACTGCACCCGTAAATGTAACTACAGTGGGCTGGGGTATTAACAAGTATTCATGATGTGCTAATGAATACCAAATGATCAATGAAGATGAGAAAACCATCTTAATTGAAAGGTTCAAAGATCTTAAAGGATAATCTCAACTCGCCATTGGGGAGCTTAATTTTCACCTCACATTGAATTACATTCCCTTGTCCAGCCTTCTTAAAGCGCTCAAAATTCGGCCCAATATTTCCTCAGGCTGGGGGAATCTTGACATGAGGGCACAGTCTCAGTAAAAGGGGCAAACCTTTTAGGACTGAGATGAAGAGGAATTTCTTCATTCAGAGGACAGTGAATTTTTTGAAAATCTCTACCCCAGAGGGCTATGGAAGATCAGTCACTGAGTTTATTCAATATAGAAATTAATGGATTTCCAGATAATAATGACATCAAAATATATGGTGGCAACATGGAAATATTGTATTGAGATGATCACAATATCCGAAATGGCAGAAAAGGCCTGGTAGTTGAAACACAGCGAACACAGTAAACAGTTGCTGAATGAAAGCAGCATGATTTTTGCTGGGTAACTGGGCATGGACCTGTATGATGCCCTACCCATTGACAAACATCAGCTTGATGGTGAAAGGGTAAAATCCCTTTTGGTTCCACAAACAGTAGAGTTAATACCTGGTACCTGAAAAGCACTGTGTTTATAGGAATTTGCACCTGGTACCTTTCAGGCAGTGTCCTATTCCTCGATCTTCATTATTGGGAAACCTGCTTTGCATTCATTAGTGTGTTATGAATACTCATTAATACACCAGCCACTACAGTTACATTTATGGGTGCAATTTCATTAGGCAGAAATGGGAAACAGGAGTGTTCAGAATCTATCATCCTAGCAAACTCTTGCACCATCTGAAAAGAGAGAATAAAATGTCAATAGTTATCTTGGAATAGAAGCCTTCAGTGACCTCACTTATTGATGTAGAAAGGGAGGACAATTTATACACTGTTGTTAATATCTCCTGCTCCAAGCTACCAGGATATATATGCATAAATGTTCCCCTCTATAGTTATTTTAGCAGCCATTAGGAAGACAGTCCTTACTCTCCTCTGGTTGTGGTTGTGGCTAACTTCAATGAGGAAGGTCCTGATTGAAGAGCAACATCTCACAGGTACATCACTAAGCTTCAGGAATGAGAATTGTTCCTTGAGGGACTGAATGGCTTACTCCAGCCTCATGTTTCTGTGTCCCAAATGCAGTGAGGACAAAGTGATTCCTAGATTTAAGTGTTTAACCAAACACAATTCATAGAATCATAGAATCCCTACAGTGTGGAAACAGGCCTTTCGGCCCAACAAGTCCACACAGACCCTCAGAGCATCCCACCCAGACCCATCCCGCATAACTCACCTAATCTACACATCCCTGAACACTATGGGCAATTTAGCATGGTCAATCCACCTAGCCTGCACATCTTTGGACTGTGGGAGGAAACTGGAGCACCCGGTGGAAACCCACGCAGACACAGGGACAAAGTGCAAATTCCCAATTCTTTGAAAAGAATAGGAAATTCTTAAGTAATTGGTAGAATTTACAGAATCACAGAATTATAGAGTGCAGAAAGATACCATTTGGCCCTTCATACCTGTACGGTCTCTGGAAAAGGTACCAAGTTGTCCTATACAAATGATCTCTTTCCTGTGACACATAAATGCTTCCCTTTTGAAATCTGCCATTGAATTCATGCTATGCATTTTGACATTATTAAATTAAAATTTTACAAAGTGATTGTAATTAATTTTACAATACTTTTTCATAAAATGTCTAATTTTCTATCTTGGTTAAAACTAAGGTGACCGGTGATCCATGACATGATGAACTAAGTGAATATGACTACCACTTTTCAAAGTGCAGACATACATTTCCATTAGATGCCACAAGGAAGCAACTCAAATTATATCTATTACTATCAAAATTCAATTGAAAACAGATATAGACAACCTGTCTCTCATTCCTCTATGGATTTAACTTCACAACTTCCTAATCAGATTATTAAATACCCACAGGCTATTTAAGACGGTACTTTGCTAGTGAGCTCCAGGTATTGAAATTATGTTCAGTAGTGCTCACTGCTTGGCCAATGGGGTTGTTGTTTGGGAACCGACATAGGTTCATTGCTCACATGTACACTTTTGCCATGAGTTACTGGACGTCCATGCAATGAAAGTGCTTACCCAAGCACAGCTAATATCTACCAGAGATATACTGAAGAGATGATCAAGAAATCACTGTGGCATACTGATTTGATGCTAATGCCACCATTTTAGAGGTTTAAATTAACAACAACCCTCCCAAAAGCTTGCACAGTAGCTCATACATTGAACAGTATTTTTAAAAATACACTATTCAAATGATTAAGCAATAATTTGTAGTTTTGTTACCAGTTGATACTTTCTGGCTTTTGCTATATAATTCCACAACCATTATTTGCTTTCCACATTACTTCAAGTTACAAAAGTCTATGGGAGGTATAGAGCTAGTGGCGCGGTGGCTCAACGGTTAGCACTGCTGCCTCACAGCACTAGGGGCCTGGTTTCAATTCCACCCTTGGGTGACTTTCTGTGTGGAGTTTGCACATTCTCCCTGTATCTGCATAGGTTTCTTCCAGGTGCTCCAGTTTCCTCCCACAGTCCAAAGATGTGCAGGGTAGGTGGATTGGCCATGCTAAATTGCCTGTAGTGTTCAGGGATGTGTAGATTAGGTGGGTTATAGGGGAATGGGTCTGGGTGGGATTCTCTGAAGATCAGTGTGGACTTGTCGGGCCATAGGGCCTAATCCTCACTGTAGGGATTCTATATTCTATTATAGATGCTGAAATACATTTTACTTAATGCAATACTTCTGCACAAAGCAGCTGCTCCCAGCCATGGGTCTAATACCAGGCCTTCCCCTTGGAATAGAACATCACTAAGAGAAAGAACAGCTGCCACCTAGAATAGGTAAGGAAGTCTCTCAACAGGAAGGTACATCCGACATTTCCAGTGAGTCTGCACAGGTATGAAGGGCCAAATGGTATCTTTCTGTGCTCTATAATTCTGTGATTCTATAAATTCTCCCAATTACTTAAGAATTCCCAATTCTTTCCAAAGGATTGTGTTTGGTTAAACACTTAAATCTAGGAATCACTTTGTCCTCACTGCATTTGGGACACAGAAACATGAGGCTGGAGTAAGCCATTCAGCCCCTCAAGGAACAATTCTCATTCCTGAAGCTTAGTGATGTACCTGTGAGATGTTGCTCCTCAATCAGGACCTTCCTCATTGAAGTTAGCCACAACCACAACCAGAGGAAAGCAAGGACTGTCTACCTAATAGCTGCTAAAATAACTATAGAGAAGAACATTTATGCATATATATCCTGGTAGCTTGGAGCAGGAAATATTAACAACAGCATATAAATTGTCCTCCCTTTCTACATCAATAAGTGAGGTCACTGAAGGCTTCTATTCCAAGATAACTATTGACATTTTATTCCCTCTTGTCAGATGGAGCAAGAGTTTGTTAGGATGATAGATTCTGAACATTCATGTTTCCCTTTTCTGCCTAATGAAATTGCACCCATAAATGTAACTGTAGTGGCTGGAGTGTTAATGAGTATTCATAACACACTAATGAATGCAAAGCAGGGTTCCCAATAATGATGGTCGAGGAACGGTACTGGGTGCAAATTCCTATGTACACAGTGCTTTTCAGGTACCAGGTATTGACTCTGCTGTTTATGGAAGCAAAACGATTTCACTCTTTCACCATCAAGCTGACGTTTGTCAATGGGCAGGTCATCATGCAGGCCCATGCCCAGTTACCCAGCAGAAATCATGCTGCTTTCATTCAGCAACAGTTTACTGTGTTAGCTGTGTTTCAACTACCATAACAAACCAAAAAGTAGCTACTGGGTGGCATGTGTTAGCCATCTGGCTGATGACTTTGGTTTGGAATCTTTGCACATATCTTCAGCATGTATATAACAAAAACCATATTACCACATGAAATGTGATACTGTAGGCTGTTCATATACTGAATCACCAATTTATCTCTTGCACAGCAGCTGTGCCCTATCCAGCAGAGAAAATCTTAAGGTAATTTGTAGTCTACAGCACACTCTACAACCTCATGATCATAGCCCTCATCACCAGCTATAAGACATGCAACAGAGATTTAGGAGGAGGAGAGAAAGAAGGAGAAAAAGAAATTGGAAGAGGAAGGGAGGTGGCAACCATGAAGACCTAATTCAAATCTGATACCATTAGCTGCTATCTCAATTTGACCATTCACCAGCAATCCCACACATGTTGTCTGCTCTATGCCACTAATTTTTCAATTCAGGGCTCTCTATTGATCCGTGCAGCTGATGAACAGCACAGTTTGTCCTGGCAGTATACTTCAAACATAACCATAAGCAGGTAGCAAAAAGATGGTGCACTGCCTTCATCACAATCAATACGTGATTTCTAGTGTTTTAAGATGGTGTCCTGCCAAATAATTTTAAAAGGTAAAAATTATATAATTGTTCTAACCTCTTATCCATAATACAAAAATCAAACCCACTATAAAATAAACAATTTAAACAACATTTATAAACTATATCATGGCATATTGCATACACAAATTAAACATGCCTGCTCACTTCCATAGTGCTTGACTTTTGCTTGGCCATGCCTAAGCCTATACATCTACCCCAGTTGCTGCAGCATGGCTGGTAGAAATCTGTTGACATGCAATGCAGCAGACGGCAGATGATTGGAGAATGATCTCAAGCAGCTCTGGCCATTCGAGGCCCAGTATCCATCAATGTCATCTCAGCATGGGTGCTGGCAAATTCAGCAAACTGGCCTGCCTGGTTAACAGACACCAATGGGATGACAGCAAAGGGAAGGCAAAGGTTGCCATCCTGAGTGAGGGAAAAAGGTGCATGCTCAGTGGAAGCCCTGGGACTCTTCACGGTGGCACCTCAAGAATGCTACCAACCAGCTGGAGGACATTTTCTCAAACCTTTATGACATTCTTGGGGATATAGTTTGATTTATTTATCATTGTGTGTAATTTTTTTACAAAATATGGTGAAAAGTGTTGTATAATGTTGCCACTCTCTGGCACCATCTTAAACACAGAAAAATAAACCAAAACATCGAATACAAAGGTGGTAAAATAAAGAAATAAAGAAAACTTGCTCAAGTTTATAGTCCTTCTTGTTAAGTGCTCCACCATGGGCTACTGGTGACCAGGCACGAACCCCCTTCGCTGACTCCTTCCTGCGGCTGGAATGAAAGCCGCTCACTCTTCAGTGCCACCTCACCTTCACCAACACGCCCACCACAATGAGTTCTCACTGAATCCACCTTCACCAACACCCCTGCCACAATGAGTTCTCGCTGGTCTTCACCTTCACCAACACCCCCACCACAATGAGTTCTCACTGAATCCACCTTCACCAACACCCCCACCACAATGTGGTCTTCACCTTCACCAACACCCCCACCACAATGAGTTCTCGCTGGTCTTCACCTTCACCAACACCCCGACCACAATGAGTTCTCGCTGAATCCACCTTCACCAACACCCCCACCACAATGAGTTCTCGCTGAATCCACCTTCACCAACACCCCCACCACAATGAGTTCTCGCTGAATCCACTTTCACCAACAACCCCACCACAATGAGTCCTCACTCGTCTTCACTTTCACCAACACCCCCACCACAATGAGTTCTCGCTGGACTTCACCGATGCAGATGCCACCAGTGCTGATAGGTACCGCACCAGCCCGCCTCCACCATGAATCTGCTTTGCGCCCACCTCGCCAATGCAGCCACTCCCAATGCTGCCGGGTCACATTCTGGGGCCAAACCACCCTCTGACCCCATCTCCATGAACCTGCACTGGGCGCAGACACCACCAGAAACCCAAACTTGCCTCTACAGCAGCAGGCATGTGACGGCAGTAGGACCACCTCGTCAATGCAGAAGCTACTGGGAACCCAAACCTGCCTCTGATGCTGTTGCCACAAGTCCACGCTGGGCCTACTCGAGTCTGCACTGGGCTCACATGCCACCGCTGTTGGAAGCTTTTTTGAGACTGGTACAGACCACCATGATCACAGCTGTTTCAGTGTGTACAGCTGGAAATAAAGCTCCATCAAGACCTCCAGTGCAGTATCCCAAAGCAGTTCATGCCAAAACATGCTCTTTTCCAAGTTATTTGTGTCAAAAAGACTTCTTGCATGATTCCTAGATCAATTCCCCACATAATTCCTCTCACCATGAGAAGCGTGGAGGCTAATTTTAAGCAGTGCAGGGTAATTTCAAGTAGTGTTAAGAATTTTCAGTTTAGGGCTCCCTGTTGATACTTGCAGCAATGATCAGCCGACTTTGTCCTGGTGATACATATCAATCATACTTATAAGCAGGAAGCAAAAAGATGGTGCATTGCCTTCATCACACTCCACTCATGCGTGCTCCAGCAATTTAAGTTGGTGTTCTGCAAAAACATTTCATAAGCTAGAAATTATATAAATACAATTTAGCAATACAACGTGCCATGAGTCCCAGATTTCAATATAACATTACAGTAATACATGGGAATATTTTCAAAGATTATCTTTGAAATTTAAAAAAATATTTATAACAAGAATAAGCTTTATGGTCACCTTCACGCATCATTCTGTCCTCCCCAGGAATACTATTTTAGACATCAATCAACTCACCTTTCTAATTCATTCCAGTGGTATGATGTTAAGAATCAGATGCCGATAAAAGAGATCATGAATAGCACCACTAGAGAAGTAACAGTGGAAATAAAACAACAACGTCACAATGACAAAGTAACCTAACAAGATCTTTCCAAATTATTTCCTTGTGTCAAAAACTATAGACATAATCAACAATATTTTGTTCAGTGACAATTTTTTTTCTCAAATGTTGTAAATAATACGTTTGCCAGAACAACTACGCAGTGGGACAGATACATTTGACTTAATCATAACTAAATATTTGACAAACCATTTTTATGGAAGTATTTAGCATAGTGCACTGCGAGACACATAACCTCCTCTCCATATAAAAAGGGTTTCATGAGAAAACATCAAGCACAAAATCAATGTCAAGTATCTATTGAATCAATACCAGATTTGAAGTCTTGTCAGTTCACAACCATATGTATTAATATCTTCCCTATTTCACACAAGATGGTCTGTAGAACGTAGGATTAGCATGAATGTTTACAGAATGCAGATTGCTTCTGTGTGTGGGTTGGAAATCATATGTCAATCACACAGTATATTGGCCAACTCAGGGAACCAAGAAAAATCTAGCATTTACTTTACTTCATGTTCTAATACACTTGAGAGCACTGAATTAAAGTTGAGATTAGTAGTAATTTGACACTAAGGCAGGGATTCAACCATTTAAATGAGGACCATTTCAGTGTCCCAATCCTGATTCAACAGGAAGTAGTCATAGGCCATGGTTTTTGCCGAGGTTAAACTTATTTGACTGCAGGGCAGCTGCAGAGACAGGTTACTGGGAGGGTGAAGTTGGGACTCTGACAGGGCGGCACAGTGGTTAGCACTGCTGCCTCACAGTGCCAGGTACCTGGGTTCAATTCTACCCTCTGGCAACTGTCTGTGTGGAGTTTGCACATTCTCCCTGTGTCTGCGTGGGTTTCCTCTGGGTGCTCCGGCTTTGTCCCACGGTCCAAAGACGTGCAGGCTAGGTGGATTGGCCATGCTAAATTGCCCGTAGTGCCCAGGGATATTTGGGTTAGACATGGGGAAATGCAGGGGTAGGGGAACGAGTCAGGATGGTATGCTCTTCGGAGGGGCAGTGTAGATTTGTTGAGCCAAATGGCCTGTTTCCACACTGTACGTATTCTGTTCTAATGCAGGTTTGATTTAAAGGCATGAAATCAGCCATTATTGTAGCAAGTTAATGGAAGATGTTGCGAAGTTGGGTATAGTACTTGTGGATTGGAAGGCAGGAAGTTAGAATTTGATGTTTGTAAATTGTTAAGGAGGCAAACAGTACATGCTCCCTTTAAAAGACGATGTGCTCTTTCTACATTTAGACATTCAAAAAGGATGTCTGTGGGCAGCAACTTGTGGGTTTGCAGATGCAAAGACAATGCCTGAATTGAGACATTTGAATCAAAAGGCCGTACAGTTAGCAGGCCAAGCAGCTGTTTTGTTTTGTTGTCAAGACAAGAAGTTTTGATTTTAGCCAATCAATTTGAAGCAGGCAGCCAGATACAAAAAAAAAATCAGATGGCTTTGTCAACATAGGACCAATCCTATTCTAAGAAATTGATAGGTCATCAAGGGTATAAAAGGAGAGGGCAGTTGGAAAATCAAGAGAGTTAACTGCCATCTGCTGGAGTTAATAGCTCTCAGCTTGCAAAAGAGCATCGCTGACTCATAAAGTTTTCTCTAAGTTTTAGAGAAAGCACCATCTAAATCAAAGATACCTACAGCACAACTAGTTAATATTCCTGACAAAAGAATCAATGAAAAAGGCATTCCTGGCATAATATTAGACAGAGAAGGCACAGAACATTCCGGAAGACACATAACCTGGCTGTAATTTCGAGAGACTAGAGTCTTCTTTTAACTTTATTTTATATAAGTGGGACCTGTGTTTATTGGAACACCATACTATTAGAATCTTGTTTTATTTGGGAAATAGTTAGTAGTTTGAAGGGGTTTATTTGGTTTGTTAATAATTTAGTTAATTTGTTCACTGTTAGAGTTAGATGAATAAATTGTTACTTGTTGATTGTAAAGTGTCAGGGGTTTATTTTCTTTAACCTCTAGAAGTTGCTGAAAAGCAGGTTACACTACTTTTCACACTCCTTTTTAACTCCTCTTCAGGTGTTTTGGTTTTAGTTACTGGGGGGATGGTGGTGGGGGTGGGGAGGGGGGGGGTTAACCTCTGCTTTATAATAAAGTTAGCTGGTGGAAAGGCAGAGTATCCTCACAGATTAGCAATGCTGCCCTTGAGGTGAAGTTAGGGTGGTACACAAGAGACAAAGGGGCTTATTCTCAGAGGGTGGCAAGATCGGCCAAAATAAGCAGAATATGTTAATAGGTGTTGTCTTGAGGACCTGAGTGCAGTGATGCACAAGGTTCAATGAGCTTCTAGTTTCTGGCAAACTCACTGCACCTTGACACCCAGGTGACAGATTTCCAGTCTGCAGCCATCAGCAGAGATATCAGCTGAGCAGCCTAAGGGCAGATGACATTCATGCACATGGAAAAGGAAGGCTTGTCTCCAAATGATTAATGACCCCAACAAGGGTATGAGTCCTGCCAACTCCAACCAGTGGTGAGTTTTCCTCCTCATTCCCATTGACTGCAGTTTTGCTAGGGCACCTTTTTGCCATATCCAGTGAAACACTGCCTTTATATGAAGGGCAGTTACCAACTCTTCAGCTCAGGAGTTCAGCTCATTTGTCTGCATTTGGACCATGAATGTAATTGACTGAGGAGCCAAGTGATCTTGGTGGAATCCAAGTTGAGCATCAAGGAAGAGATTATTGGTTTGTAACCTTACCCTAAATTTTCTGATTGCTTGAAATTTTTCGCTTACAAATCAAATTTTATTCTCATAAGGGCTGCAAACAAATAAACCTGAACAGTGCTGAGATGGTTTTAATTTTATTCACTTTCATAATTTCTTGTCCATTCCAGTTAGTTGCTCTAAGAAGGCGGTAGTGAGTAACGTGGAAGTTTGATACAACTATCTATGTTGTTAGATAATTTCTGACAGCTGTTAAGATTCAACCATTTCACTGTGGGACTGGGCTGATTTATATAGACCAGACACAGTAAGTCAGCAGATTTCCTTCCTTTCAAATCACATCACTGACCCCATTGGGTTTTATGTCAACCTGATAACTTCACGGTCAATTTTGTTTTATTAAAACAAGCTTTATTTTTAAAAATAAAATTCCAGATCTAAAATAGAATTCATTTAGATTTCAAACTATGAGGGAAGGATTCAAAGGAATATTCTCAGGATTATGAATTCAAAATTCTGGATTAATTGTTTACCAACATAACTAGGACACTACAATACCATTAGTCACAGGACAATATTTAATTTTAAAAGATAATATTGAAAGTACAATGCTTTATAAGTTTTTTGGAAAATAATTTCATAAAATATGAGTTGTACAGGATGCTTGCTTCAAAAATCAAACAAGCTTCATTTTAGGTGAATTTAATTTTAAAGCTTTCAGCCATCAGAATGACCTAATTTCAAATAAAATATGTGTTTCCAAATTTCTGGTTGTAGAACCATCACAGGATGTAAATATTATGCCAGAGCTCCTGCTATTTCTGAAATGCATTCCTCCCTATCAATCTGTAATTTTCACACATTTTGAGATACTAATGGAATTAACAGGTGAATCTCCATTACCTAATATTAATGCACAACACGTATAAAAGTCCAGGCTGCTGCCATCTACAGAAAAGCCCTTTAAATACTCTTTAAACGAGACGGTCACTTTGAAAACTATCAACCCCACTGTCAACATCCCTGGGGGTTATCATTGACCAGAAACTCAACTGGAGTCACCACATAAACATAATGGCTACAAGTGCATATGAGAGGCTAGGAATACTGTAGCAAGTAACTCATCTCCAGACTCCCCATGGCATGTGCACCATCTACAAGGCACAAGTCAGGAGTGTGATGGAATACTCCCCACTTGCCTGGATGAGTGCAGCTCCAACAACTCTCAAGATCCAGGACAAAGCAGCCCACTTGATTGGCACTACACCCACAAGCATCCACTCCCTCCACCACCGATGCTTAGTAACAACAGAGTGTACTATCTACAAGATTCACTGCAGAAATTCACCAAAGATCCTCAGACAGCACCTTCCAAACCCATCACCACTTCTGTCTAGAAGGGCAAGGGCAGCAGATACATGGGAACACCACCACCTTCAAGTTCCCCTCCAAGTCACTGACCATCCTGACTTGGAAACATATCGCCATCCTCCCATGTCGCTGGGTTAAAATCCTGGAATTCCTCTATAAAAGTGTTGTGGGTCAATGCACAGCACATGGACTGCAGCAGTTCAAGAAGGCAGCTCGTCACTACCTTCTCAAGGGCAATTAGGGATGGGTAATAAATGTTGGTCAGCCAGCGACGCCCACATCCCACAAAAAAATTTTAAGAAATAGTTTGGAACACACAGAGAGTTACATATAAAATGGTTAAAGTGCTTTGTTGACATCAGTTAAATTAGCCAAAGAATGGTCAATTAGAGAAAAATTGAAGAAAGTAATTGAGACTCCCATATTTGTAGAATCCCTACAGTGTAGAAATAGGCCCTTCAGACCAACAAGTCCACACTGACCCTCAGAGCATCACACCCAGACCATCCTCCTATAACCCACCTAATCTACACATCCCTGAACATTATGGTCAATTTAGCATGGCCAATCCACCTAGCCTGCACATCTTTGGACGGTGGGAGGAAACCAGAGCACCTAGAGAAAACCCACACAGACATGGGGAGAATGTGCAAACTCCACACAGACAGTCACCTGAGGATGGAATTGAACCCATGTGCCTGGTGCTATGAGGCAGTACTGCTAACCGCTAAGCCACCATGCTATCAGCTTGTTATCAATAATATTGATTTAGTGCAAGAACACATGACAAACTGATACGTTATCATGCTTTATTTTAAAGTGCAAGAACACTTAAGAGTTAAGGTGACTGCAAGTTCACAATGTAGCACAAATTGACAATTTAACACAGAATGAACGTTACAGATATTCTACTCGATTATGCACAAGACAGTTATGGATATTCAGTTTACAGTTTCCACCACAAATGTGAATGTAGAGCAAAAATATATAAAAATGCTATGTAACTGTACTGAAATAAGGAAGTTGTTAAGGCCATATTTAGAACCTCAGTCATAATTATATAAACTTTCAAAGTGGGCTTTGAATACTTGCCACACGGAAATGTAACATTGACTGTAAACAATACTTAAAGCACTCAATGATGTGACAAAATATTGCTAATTGAGTTTGGAATTCCATTTCATTTAAGGGAAGTAATACCATTTTGAGCTTAGAACTATGAAAACACCATTATCTTAGCTGCTATCTGGGTCTACCAATTGTTTATGTTTCTATTTGTGAAACATAAATCAAAAATTCTGGATGTCTCAAAAGATGGAGCACTTAAAATCAAAGGTACTGACAAAAGAATCCTACTCAGTTTTATCGATTAAGCCACTGATTTGGAATATCTTAAATAAAATGTCTAATATCTCACTGGTTAAGGCTCTGTGTTCTCATTGGTTACTATTGACTTTTGCTAATCAACAAGGATATTGCACAAAATCTGACCCCTTAGTTTGAATTTTTTTTATCTAAAACACATTCAATCACAATATCTATCATATCATTTTCCACAAAAGGATTTTTTCCATTTCAATTCCTCATATCAACAATAAGATGTGGAAAGTAGTGGCTCCAACTTCTCTATAAAATAAAATCCTTCTTTACCTATAAACTAATTGTATATATCCATTGGAGTTCTAGTTTCATTTATTTGTTACAGTATGATATTGCCCAAAGAAACAAAAAAGCTGGAGACTGGTGTGGCAAGAATATGTACCATTAATATCACAAACAAGGGGCTTGCTATCTATTTATCCAGAAGTTGGAAAGGTTACTAAAACTGTTTAACTCTATATAATTTGGCCATCTTTTTGTTTGAACCAAATAACAAAATATATATGCAATAAAATTCAATACAGCCACTTTACAGTTCGGGCAAATTGTCTGGTGAATGTGTATCCTCCAATTCATAATAGATGGCCCCCTTTTGCACCCAGCCTGAAAAAATCCTTAATTTTTGTGAACATTTCATGTTATCAATGGTTCAAATTAAAATTCATTAAATTTAATGGAGTATTGTTTTATTTCTTGATGACAGCCCCACTTCGGAAAAAAAAATTCTAAAATCTGGAAGTTGCGTCTGGGTGGAATCACGGAAAAAAATAATTGTTTAACAGATTAAAATGATATCAATAAGAGTAAAAGATTCCTGTTAGTTGATATACATTTTCAATAAGCTGCAGACTGTTAGAACTTTCATTTGTTAGCTCTTTACATTTTACCACAGCTCAAATCAATCTTGTTTCAAAATGATTGGAATAGTATTTGAAGGTCCTTGCAATTGTGGAGCTTCAACTGTCCAATTTGATCAATAGGATTTTGAAGTTTCATAATAAAAGCTGACAAATGTTTCCTTTTTACACCTTAGATGTTTGACTTATAAGCTTCAGAGACATAGCATGAAATTGAGAGATCAACAGGACTGGACAAGCGCTTGGAGTGGGAATGGGACAATCCAAGGATTCAAATGTCATGGTCCATGAAGGTGCTAATGACATTGGCAAAAATAGGAAAGAGGCTGTACTTAAACCAATGAGGATTACAAACCAAATTGCTGAACAAAAACTCAAGGGCAGTAATCTTTGCATTATTACCTGACCAATGATTGGCAGAGGTCATATAAGGTCAGTGGAATGAATATGTGATTCAAAGATTGATGCAGGAGAAGTGGCTTCCAGATTATAGAGCACAGACATCAGTTCAGAGAAAAATAAGGGCTATACCATTGAGACAGTGGACACCTGAACTGCGATGGGACTAATATTCTAGCAAACTGTACAACTATGGAAGTAGAAAGAACTTTAAACTGAAAAGTGGAGGCAAGGGATCATGTTTGTATTGAATTAGCAAATCAGGAATAGTATGAAGGCAGGACAGTAAAATAGCAATGTGGGAAATGAAGGAGAATGGCAGGAAGGGTTGAAGCGAATAAAACCTAGGAATACACCAACAGTCAAGACTAGACATTAGAAAAATGACAAAAATGTCAAAACTAAAGACTCTGATTCTGAATACACATAACACCATCAGCACAGTAAACAATGGATAGTGTACACTGAAGTAAATACAACCTGATAGACATAATGGATACATGGCTGCAGATTGACAAGAATTAGGTCCCGAATATTGAAGGATATCTCACATTTTGAAGAACAGCATGCTAGGTAAAAATAAAAGGATGGCCAGTCATTCGGAAACAAGATTGATTTGAGCTGTGGTAAAATGTAAAAAGCCATCAAGGGACAGATCAGATAGTGTGGCTTCCTGAAAATGTATATCAACTGACAGGGCACTTTTACTGTTTATGGATACACACAATATCATTCTAATCTGTTGGACAATGACTGTTTTCAGTAGTTCCATTCAGACACAAATTCCAGATTTTTAACAAGGTGGAATTGGTGCAATAATTAGAGATGACCTTGGCTCAGGAGATCAGGTTATGGAGTCAGTCTGGGTCAGGATGAAGCAAAGTAGGGAAAAGAAATTACAGTGAGAGTGGTTCACAGGCCCTCTAGCAGTAACCACAATGTGGGACAAAGAATACAAAAAGAACATTTGGCAGTTGTGATCATGAATGATCTTAATTCACTTTTGAACTGGATAAAATCAGACTGGCAATGGTCGCCTGGATGACAAGTTCATAGAATGTTTCTAAGATAGTTTCTTAGAGGAGCACATTCTTGAACCTGGCAGGAGAGCAGATTATAGTCTACTTGCTTGTGTAACAGCATTAATGATCTTTCAGTAAAGTCACCTCTAGGTAGCTGCAACCAAATGTCTGAATTTTACATCCAGCTTGGAAGGGAAAAGAGTCGGTCTAAGATCAACACTTTAAACTTACATTAGGGCAATTCTGTGTGCATGAAAGCTGAGCAGGCTGTATTCAACTAGCATACTAGGCCATGCAATAAATCAATTGCAAAGCACTGGCAGACATTTAAGAGTACTCAGAACAAGTATATTGCAATTATAAAAGTAACTTTTGGGAAACTCATCTCCACGGTGAACTAAAAATGTTATAGAAAGTATCAAAATTAATGAAAACAAAACATAATTTCACAAAGCGGAGTGGCAGGAGATGGTTGGAACAAATATAAAGATTAGTAAAGAATAACGAAAATATTACAGAGGAGGAAGAATTACAGCATGAGAGGAAGCTAGCCAAAACATTTAAAATGGATAGCAAAAGTTTTGACACTTATTTTACAAAGGTACAGGTTGGATCAAATAAATGTTGGTCCTCTAGGAGTGAGAATGGCAAGTTAATAGTATAAAATAAGGAAATGGCTGAGGAAATTAACAAGTATTTTTTGTCCAATTGTAAATAGCCCCACAATGCCCTTAGGGAGGGAATCCAGGATTTTGATCCAGCGACGGTGAAGGAATGGCGATATATTTCCAAGTCAAGATGGTGAGTGGCTTGGAAGGGAATTTGCATGTGGTAGGTGTTCTCATGTATCTGCTACCCTTGTTCTTCCGGATGGAAGTGGTCAGTAGGCTTAATGCCCGTCATGGGAAAACATTAAAATTGATCATTAAAAGGGTTAAAGTTATGCACTTAGAAAAACACAAGATAACTAAGAAGAACCAGTGCAGTTTTGCGACAGGGGATTCCTGCTTAACTAATTAATTGGATTCTTTGAAGAAGCAACGTACCCTGTCAATAATGGGGGTGCTGTAAATGGATTTAGATTTCCCTCAGGCATTTAACATGATGCCATAAAAAAGGCTATTAAGGAGCTCATGGTGTAGGGGATAACATATGAGCATGACTGAAAACTGAGTAATGGGGTCTTTTGCTAATGGCAAGATGTGACAAGCCAAGTCCTGCAGAGTCTCTGCTGCAGCTTGAGCTTCTAACAATTTGCATCAATGATTTAGATAGGGCAGTGAAGGCATGGTAGCTAAATTTGCAGAAGACACTGTGATAGGTAGGGAAGGACGCTGTGAAGAACACATAAGGAGTTTACAAATGGATCAATAGATTGAGTAGTGAGCAAAAAGCATGAAGTTGTTCACTTTAGCAGGATGACCAAAAGTGAAATTATTAAACAGAGAATAACTGCAGAATTTCACACTGCAGAGAGATTTAGGTATCCTACAGCTTGAGTCACACCAAGTTATTATTCAGGTACAGTGGGTAATTAAAAAAGTGAATTGAATGCTAGTGCTTATGCTAAGAGGAAATGAATATCAAAGTAAGGATGTTATGCTTCAGTTTTACAAGGCTTTAATGGGACCACACCCGGAATACTGTTAATAGTTAGGTCTCCCTATTTAAGGAAAAATGTAAATGTGTTGGAGCGGTTCAGAGAAGATTTGCTAGATAGGTGTCTAGAATGAGCAGGTTGTCTTGGGAGGGAAGATTGGACAGGCTGGGCTCATTTCCACTGGTGTTGAGAACAGTGAGGGCTGACAACCTGAATTATTTAAGATCCTAACCTCCTGAAAAGTGGAACTGGAAAGGATCTTTTTGTCTTGTAGGTGAGTCAAGAATTAAGGGTAACCCTTTTAGAACAGAGATGAGGAGAATGTTTTTCTGTCAGAGGCAGGTGCAAGTTGTTGAATATGTTTAAGGTGGAGGTAGACAGATTGTAATTAGGCAAGAGAATCAAAGATTATTGGAGGCAGGTAGATAGTGGAATTTTAAACACAAACAGATCAGCAGTGATCTACTTGATTTGCAGAGTAGTCTTGAGGGGCTGAATGGCCTACTTCTCCTAATTTGCATATTTGCCTGTTGTTCTAACAGATCGAGCATTTGGTGAATCTAGGCATTTTATAAATGTGGATTACAATTTCTGGCACAAAATTTTCATCTAGACTCTCCTAAACTATTCTTGACTAAATACGGAAAAATAAACAATGTACAGGTTATCCTCCTTTACAACTTCTGACTACTTAGGAAAGTTATCAGATTTAATTTGAACACACTCACTGTAAGTTAATAGGGCAGCTCTATGCAAGCCTCAAGTAGATTTAAAATCAAAGCAGATCCAGTTGATGAAAGCATTTTGAGGAAACTGGTTGATGAAAGAAATCTGGTAGGTCTTGTCTACCTGGTGCTCCAGAAGCTCCTTGATAAAATACTTCATATTAAGTTATTTCACATATTTTAATCTTTTGATATCTGCAGACGTTTGAAGTACTGCATCAGGAATGCGCTCCAAACTCAAAGACAAAGCATTGTATCTAATAGATGTGGTTCCGCTTGGAGGCATACTACCACCAGCAATCCTCAGGGATCAGTCTTTATTCCTGATCTGATGAGACTGCTGCCAGAATGGTAAGTGTGTTTGAAATGGCACCTAAATCCATGCATGGGTTAAGAGGGCAAAGATATGCAATCAGAGCAGAAAGATTTAAATGTGTTTAGGGAGTAAATCACACTTTGACTAACAACATGAAATTTATATGAATGGAGAACTTCATTGATTATAAGCTGTTTTGGGATGCCCAGTGGTCATGAAAGGCATTATATAAGTGCAAGTCTTTCTTTTCTCATGCATGTTCATGGGCTAGTGCAGAATTTGCAAGGAACAATAGTGAAAACACTCAAGGGAGAAAGCAAACTTTTCATTATTGTTCAAAAATCACTGAAGGTTCATAGATAGTAGGAACTGCCGATGCTGGAGAATCTGAGATAACAAGGTGTAGAGCTGGATGAACACAGCAGGCCAAGCAGCATCGGAGGAGCAGGAAAGCTGACGTTTGACCCAAAACGTCAGCTTTCCTGCTCCTCCGATGCTGCTTGGCCTGCTGTGTTCATCCAGCTCTACACCTTGTTATCTCAGATTGTTCATGACCAGTTTTGAAAAACTGAAACTAAACTGTCTGTGTATCCAGTGGTGTTACAAGGGGCATAGATAAGATAAATCGCCAAGGTCTTTTCTCCAGGGTAGAGGAATCCAAAACTAGAGGGCATAGGTTTAAGGAGAGAGGAAAAAGATTTAAAGGGGATCTGAAGGGCAACTTTTTCACACTGAAGGTGGTGCATAAGTAGAATGAGCTGCCGGATGAAGTGATAGAAGTGGGCACAATTACAACATCTAAAAGACATTTGGACAGGTACATGGATAGGAAAGCTTTAGAGGGATATGGGCCAAATGCAGGCAAATGGAACTAGTTCATTTTTGGAACCTGGGCAGCATAAACAAATTGGTCTGAAGGGTCTGTTTCCATGCCGTATGACTCTTGACTATTTTGTACATATCAAAGATAACAATTTAATACGATACAGGTCATTGGATGACTGTGCCTATATTACTGTTCCAGTTATGATGCCTCCACATGATGGGTGAAATAGTAGCTTTCAAAAAGATTCAGAGGAGATCTGCAAAAATCTTTTTTGGCACAAGGAACTTCATGTACATATTCAGACTCAAGGATGTTGATCTGTGTACCTTGGGGCAGCTTAGCAAGCTATGACTTGATATTGGTCTATTGTAATAATGAAAGTTCTGGATAGTTTCTCCATTGATAGAGGATTGCAGTTTAGAAGATTGGGAATTTTGCACTGATACATGCTTAATTTAAGTAAGCATAGACCAAAGAGTAAGTGGTATTTCCAAGAGAAATAGGAGCCTCTAGAATACACTGGTAGTTACTGTGATGGATATTAACTTTCTGTCTTCCTTCAAGACAGAGCTGGGCCATTTCCTGATAATACCAGAGATTGTATCAAATAAATGATACTAGTCCTTGTGATCATTTGTTCATCTGTTAGGACCAGAGAAAAATTTTGCAGAGTGTTCTTCTTCTTACTGGTCGTGAAGTTTTTGTCCATTGCAGGACATTATTTGGCTATTGGGATAGATGTGAAGTCAGCTGTGACAGGGAGTGGGGAGCTGGGAGAAATTTTTAACCATGGCAGTCCAACCATCATGGAGTGAGGCAGGTTTGACAGACTATGAGCTTTTCCTGCCAGACACTTCTTTAAAATGTTTGGCTTCTGTTTATTACTGTATAACTCCAAGCCACTGCAGAAAAATAAACAACCCTACTGTTAAAGAACATTTAAGTGAATAAGTTTTGAAATGCACAAATCATATCATTTATGGTGGCACATGCTTCACAGTGACAGGGACCCAGGTTCAATTCCAGCCTTGGATGACTGTCTGTGTAGAGTTTGCACATTCTCAGAGTCTGTGTGGGTTTCCACTGGATGCTCCAGTTTCCTGTCACAGTCCAATGATGTGCAGGTTAGAAGGATTGGCCACGTTAAACTGTCCTATAGTGTCCAGGGATATACAGGGTACGTGAATTAGTCATGGTAAGTACGGGGTTATGGGGATAGAGTGGGGAATAGGTCTGGGTTGGACGCTCTTCAGAGAGTCAGTGCAGACTCAATGAGCAGAATGACCTCTATTTGCATCGCAGGGATTCTGTAATATTGATGTAGTGTCTGAGAGTGATGGCCAGTATTTCCAAATAGAGTACTAGTAAAGTGTTCTTTGTATATATGCAGCAGTATGGCAAATTTTCTAACTACATCATGCAGGAAAGTGCTGAATAGTTTCAAAGTTGCACATGTTATATATTAAAATAATAAACTGAATATTGTGGCAACAACTAACATAAATCCAGATTGCATCTTGTTATTTTAAATGAATTGGCAAAGTTCATTGCTGTTTGAATAAAATAAAACTTGAACTGTCATCATTTAGAAAGGTCTTTTTGTTCTACAAGGATTTCCTATAACTGACGACGTCTGTGTCGAACCCGCCTGAACCGTTTAAGAGAGAGATTGATTGGCTTCTTCCCAAACTTCTCCATGATCTCTTTAATTCTTGACAGATTTGTTCTGGTCAGAACAAAATGACATTCAGTTGCTCCCATATCGTATCCAACCTCACAGTTCCGGGTTGCACTTGAGTAACCTTCAGCCTTGGCCGTGACTTTGTACTCGCCAGGATTTAAGAGCCGCCAATAGTCTCCATCAGTTGCTGGAACAAAAGATGCGTCCACAAGATTAAAAGACAGAGCTTACTTGGTATATTAGCACTGTCACTCCGCACTCCGATTTACAATTAGATTTCAATTGGAAATCAGCTGCAGTGTGAGTAACAATCTAACAATTTTTTTTTATTGCTCTCCAAATCTGTTGAGGATTCAGATTCTTTTAATATTGTTTATTTGTTTAATGATGGATTACTTAGCAACGCACCTTTTTGTTCAGTTTTCCTAGGACATTGCTCTTATGGTGGTCAATGCAAGCCAAAATATCATCCTTGTGAAAATCCTTCTGGCTTGTCAATAATAGAAGTGACTACATTTTGCTTCAGCTTTTATTGGAATATCTCATTTATTAACCAATCAATTTTGAACCTCTTTATCTTGAAGTTTCTCCAATATTTAATGTTTCCCATCAATTTTCTATACATCCTTAGGTTTATAATATAAAACAAGGCACATTAATATAGATTTCATAGAAACGTGTGTGTATTTTGATGTATTCCACTTTAACCTTTTCCTGATTTTTGCCATTTTCACTTTCTCTTTCATTACATTTCAGATATATTTGAATAAGGAATAGATTCACTCTTGGAATTAATTTCTGCAGAATTCTTAGTTTGCTTAACTTTTTTGGATGATTTTACTTCCTGAGATCATTTTAGTTTCCTCTAATTTCCAAATCACTCAGTGATGTCCCAAGAAGGTCAATGCCTTTGAAAATGTGAAAATCTTGAGGAATTTTGGCTCTTCCTTTGGTGGTGAGTGGTTGGGGTAGTGAAGAATGAAGTTGGTCTGTGATTGAGATGTTGCATTTCTCACCCCTTTCTCAACGATTCCTGATCTTAACATTGTTGATTTGAATGAAAAGCCAATGAAATCCAACTGGGAGCTCCAAGCATAAATGAAAATCAGATTCCAGTCTCCGATGGCTTCCCAGTAGAGCTTCAATTTACCAGGAGAAATGGGATGAAAACTATGTGCTGGTAGGAAGGAGAAGGTTAATAACTGATAGTAAGGACAAAGAGGCCCTTTAGGTAGAAGTATTTCTATGACGAGGCCAGGTAGAGAAATAATTCTGCTCCATGATCCACATGGGAAGTCACAGTCTTCCACTTCCTGGAATACCTTCCTCTACCTGCTGGCTAGTAGGCAATCAGATCTTCTCTCTCTCTGACATGTCAAAAGCAGGAAGTAGGCCAGTGACACTTAAATGAAGCTGGGGAGTTAAACGATTTCATACTTGAACTTTAGACCAGTGAGTGCATTTCATACTTTCCACACATCTGCCTGCTTGAAATGTGGTTAAGTTTCAACTGCCTCATTTCAGCTTTTCCTGAATATCTCTGTAGGCAAGTCCGCGAATCAGGAAAACAACTCCTTCAATCCCTTCAGCAGTGAAAACTAAATTTATGTGAACCTTTGGTCTTTCACGTTTTCTTCTTTTACGACGTTTGTTTTCAGAATCACTGTCTTGATTAGTTCTTTATCTATTATTTTCCCAGATGACTTTACTGTTAGAGCCATAGAGTAATACAGAATGGAAACAGGCCCTTCGGCCCACACCAGTCCATGCTGACCATGGTGCCCACTCAGCTAGTTCCAATTGCCTGCATTTGGTCCATATCCCTCTAAACCCTTCCCATCCATGTATCTATCCAAATGTTTTTTTTAAATGTTGCTATTGTACCTGCCTCAACCAGTTTCTCTGGCAGCCCATTCGATATACGCACCACTCTCTGTATGAAGAAATTGCCCCTCAGGTCCTTCTTAAATCTACCCCCTTTCACGTTAAACCTAAGCCTTCTAGTTTTCAATTCCCCATCCCTGAGAAAAAGACTATATGCATTCATCCTATCTATGCCCCTCATGATTTTATACGCCTCAATAATGTCACCACTCATTCTCCTAAATTCCAAGGAATAAAGTCCTATCCTGGGCAACCTCTAACTCAGAACTACTAGTCCTGGAGCATCCTCATAAATCTCCTTTTCACACTTTCCAGTTTAACTATGTCTTTCCTATAACAGGGTGACCAAAACAATACTCCAAGTGCAGCCTCATCAACAATTTATACAACGGTAACATAATGTCCCAACTCCTTTACTCACTGCCTCAACCAGTGAAGGTCAGCATGCTAAATACCTTCTTCATCACCCTGTCCACCTGTGACGCCGCTTTCAACGAACTATGTACTTGTACTCCTAGGTCCCTCTGTTCCACAACACTCCTCAGGACCTTACCATTTACTATTTTATCTTGGTTTGACTTTTCAAAGTGCAACACCTCACACTCGTCTGTATCAAACTGCATTTATCAATCCTCAGCCCACTTCCCCATCTGATCAAGATCCCACTGTAATTTTTGATAACCTTCTTCACTATCAATGAAACCTCTTAATTTTGTATCATCAGCAAACTAAGTAATCATGCCTTGTACACTCACATCCAGATCATTTATGTTCTAGAGCAATTATTTTAGTCCCAGCCTTGTAGCAAGCACTTGCATAAAGTCAAACATGTCAAGACTCTCTATCTCATTTTAAGAACAAATGCATCTCTCAAAGCAAGGTATATTGAATTCAGTTTAATTCAGTGCTGCTATAAGGAGGATTTTGTGCAGAGTGTTGTCTCAGGCAACAGCATCTTCTTTCTTCAATAGAGTGTTGTTGAAGGCAGTGAAGCAGGTGGAGCCTGGAGGCATTTCGCAGAATCCCTACAGTGTGGAAACAGGCCCTTTGGCCCAACAAGTCCACACTGACCCTCAGAGCATTGCACCCAGACCCATACCCCTATAACCCACCTAATCTACACACCCTTGAACACTTTTGGGCAATTTAGCCTGGCCAATCCACCTTGCCTGCACATCTTCGGACTGTGGGAGGAAACCGGAGCACCCGGAGGAAACCCAAGCAGACATGTAGGGAGAATGTGCAAACTCCACACAGACAGTCACCCAAGGGTGGAATCAAACCTGGGTCCCTGGCGCTGTGAGGCAGGAGTGCTAACCACTGAGCCACCGACCTGGACAGTATGGGTAAGCGTGCCTCTTTTTTCTCTCTTCCTCCATAACAAACCCAGCTGCAACATTGACACTTCCCATAGGATTCGAAACACTCCCATCCTCCATGCCACAAACAGCATTCTGCTGTTATCTTCTAACAGGTGCAAAGTACAACAATATGACACTGATTCTCACATTGGCACAAATCTTTTCAAAAGTCATTTACTAACTCTCACCTTCTCTTGGAGGAGGAGAAGTTATTTTGTAAGAACCAGTAAAGGTACAGAACTGTAAAAGCTCCAGCACCAATCCCAGCCCTCACTCAAATGAAGGAAGACAAAGACATTGCCAGCCAGGCAGAGTTGATGTTTAGACTTGAGGCCATACTCAATGGCATAAGACCATAATGTGAAATGAAAACTCAGACCTCAGCAAGCATGGAAATCTTAATTTAAGGAGATGTTGCATGGACCTCATTGGCTCCAGTGGAAGAAGCTGTTGCATTGTATAAGTACTGGGTCTTGTGACGTGGCATTCTGACTACCTCAGTGCTGAATGTCGCATCTTGCACCCGGAATGCTATGGGTGATGACAACTTTTCAGCATGGTGTCCCAGAACATCCTCATTCAGTGACGCTCCTGCCCCTCTCTAATCTGGAGGACATTTCATCGAAGAATAACAACTGTGGCTCTCCTCCACTTCCTCTGTATCATGAAGGCACTGTTTGTTGAAAACTCCGCCTTAGAGAGGCCACTCCCCATTCACTGGAGGATCTGAGAACTTCCAGACTCCTGCTCCTCATCATTCTCTGCAAATGTTTGTGCTGCTGCTGACGCAGACCAACAACACATTGTGTACCCGCATCCTTTAGGGTTGGTTCCAATGAGTCGATGTGGTAATATCAGAAACATCCCAGCTCCTCAGGAATGTGATCAATCAGTAGTCCCAGCACACACAAAGAACAGTTAAACAGTGTCATCTAAACACTAGGACAAGGAGAGCAATGAGATGCCTCTACATGAACCTTTTACATAGCAGACTTGATTCAGAGGTATGTTAGACCAGCCATGAGACACACAAAGAGTAGGAGCCTCCAAGTGTCGTTAGAAGAATGAGATCTTCTCTCAGCAATCCCCACCCCACATCCCCAAGATTACCCAAGGTAGCATTGCACATAAACATAAACAGTTGTCCTAAGTATGAGTAAGCAGCTCCTGGATTTTTGAACAGGTGATGAGACCTTGGATTGTATTTGTGAATTATAGAATGCAGGTGAAAATATGCAGCTCACCTGATATTACTTCACAACAGTCATTAGGATCAATTTGCAATGATCAATGACACAGTCAAAATTGCTTATGTCCAGGATTTCATCGAGATGGTTGGTCACTACATGAGGTTTAAGATCCAGAATTCTATCATCATAGCTGTTTTCAACCTGTACTATATAAATGGCTCATTAACACATTAGCTCCTTGAAGGGTCTCACATCACTCACAAGTAAAGCACACTCCCTCAGACAGAGAAAACAATCATTTACTCTGCCCAATCTGGATGTGGTGACGGCCATTTTTCACTTGCATTGCACGCTTTGAACGAAGTGGAAAGCGACACGGGTTGAACTTCAGAGTGATTCATAGCTACGGCATGTCAGTCTAGGTTACATCCCAAAACCGTCATGTATCTTTTTGCCTTGCACTCCCTGTCAATCCCAATGGATTTGAGCTTCCTCGTGTTCCCACCCGACCTTTTATTGAAGTCTCAACTTCACTATTTACCCACAATGCTCAGGTACACAGTTTGAATTGTATTATGTCCCCATCGAAGCCAGGGTGATGGTGACTGTCGATGGCCAACCTCCTGCAAATACCCTGTGTCCTCCAGCACTCTTCTGTCTCCCTCCTTTATGTGTTAAGTTGTCCCTCACCCACCCCTTCACAATTATTGTGTCCTCTGCATCTCAGCATGTTCCCTGAAATCTCTACATTTGACTTCCAAAACTTCAGCACCACAGCAGTGACCCCTGATAACCCTCCTTGACTTTCAGTGAACAGAACTCCGGGACTGACTGTGGTCAGCCTCCTTGTCTAACTTGGAGGTACAACCCAAACTGATGACTGACTGAGCCCTGACTTATCTCTGCGCACCTCCCTGACTGGAGCCCCACTATTCCCTGAGGTGGTTACATTGGACTTGCAGGACTAACTTTCCACTCTCAGAGTGCAGTGTTATAAAACCCCTGACACTTCCAAGCAGCTGACTGACTGTTTTGAAGCCCATATAGTAATATTGGCTAATGCTCTTGACTTATTGTGCATGTATCCTCTGACATATCACAGACCACTACACTTGACTAAGGGCATAGACTTTGAGGCATGACAACTTGGTTGAAGCACATTGAGTGTATTTGTCATGTAAGCTGCTGGCATGTGATGTAGGTGTGACACTGATGTAGCACGGTGCCATATAGCAACATGTCCACCCCTTAAACTGATCATTGCTGGCAAAAAAGACAGCCTACTGGGTTTTGCGTCTGTGCTAATTCAGAAGTAAGCCTCCAATTTCTAACCAAAGCACCAAGGTGAAAAAAAAGGCAAGGCGGAGATGCTGTGGGCATCCAAATAGATGCAAAGAGAGTGATCGCTAAGACAACAAGCTTAGAGTGCAGGCATGCGTCATGCATCTGATACATGAGATTAGTACCTGTCTCTGTCTGCAAAGTGCCCTGGCGGCAGCTTTGCAATGTAAGAGTCAGTGAGCACAAACCCGCAGGATTGAAGTACCAGATTGTATTGTAAGTGAGTTGGAAATGTGCTGTGATGATGTGGTGAGGCTGGTGCTTTGCCAATGCCAGCCTCTGTGGACTCTTGAGGGTGCAGATGGTTGCTGTCCACGAAGCGTACTCTGAGATGTTGGGGAATACTGGCCAAGATGAGCGCCAGGGGAAGATGCTGGCAAGCTGTACGCATCAGGCCCCCTCAGCCTTTCCTGTTAGGATTTGTCACTGTCTACTTGCTCTCACTGCCAGGGGAAATTGAAACCAGCATATAACTGAGGTAAGATTAGGTAATAATGAGATGTTACTGTGTGTAAATAGGCCCCTCTTTGCTCATCAGTGAGATTCTCCTCTAGCTAATGAAACTTCAGGCGTAAAATCAGACTTATCCTCTCAACATCGAGAAACTCATTTTTCTATTCTCATCGTATTTTACCAATTATTCTTGCCACGCCATTCAGGGACTGGGAATATTCAGCCCTGTTTCCTCTTGTGATATGAAATAGTTGCTGTTACTCCATCCCAAAAGAGACTGTGTACCAAGATCTCTTGACTCTCGCGCAGTATTTAATTTACATGAAATTTAATTCAATTTACATTCTAATATAATTCATACCATAATTTGTATAATTTCGGTAAGGGAAACATCATCATTTCTTACCTGTTGTAACATCATGATTGATGCCTTCAACTGATATGACAGCATTCGGAATTCCTTTTCCCTGTGGATCTTGCACTATACCTTTGATACCCCGATGGACCTGATCAGGAAAACAAACAAGTCTGAAGCTGACAAATGTTAAACGTGAGTCTTCTGTAACTGTAAACCCTGCAATTATTATAACTATTAAATGCCAATTGGTCAATTCACCCTGTAATTGCTATCATAGCATTCCTCAAAAATATTTTGTGTCATGACAGAACTTCCAGCATTTTGTGATGGGGCCAATGTATCTTAACCATGCAATTAATTGCATTAGGATCAAGTCACTATGATGCAAACAGCAAATTAGTGAAAAGATACATATGTACAAGAAGAGATATGAGAGTGCAATTTTTCAATTACGGATGAGGTTTACTGTCAAATGTTTAGAACAGACACTGCAGTGCGAACAGTGCACTTATAATTTGAGTGAACTCAATGTCAGTTCTTTAGTAATAAGCTCTATGTCAGAATTATGCAAAGAGTGGGGCAAAGATTTGGACATTGGTAGAGGCTTTCTTTCACTTCAATTCTGCCAGTCTACTTTTAGCCCTTTGCCCTATGTGTCTTGGATCAGGTTACTGATATGTGAAAAAAAAACTTTTTTTAGCCTTTCCTAAGTCTTTGCAAATATTTCTAATTTCCCTGTTTGACATTTCCCGGGAGCAGTCTGCACCGAGTGAAATTTGCAGGTGGCAGTGCTCATGCAATTCATTGGCCACTTGGAACAGCAAGGAGAGAGACCTTGTCCACTCACGTGGACAAATAGGCTTTTAGAAGCTGGCATTCATGGGAAAACCTGGGTATGGGCTGCTCTAGCTTTTACCACTGCATCAGAATGGGTTAACAGACCCACCATGTAAAAAGCGCTGGATTTAAAATGAAGGTCTGCTTCCAATGCTAGTGATGCATTCAAGTCCAGGTCTGTTTCTGATCCTGATGTTAAAGTGGTGACATTGAAATTAGGACTGTGGGTTGACTGAAGGATGATGATTTGAACTGCTTGCTCGGGACAGCAGCAGACTCATTTTCAAACTTGTTCTTACAACGTACAACTCTTGAAGTAACTTATAAAGATTCTATTCCACTGATTTTTTTTCTGGTGTTCTACATAAGAGCGCTGCCTTTTTAGAATAAAATAAAAATATGAACCAAAAGGAACATTATTCATTTTCTTGATAATTAACTTTGACGGGACAATTCAGGTCACTTTTTACGAGGGATAAAATTAGACACCCTTGCTGTTTTAACAATAAATCCTTCAAGCAATAAATCCTTCTCTTTGCTCGGTCCATTATCATGATTCAAGTTTCAAAGAACAGCTATTAGCTCTGACTCAAAGCAGCAATCTCACAGAACCTTTCGTAGGTTCCACCTAAGCTCCCCACATTGTCTTTTGATGCAAGCGCACATAATAGAGGAATGAACTGAGTTAATTATTCTCAAAGAGGGCACTAAGCTTATCATAGATGGGAGAAGTGTTAGAGGGCATGTCAAATGTAGCAGAGTAGTGGTGACTCATCCCAGAAATGAGACAGTAATAGCACTAACATGAGTATATTGCTGAAAGTTTGACAGTCATTGTGTGTAACAGTCTTCTTCCATTCAGTGAATAGAATTATGGCCACCATAGTCATCACTTCTCTAAGCAACAACTATCATTTGCTATAATGATTTCTCAAATGGCTTACAACTGTGGACTACTTTTCTGTCTGTGAGCAACAGGAGCAGGTACAACACACTGCAGACATGCATAAAATATCAGAAAATTAATAGACTAAAATAAATTAAAACTTGGCTTCAAATTTCAGAGAATTTCATTTTAAAATAGTTCAAATGTTATTTCAGTCCGCATATCTTTTACTTCTATTATATCTGGCTGATATACTGAAGTCTCCAAAACTTTTATGGATTTTAAATGACAGTGAGTCCTTTTTATCATGCCTGGGGTATTTGGGATAGTACTGGTCTTGAAATTGGGTTATTAACCTTACCACCCCGTTTAGCCTTACAATGCATTTTGTTGCAAACCTCTCTCAAGTCTGTAACCATAATGTATGTGACATTTATGAGCAATCAATTCAGTTGAGAAAAGTGGTAATGCCATGGAATTGTTGGCTCATTGAATGGTGCCACGTAACTGAAAAGGTTGGGAACCACTCATTTACCAGTTAAGTTAGTGATAAGCCTACCCTGGCTGGGCCTGTGCAGTTCTAACGCTATAAGACAGGGAGGTGCTATCCGTGGACCTCCCCACATGTGACTGTGACTCCATTCCTGCACTTACCAGGTGTAGCAACTCAATGTTGGTCAGACCTAGTCCTCGGAGCAGTGTCAAAGGGAATGTTTACAAGGCCAAATTCTCAACAACACTGACAGCAGTGACTCCTAAATGATAATCAACTTCATGTGGTTTTTTTGTACACCTCCATCACCCAGTCCAGTCCACTTTGTGCAGCACTAGAATAGCATTATAACATGACCTGGAAATAGTCACTTCAGATTTGGATAGCACAAAGAATGACTATATAACATACATAACATTCAATAACATACCTGTTCCATGAAAACAAGGAGGGACTCTCTGTTGTTTTCCCACTGATCTGGCAGCTCACTCTCATGAGGGAATTTGTCACAGCCGACATACATAGAAATCTCAAAGGAGTTTGTGTGCAGATAACTGAAGTCATTCATACCTTTAAAGGACAAAAAAAGGCATCTTAAAAATAATTACCTGGCCAATTATCGTTGAAATATTTAATTGAAAACAAGGATCCATGATTTACTAACATTTACTCATACTACTTATTTCAATTTCCAGTTTACTTAAATGTATTTTACCAGTGGCTCTCTGTTACAGAATAATGAAATTTTCACACTTCTCTGGATATATAGTGGTGACAATCAGTTTTTCAAAATACATTGAGGAAAATTGACTGTTGTGGTCCCTGTTTGCCATCTCATAAAGAGTTTATTAAAAACTGTTTGTGCTTTCAATATTTCAGGGTATTGTTCAATGAATAAATCTATAATTTTAGGAATCAAACTTTTATATCTAGATAAATGATCTATTAAAAGCACAGTGGAGTCAGTTACAACAACTTACATTATATAGTGCCTTTAATGCAGTCAAACATCCCAAGGCAGTTCACAAGTATATAGTCAAACAAAAATACACACTAAGCCAAAACAAGGCACGTTCAGACAGCTGACCAGATGCTTAGTCAAAGAGATAAGTTTTAACAAGAATTTTAAAGGAGCAGAGGTATGAAGATTTGAAAAAGGATACTCTAAGTTGAGATAGCTGAAGGTATCATAGATTAGAAGAAGTGAGGAATCATCAAAGACAGATTTGAAGAACAGAATACAGCACTTTGAAGGTTGTAGGGATGAAAAAGATTATAGAGGTAAGGAGAGATGAAGCATTTGAACATGAGGACATAAACTTAAAATGAGGCATATTATGGACTCGTTGCTAAATAGGTTAGTGAGAGCAGTGGTAGTGACTCAGTGGGATCTGTTGCAAGTTAGAATACCACCAATAGAATTTTGGATCAGCTCAAATTTATAGAATATAGATGCAAGCCAGTCATGACTGGGCTTAAATAGTTGAAATAAAAACAGAAAATGCTGTAAATTTTCAACATGCCAGTAAGTAACTGTGGAGAGAAATGGTCTTTCAATAGAATTGTTCTATCATACCTTTTTTTTAAGGGTTTGCCTAACTCTGTTTATAGAAAGCTGCCTCCATTATAGGTTAGCATGCATGGAGTCCTGCGCTGTAGCTTTAGCAGGTTGGCATCTTGTGTTTAAGCATACTTGATGCTGTTCCTGGCATGCTTTTCTAGACTCCTCATTGAACCTGGTTTGGGGGTATTGATAAAGTGAGGAATATGCCATGCAGAGTGGTTTAATACAATTTTTCTGCAGCTGATTCTCACACGTTGCTTCACAAATGCCCAGTTTGGGCTGCTGGACCTGCTTTAAATCTATCTCATTTAGCACAGTAGAAGTGTTTGAAAACCACAAGAGACGGGTCCTCAGTGTGAAGGCTTTATACAAACTGTGTGATCCTCACTCCTATTGTTAGTGTCATGGACATCTGTGATGGGGATATTGGTGAAAACGTGTCCAAGTGGGATAATTCCCTCTTCTATCACAACCTGCTATCGTGTGCCAGACATGTCTTTCGGGATTTATCAAGATCATCCTGTAGTGATACCACTGAGCTATTTTAGAAACAAACATTAAAGTTTAGCAGCCAGAGTTCTTCCGTGTCATTGTTATCCCCAATATATCTTCCAAGTGGTGTCCAGTTTGGAGGAAGACAGATCCATTATTTGAAGGAGAATAATAGTGGTAATCAGCAGGAAATTGTCTTGCCTATGTTTGACCTGGTGCCATGAGATCTAGAAATTCAGAACCAATGCTAAAGATTCTCAGGGCTATTCCCTTACATCTGTACTCCAAGTTGCTGTCATTTTTGATGAGTCTGTACTACCCCTGTGAGATACCCAATGATGGTGATGGAGGAGTTTGGAACATAATGACAGAATGATACCATTTTCTGACTATGGCTATGTCAGGCTATTGATTGACTAAGTTATGAGTCTGATCTCCCTAGTTTAGCACGATTTTTAGAGTTTGGCAAGGAGAACCTTCAGAATGGACTGAGCTGGGCATGCTTTCGTAGTGTCTGAATTAAGTGACTGATTGATTTTGGATGGTCAGTCGAGTTTTAGTCCCATTATTGCTCATCATGGCAGTTTTAATATAACTTGCTTAGCCATTTCAGAGGGCAATTAAGAGGCAATCACATTGTTGTGTGCTGAAGGACATCAGACCAGATAAGGAAAATGGGCTTTGTTCCTGAAGTACATCAATAACCAGTTGCATTTCCTTTTACAACAATCTAGTAGTTTGATGGTCACAAGTGAAAGTTACTTTATATATTTAAGAGCTATAATCTGATATGGTGTTATTGATACAGCTAAAATTTAGTTTCTCAGTAAAAATAAAATAAGCCTTTTCAACAAGGGTCCTTTGATCAGTCTTCCATCTATGAGTAATCTAACTAGGGAGCAGTAAAATGACTTCTATAAACTATATTGAATAATCTAATCAAAAAACAGAAAGTGCTGTTTATGTCAACAGAGAAAAACAAAGAAACATTAATTCTGTTTTTCTCTCCACACATGTTTTCACAGGGCCTACTGCATTTTTCCAGCATATTCCACTTTTGCTTCAGACTTCCGGCATTCACAGTTCTTTGTTTTATTTTACTGAATAACTTAATGCTCAATTTCTAATAAATTAAATACTTTGCTGTAAAAACAATTTTAGAACTCACCAACTAGCAGCTGCAGGCCTAAGAAATCAAGAAATATTTGAAGAGTTTTCCTGAAGCAGGGCCAATTGTAACCTGAGGGTGTTGCCAGTATATTTGATGGAGCGGACTTGGCAAAAAAATAGAACTTAAGTCAGGCTGAAAAGACACTGGAAACCCAGCATAAGCCGTTTCTAGTGTAACTCACTGTCATTTAATACTCCAGAAACTTTTGTGTTGGTTTGGGTGAATTCACCCAGATTGCATTGATGTAACCAAAGGAAACTGGAGACATTCAGCCCCAAGACCTTTAATACATGCTGTTGTGGATTGGCTTTAGGACCCTGGAGCAACTTTCCTATGATATCACAGGGCTGCTCCCCACTGGGCATAAATAGTGGTGTGGGAGGAATAAAAAGGAAGACAGAAACACACAGAGGCCAAGGCGGAAGCTTTAAGTCTAGCTATTTGAGTGTAGAAACATGTGCAGAGAAGCATGTAGAACTAGACTTACTAGTATTAGGTGGAAGACCTCGTGGAATAGTTTCCAATAATACGACAGTAAGATGACAGCGTTGTTTGTCTCTGAATACAATGTACTGTCGTATTTAATCTTAACACGTAATAAGTTCTCTGCAGTGACTGAGAAAAATTAGATGACTAAAACTGAAGTGCAATCATTCAACAATAATTTTCCACTCCAAATATGACCATCGTAATTTATAATGGGAAAAAATTATGCAAGCATATTAATAATATATGAATGGGATGTGAGGTTTTACAGAAGAAAGTGCAGGCACAAGACCTTTCCAAAAGACTGAAAATTGTGAGATTTTGTTAGATGGTGACTTTTGATTAGATAGGCTGTTTATAACCAAAAGATGTGGTCATCAATTTACCCTGCGCTGCACTTTTTTTGCATGCCAGTTGCATCAATTTTCTATTAAAAATATTTTATCAGAGATGTCAGTGACATTGAGTTCAGTGTTTGTATATGACTCAGTTGTGGCACCTTTGATGTAACTGAAAGCATGTCTTAAGTCATTGTGATTGATAAGATATTGACCTAGAATTTCCTCATGCTTTTTGCTACTATTATAGTGTATGCATAAGCCTGCTTTAAGTGAGAAAATATGTGTGTCAATGACATCTGCCATTTTTACGGAATAAAAGTTCCTGTACACAAACTAACCTTCTCTTTTGGACTACTTCCATGCCACTGTTGCAATGTCCTTGTCACCTGGACTGTTTTTGTTTTTATAACATTCTTGTGAGTTTCCCAGTGATTATTTTGACTTTTGTTTCCGTGAAACCTGCATAATGACTTCATAACAGAAGGCATTTTTCTTTGTGAAGTGTGCTTAATCTGACTGACAACACTCCTAGGGGTGGTATCTTTGAATCTATCTGCCTTGTAATACCCTGTCAGCAGGAATACTCCCATAGACAGAGTTCCTAGTCTCACAGGAACATTCAAGCCTAAACAAGAACATAAACAAAGTTGCTGGAAAAGCTCAGCAGGTCTGGCAGCATCTGTGAAGGAGAAAACAGAGTTAACGTTTCGGGTCCGGTGACCCTTCCTCAGAACTTCCTCGGAAGATACAAGCCTTCTCACTGCATGAAAGTACAGTCCCTAGAGAAAACAATGTATGAAGCATCCTTCATAAATAACACATTTTATTGTTTGCTTTTACTGTGTATTATCCTGGTGCTTAGTTGTGTCTTTCTACAACTTGTTTTAGTGCTGTATCTAACAGTAGCCTGAGAACCAGCAGTGGTGGGATTCTGATACTGAACTGAAGGGTCATGGGATCGAGACAGGTCTTGATAAATGGCACCTGCTTCCCATCATGAAGCCGCTGCTGGTTGACCTCTGGACAGAGCTCCTGTCGTAACACGTTCTTGCCTGCTAGGCTCCACTGACGTAATGGTCTTCAGGAGAAGGACAGGATTCGAGTGTGTTTTGAGAAAAAGGCTTTTTGATTACAAGAGTCACCTTTTCACTTGACCCCTGTTATCAATTAGATGACTGGTGCGATGATATCAAATCCTGAATGCAGCAAGTCACTGAATTTGGCATCAATTGGAAAATAGAATTAAGGGTGGCCCCAACATGAGGACGGATGTGATCAGAGCTTTGGGCATAGAGACATGAAAGTGAAGGCCACTAGTAGTCTCTGGGTGCCTCTTACTTGGAGATCTACTGCAGACCAGAATCCTATTACCATTTGCTATATTTCTACTCAATAACATGCCACAACTCATAGAATATCTTCCTCTGTGCACACATGTGCCTCGCATGTTATTGGTCTTCAATGAAAGCGCAGAACTCTGTCACTCTTATAGGTTCCACATACCTTCTACCTCATTCAGTGAGATTTCCTGATATTGTTTAACTAGTTTCCCTTCCCTGCTGTCAGTCTTTACACTGGCACCTTGGAAATATCAGGCAGATGATAGAGGCATTACGTTGAAGAGGATGACACAGTCTCAATGGTGGACAGAAGAACTGGACTTTCTACTTGTCATCTGGGCCTTCAGAAAGAAGCCTATGCCTCCTCCCTTCTAGAGTTGTTCTCCTTCTTCTCCTCTATGCTAATGATGGAGTCTGCAAAAAGAATATTACTCTATGACTCTAATAAGCATGGGGGTTGAATGATTGAACACATCCCCCTAGGGCACAGTACATGTGAATAGCATTGGAAAGATGAGCATGTTTAATTATGCAGACAGCTGTCGTGGTATTTACCCGGCAGCACATCCATCAGCTGTGACATCAAAGCCCTGGAGATGAATAGCCCTCATATTAACGTGGGGGTGAGGGAAGTCAAGTTTTTTAGTCTTGGTACCTGCACACCACTGATCTGCCTCTGAGAAGTTTGTGCACCAACTTGTCCTACAAGGAAATTGAAAATATCTGTGAGACTAGCTGTGAGATTAATTGTGTCTGAAGCACTAATACAGAGCTGGTATGTGAGAAGTGCAGGTTTAAGGGTGCCAAGTTGGTGTGGCATGTGCGAGGAATGCAGAAGTCAGTTACTGTGTATTTAGGAAGCAATGTATTCATGTCTACAAGAGGACAGCAAGTCAGAAGTGGCCTGAAACTGAACACAGAAAAAAAAATGTCAGTTGAATGATCAATGATTTAAAAGCATTTGCTGTTTGATTGCTCAGGGTTAACAAGAAAGAAACACAGTCTCATTGTTCCTCCCTTCTTGCGATATGATCTCCGATTCCTGTTAGGATGGCCGTTGTGCTCCCAGATACCACAGTTTTCTCATTTCAACCTTCCTCTGTGAATCCTTGAAGGTCTTCAACGAAGAAGTTGCAGATCCTCTTCCTGATTATATTACTGCCTAATGAGCTCAATGGTTAGCTTCCTGGGCCCATTTCTGCGCAACCCACTCCCTCAGGAGAAAGTCTGAGGTCGTCCTGAAAGTGGACCTTATTAACAAGGTATATTTGAGCTGCTGATTCCTCCATAGGCTGATCAGGTATTTGAGAGGAATGAATATTGGCCAGAGACATTACTGGCAGTGCTCATAAGATGATAGGGCAGGCAAAAAAAGAACAAAGTGAAATCAGGACCAGGGTTTTGGCAAGTTAACACACTAGAGTGTTCTATTTTTAAAAACATCAATATTTTAAGTTGCTGAACATTTAGAAATCTTCAATTCTGCAAGAACCACAACTATCCTGCTTGTCGTTTTCAACTTATGTGTACGCCTGTTGACTATGCTCTGTGCTGTCAGTCATGTCTGTGAACATTGTTACAGGGAGGGATAAACTGAAAGTAAATAATAGATTGTGATTGCGGACATTTAAAGAAACACTTCTGTAATACAGTTCTGTCCACACTGAGAATCTGGAGAGTGTCTTCTCTGCATATTACTGATATATAAAATACAATGTTTATTTTAATTGCAATTGTTAGAGGTCCTGAAATAAGCTATTGGCTCAAGATTTACATAGTTAGGAGACTTAATGCTTGTTTTAGGCAGCCAACAGTGACAATTAAAAAGTATTCCAACTAAAGCTCAGTTAAAGTATTTTCAGGCCTTCTTTGGCCACAGAAGGCTGGCCTATGAAAATAGGACATGTGCCATCTGTCTAACCCTTTCATAGTGAGGATAATGAGGTTCAATGTCTACTTAACTGAAAACAAGAAATTAAATGGATAGAGAAGCAGGAGCGAGTATTTACCTCTGAGTTCCAAATATGTCAGTGAAGAATGATAAATGTAGAATGTTTCTATATTGTGGAACTTCTATTTGTTGCACTGAAATGTGATTTGTATTGATATTCCAGCGTAAACAAATAAACTCTACAAGGCCCTGGTGTGTAACTTCCGATCAGAGCGATCGCCAAAAACAACTATGTAAGTCATGACACAAATATGGCATAAGTTATATTAAGAAAATTCCAGAGCATTCCATTGGTTGTATAAACTGAAGCTAAATGCTATAATTGTTGGGGTGATCCATGAATCAATTCTAGAATGTTGAACCAACCATCAAAAAAAAATTCACATTAGTGTATTGTGATTTCTTTCCATAGACAACGTATATTACTATTCAATCCTAAAATAATCATGTAAACTGGCATTCAAACTTTAATGTAATGTAATGTTGTCAGTATCAATTTTCTAAGATATCTTGTCTGTGTCATAACACAATCTACTGGAACCTTCATTCCTGTATGGACATTTTTCAAAATGCTTCTTCTTTTCATGAATCATGTGAAGAAAGGTTTATTAAATATAATGCAAAAATACTGAGTAATGGTGAAAATTACAGACGTGGGAATTACATTATTTTTATATTAACCAGTGACTGGACCAAGTAAACAATTTGGAGCCATGCCTCTCTCTGCAAATCATCTCCATCTATTTATTGTCTGTGTTCTGTCATAGTTGTGAATTATTACTGCACCGAAAAGTGAAACAGTTATCCAGCTCTTAAGAATATACCATATCAAACAATAAAACAGCTGTTTGTTCTCCAAAGTGTCTCCCTTCTATTCATCTCCAACTTGTACGGGTTTATGTACCAAGTGTGATTGTAGCCATTTGGAACCTTGCCTGAATGTCATTGAGGTGTGAATTTATGTATAGAGCGCTGCGGGTGATTCAATTACAGATAACACAATCTTCAGCTGCTGCCTGCACCAAATTATTTGTCAGCAGTGGTTGATACATCGTAACCAGGAGCATACGTACTGGTAAGATCTCCCCATATTGTAGAAAAGGGTGCCAGTTGTTTTAGCTCCAGAACCATTATCTTGTCTGAGACCACTTAATTTAGCACAGGCCAAAGGCCAAATGTAAGAACTTCCTGATGTGCACTGCACAGCATGACACTGTACAGTGCTTCATCACTTAGCGCCAGTCTGCAATTCATATCAGGAAAGACAATCTACTGGGAGTAACCATGAGACAGTTATTATCAGCAAGTGGACCATCATTATAAATTATGATTTACACTCAACAGCTCCACTGAGATATGAATCATATCCCTTAGGCTTTCAAAATGCATTTTGTTTCTAACATATGTTAAAAGATTAACTATATGCAGAACGAGAAGAAGTTGATCATGAAAAGAAGTGACAACAGACATATTTGATAGTGCATGGTCCCTTGTGGCATAGTCCTTGTGCATCATTTCTCTTGGTGTGGTACTTCCTGGCCCAGCCTGACAAGGTTCATGGTTGGCTTTCCAAAGGTGCATTTCCCTGCAGCATGATTCTTGAAGGATGGTTGCTAAAAATAGGATTTCTCATTGTGCTGTTCCTCATGGCACTGATCTTTGTGATGTGCTTCCATTTGTTACCATTGCTTATGGGACTGATCCACCTGGCATACTTCCTCATGTTATAGTTCCAGTGCAACTAAAGGTAGACTGAGTCCGGACTACCCAGTTATTATGTGGCATGGATTCAGAATATTTATAATTCAAACTTTCTCCTCTATTTGACATTGGAGTGGAAACTAATTCCAGCAATTTGGATGTGAGGCAACACTGTCTCACTAATATTTGAAAAATATTTATCAGAAATATCAAGTATGGTGAGAAAGCTTAAGAAGCTAACAGAAGTAAAAGGTAATATTTTGCTAAAATTTGAGAAGTCATCAATTTGAAACATTATCCCTGTTTTTCTCTTCACTGAGAACTTAAAGGAACAACAGTAGGCCATACAAAGTCTCAAATCTGCTTTGACATTCAAAACAATCATGGCTGATCTTCAACTGCAGTTCCCTGCCAGCTGCCCAAGAGACCAATAAAACTATCTATATCAGCCTTGGATACACTCAACCATGAAATTTCTGCAACCCAAGAGGTAGAGAATTCCAAAGATTGACACCCACTAAGAGAAATTTCTCCGACTCACAGCCTTAAATAATTGATTCTGAGATTGTGTTCCTTTGTTTTCCATTTCCCCACCCGGTGAAATACCCTTTGTGTCAACCCTACAAGCCCCCTCACAATCTTGTATATTTTAACATGATCAGTTCTCAGGCAGAGATACCAAGTGTACCATACGAAGTAGTGGTTTGAAGATGGTCCCAAGTCCAGTTTCGAGCCAGTCAGCCAAACAGCGATCAAGGTTTGAGTGAGAAAAGCCCTTGAGTAGGATGAAAAACAGAAAATGGTGCAAGATAATCAGGCTGAAAGGCAAAATAATTCTAAAAGTCTTGTAGTTTCTCCTGGGCATCATAATCATTGAACACAGAAAGCAGAAGGCAGAAACAGAGACACAGAAAAACACTTTGCAAAAGTTTGGGTGTATCCATGGCTGATATAGATAGTTCTTAACGGCAAGAAAATAGGTCACTTTCACTCTTCTCAGTGAAGAGAAAAACAGGGATAATGTTTCAAATTTAAAACTAAGAAATTTTAAGCAGCAGCAGTCAAAGCAATACTCATAAGTGTGAAGAAATATCCTTTGGTAGTGTGGATGAGCAGAAAGATCTCGGTGTCCATGTGCATAGATCACTGAAAGTTGCCACCCAGGTTGATAGCGTTGTTGAGAAGGCGTACAGTATGTTAGGTTTTATTGGTAGAGGGATTGAGTTTCGGAGCCATGAGGTCATGTTGCAGCTGTACAAAACTCTGGTGCGGCCGCACTTGGAGTATTGCGTACAGTTCTGGTCACCGCATTATAGGAAGGATGTGGAAGCATTGGAAAGGGTGCAGAGGAGATTTACCAGGATGTTGCCTGGTGTGGAGGGAAGGTCTTATGAGGAAAGGCTGAGGGTCTTGAAGCTGTTTTCGTTAGAGAGAAGAAGGTTAAGAGGTGACTTGATAGAGACATACAAGATGATCAGAGGATTAGACAGAGTAGACAGTGGGAGCCTTTTTCCTCGGATGGTGATGGCTAGCACGAGGGGACATAGCTTTAAATTGAGGGGTGATAGATATAGGACAGATGTCAAAGGTAGGTTCTTTACTCAGAGAGTAGTAAGGGCGTGGAATGCCCTGCATGCAAAAATAGTAGACTCGCCAACTTTAAGGGCATTTAAATGGTCATTGGATAAACATATGGATGATAATGGAATAGTTTAGGTTAGATGGGCTTCAGATTGGTTTCACAGGTCGGCGCAACATCGAGGGCCGAAGGGCCTGTACTGCGCTGTAATGTTCTATGTTCTATGTTCTATGACAGCGAAAGAAGTGAGAAAACCCCAAGTTCTGATGAGTAAAAGAAAATAAATAAGAATACAAGCATGGAAAGACGTGACATTTGAATTTGCATTTTCACAAGGATTTAATCACAGACATGGTGGAGGCAATTTTTAAGACACAGAATTGTTTATAAATTAGACTCCAAGACTGCTTAACATGATGGGCTGAAAGGCCACTTCTCATGCTGTAAAAATCTCAGACTGTAGCAGGAAAGGTTAGCACATTTCTTTATGTAGTAGGAAGCTTTGCAAATAGTGTAATTGTTCACCAAGGAGGTAGTGAAACATCAGACAAATTTGATGAAGTTTTAAAAGCTTTGGATAGTCACTTCAGAACTGATAAAATTCTGGAATGAGCAAGATTCAATCATAGTTTCAATAATTCTTATGAATCAATAGATGATTTTATTAAAGTTTACCTCTGCAGACTCGATGAGGAATGTGACCATGGAGATATGAAGGCAGAATTGATTAGAGATGTCACAGAAGAAGACATTGATGATGAGTCTTTGTCAGATCTTTTCTAGTTAAAGGAAGCTTCTCTCTGGACAAATCCATTCAGCTGATAAGACAAGCAGAGGTCTAGAAAAGAACTGATTAATCCTCAGAAGAGAAACAACCTGAGCACAGGAAATCTACTGAATCTATCCATTTGCTTGAAAACAAAATAGGAAAAGAAACCCAAGAAAAGATTATATGACTGGGTGAACAAGTGCAAATGTCAGAAATCCCCAGCAATGCTGTGGTGCCAAAAACCCTCAAAGGCATGAGCAAAATCTTCCATTAAAACAGAAATTTTTAATGGCAAGAAAACAGGTCACTTTCAGAAAATGTATAAAAGCAGAACACTGGCATTGAAAAACCATAAAAATCAAGTCTTCACACTCAAAATTATTAATAGATATAATAATCCTCATCTGAAGATAATCCAAAACTCTTCCTCGGTGAGATTAATGGTCTCGATCAGAAATTTTGATATGAAAACCTTTCCAATAATAGGCATCTTACAGATTTCAAGTAAGACAAAGGAACAAGTGATGCCTCTGTTACACAAGCCTGAATGAGGCAGAGCGTAGATACAATGCTGTTCATTCTTTGACCAAGACAATGGAACAGAAGAGGACAAGGTTCTGCTGTTTGAATCAGCCCAGACATTGTGCGCTGCATAAGTTTAGCAAGCTGTGCTCTGCACAACTGAAGCAGACAGAGAGGAGATGTGATGGAGGCTGTGAGCTGGGAGAGGAGCACCAGTCTTCCAAGGAGGAGGACAAGGGCATTGAGCAGGGCAAACATCACATTTCACATGATAGAGCACAGCAGTGTTACATTTTGCAAGCCAGATAGGACTTAATGAACACCAGTTCAGTAGATAACTGCTGGGTGCATTGATCATTAATTGACTGTAAAATTGTTCGTGCTCAACATGCAAGCACTTTGCTTCTGCTTCAAGAGGCAAATGGAGCTTTTATTGATTTCTCTTTACTCTCAATGTTGATGAATAAAAGTGACTATTTTGAACTATTTGAAGGCTTTCCTGTATGTCATGGTGCCACATTGAATAACGATAAGGTGCTGGGTTATGGTGGCAACAAGTAAAGAGCAGCGGTGACTTAGAATGTTGTGGAGGGGATGTGGCTGAGGGCAGGTAAGTTATGTGGTCTGGTGTTTAAACAGCATCGGTTAGGACTGTGCATTTGTATATGTAAGGAAATGTCAGCCATGTCATGAAAGACTTTGATTGTGACTGCTGTGCCGTTACATTCATGAAGGGCAACTCTGGACTGTCAGCATTTGACCAGGTTTGTGGTTGCAGTAGCAAAGATGCAACAGTTCCAGGGATGCCAGGAAATCCTCGGATATCCCTGTAGTAGTGAGTACTTCCAGTAACATAAGTGGAAGAATTGGACTGGCCCCAAACAGGGAAGGCTTGGTTGATAGTTAATGAGGTTAGTTTGGGACAATCACATGATAAAATTTGCCAGGCAATGTGGAGAGAAGCCCTGAATGAAACTCAAGGAAGATTCAGTCCATGGTTTAAGAACAGATAGTTATGCGATTAATCATTCATCAGGGATTGATTAACTCCGTGGTCCAGTTCATTTAAAGTAGTAAAACACATCATAACTGAGTTGTGTATGCTGATTGCACATTCAGTCAACCTTGCTGGTTAGCAGAGTTGCAGTCTTTTCTGTACAGGGTACCTGGGCCTTAAAGCTAAAATCTCTTAAAGACAAAGGTACACATACAACAGTTGCTAGTAATATCAACGGGAAAGAAAGTCAGAAAGCCTATACTGTCTCATCAATTTCACCAACCCCAACCAGCAAATAAAGACTGAAAGAACTGCAGATGCCGTAAATCAGGAATAAAAACAGAAGTTTCTGGGAAAAACTCAGCAGGTCTGGCAGCATCTGTGAAGAAAAAAATCAGAGTTAACATTTAGGGTCCGGTGACCCGTCCTCAGAACAGATGAGGAAGGGTCACCAGACCCGAAACGTTAACTGATTTTTTTCTTCACAAATGCTGCCACACCTGCTGAGCTTTTCCAGCAACTTCTGTTTTTGTTCCCAACCAGCAACTGTCCAATGTCCTAAAATGTTTTTAATGATCACTATATGTGGAAGATGGCTTGCAATGTAACAGTTAGAATACAAATTAAACATTTCTCCCAAAATGTATTGCCAGATGTCACTTATCATAGCAATTCAAATTAATTTTTTTTTTGTTAACAACTGTTGGAAGTTCTCAGCTGCATAATGAATATGCAACATGATGATTTAATGTTAATGTAACTTAGTCCAAATGTATAATCTCAGACTTAATAAAACAAGTTTGTTGGCATCCAAAATTTCTGCATTTTTGAATATAATTGAAATTCCTAGATGATGTGTACACACACACTCTTTCTTTCTCTCCCTTTTACTGGAGGAAATCTCACTGTGAGACCCATCTAGATTTCAGAGTATATTTTTACAAATGCAACTCATAAACCACCTAAGCTACCCCTATGGTGTCTTCACATCCAATTCCATCCCCATCTTACCATGCGCCATTCACTGAAGAACTCATTACTCTGTAGATATCTATGGAGAGGCCAGCATTCCTGCCACCAATGCCAAATATAAAATGCCGTTGTCTACTTGGGTGAGCACTGGTATTACAAAGCTTTGTTGATCGATCATGGACATGGTACAAAGATGTCAGGGAAGGGGAAGATGATGCTGCATTTTTCTGACAGAGACCCGAATGTCCCGGTGGACTGAGTGGTGCAAAGAAGGGATGTCCTTTTTCTGGAGGACCAGCAGAAGAGGCCATGCCCCCAGACCTCAGCTTGATCTGAGATTGCCACCCGAGACAGTGTGATCTCAAAGATGCAGAGGAACAGCCAGCAGTTCTACAAGATCAATGACCTCTTCTGCTCCATCAGATCAAGTGACATACTCTTTTCTCTCCCATGAAGACTAATGATCTACTGGTCTCAATCTTCCTCACCCACAACAGCATTAAGAGCCACACCTATCACTTTTAGCACACTCAATTCCTCCCTTTCTGTCATTCCAGGAGAAGGCAACCCACAATAATCAGAAAGGACATTGTCAGGTGGAGGAGTGTCCAACATTCAACAACTCAAGTCCTACGAGGAGAGAATCCATAGCCTGAAAGGGAGGAAGGGTCAGAATGTATTGCCATATGTCACTTATCATAGCAATTCAAATCAATTTGTTTTTTATTGTTAACAACTGTTGGAAGTTCTTAGCTGCATAATGAATATGCAACATGATGACTTAATGTTAATGTAACTTAGTCCAAATGTATAATCTCAGACTTAATAAAGGGATGAGGAGTTCTGAGGAAGGGTCACCGGACTCGAAACGTTAACTCTGTTTTCTCCTCCACAGATGCTGCCAGACCTGCTGAGCTTTTCCAGCAACTTTGTTTTTGTGCCTGAAAGGGAAGACTTGGACCACTTCTGTGGGGATACCAAGACATCACTGTCCCACCAACTGAGTAAGTATCACTTTTCTTTCCACTGCAACTCTCACATTAATCCCATTGTCAATGTCATTTGCAGCACACCACCTCTAATGACTGTCAGTGATGCCTTCTCTCTCTTCCACCTTACAGGTACCATTGTTCACCATCACTGCGGAGAAATGGCTGGATCTTCCAGCAGCTTCCTCCTCTATCTTGGGGGCAGAGAACAGAGGCCTAAGAGGAAGCATCAGCCAGACTGTCTCCTGCACCTGCTCAGCGTCAGTCAGGACAGGACCCTGAAATGTCAACACTGAGGGACTACATCCACATGGACAGGGAGGAACAGGAGCAGCAGACAGTTATATGGGGTGCAAAAGTCCTTATAGTCCAGAAGCTACAGGCTACGAGGACCCAATTCTCCAGGTTTTTGATGCAGGTATGAGATTGTGTAGTGCAATGCCATACAGCAAGATGTGCACGTGTTGACTGAGGGCTGCTGACTAGCAAGGCAAGAGGCCTGGCTGTTCGATTGTGCTAATAGGCCTGGCCTAATTGCCAGTGCTTCCTGCAATGCAAGTCTGTGATTCCTAAATGGCCTGTGAGTGGATCGGAGTGGTACCACGATGACTGTGCAGGGCTGATAAACATGGGATGCCATTGCTGGTGAATGAGGAATTCATGCTCTGGTGGCCATGTGACCTAAGATGCTGTTTGGTGATGATCAATATGGAGACTCCTCACAGCCAGTAGCGGCTGGTCAGCAAGTTTCCATGTCAAGATTTTTTAATTTCTAGCTTATTTGGTAGCATAAGAATCTGAATATTAAAGAGGTCAATTGTGGCTTAGGGAGATATAGTGGCTGAGTGGATAGCATTGCTGTCTCACAGCACTAGGGATCCAAGTTCGATTCCAGCCTCAGGCAACTATCTGTGTGGAGTTTGTACATTCTCCCCGTGCCTGTGTGGGTTTCCTCTAGGTGCTCTGCTTTCCTCCCACAGTCCAAAGATGTGCAGGTTAGGTGTATTGACTGTGCTAAATTGCCCAGTGTCCAAGGTGTGCACTTTAGGTGGATTAGCCATGGGAATTGAAGGGGTCCAGGGATGGGGTAGATCTGGGTGGGATGCTCTTCAGAGGGTCAGCGCAGACTCAATGGGTCAAATGGCCTGTTTCCACACTGTAGGGATTCTATGATTCTATCACATTAATAAAGGTGTTTAACAGCGATAATCCATCCTTACTGGCAACTTGTTACTGCCTAGCAAGAAACGAGTCTCTCTGTTTGGTAAATATATAAAAGATGTGGCAAGTTACTCCCAACATCAACATTGGCCTTGCCACACTTCTTGTTTGATTCTGTCACACATTTCACCACATCTCACATCACTCAGACCCCTATAAGATTCCACCCTGTACGTTACATTTCCATGTTTCACAAATACCTGTAATTATAGAAGTTCTACTATATGATGCCTTAAAGCAAGGAAATTCATTGTAAAATATGCAATAAGGCGTGCTGTTGAGGATTACTTAGTTAAGATTAAAAAATAAATGAATTAAGAAGAGAACATAAAAGAGTGAACTTGATTCATCTGCTCACATGAAGCTGGGAATTGTAGGCTATTCAGCTTGATGCTTATTGTAAGGAAAATACACAACAGTAATATAAAGTATATTATCAATGCTTGTTTAAAGAGCATAAAGCCATAAGAAATAGTTAGCATGTAAAAGCGATAAACCATGCCTCATAAAATCAATGGAACTCTTGAAAAGGCAGCTAGTCTACTAAATGGGCATTATCTTGTACATACCTTGAAAAGGCATTGTGATTATGATCTAAATGTGAAGCATTTAAATAAGGTTAAGATCTATGCAATAAATGAAATGAGGTTGATAGCAATTGGTAGCAGATGATGATAATGAATTGGTAATAGCTGTGTGTAGGATAGCAACTAAATGTGTCCAACAGATTTTCTATGCTCATATGATGTGGATGGGATTTTTTTGTTTATGTTCACCATGTGTTTAATTCTCTGTGTCTACATGATGAGATAGCATTAAAAATGTATGTGAACATAAAGCAAGTAAGTTCAGGAACATAGGAATGGGCCATTTAGCCCCTCAAACAATTTATATATTCTTTATAATCATATATATTCTTTATCCCTGAAAACGATAATTCCTTCAACATAAATCATCAATTTAAAACTTAAATTATTGTTCTAGCACTGATTGTCATTTGCTGAAGAACCCTCCCAACCTCTACCAAGGTTCATGTGCAAGTATATTCTGATTTCATTGCTGATAAGACCAAGCTCCAATTTTTTACAGTATACACCCATTTGCAGATTCCCAACCCAACAGAAATAGTTTCTTTGTTACCCTTAAAATCTTTAGTAGAATTTGATCAAATCATCCTTTAATTCTGTAAATCCCAAAGAATACATTTTTATTTTGTGTCTGCTCATTTCATAAGTTAACCCATGAATTTCAGGTATCATTCTGATTAAGTTACGCTGTACTCCATCCAATGAATCCTTTCTAATGCATGGTGCCTAGAGCTGCTCATAATATTCCAGATGTGGTAAAACTAGAAACTTGTATAACTGAAGAATGACTTCTACCACCTTGTATATAGACGTCAAAGTAGAAGATTGTGAAATTTTAGAATAAATTAATAGAGAGAGAGAGAGGAGCTACTTGCAAGTTTAGCAATCTTAATGATCGATAAATACACAGGCACAGATGAAATGTATCCCTCTGGGGGTCAAATTTCTCTGGCCACAGCTAAGACACCAGAGGGCTGGAGGGTGTTTGTCCCATTATTACAAAAGAGAGGAAAGCATACACCAGGTAATTAGCCAGTTAGCCTAATCTTAGTGGCATGGAAATTTTCTAAGGGACAGAATGCATCTGCATGTGGAAAGACCTGGATTGATTAAGAACAGTCAGCATGGACTTGTTAAGTGAAGTTGATGTTTGAAAAATTTGATTAAATAGTTTGAGGAGGCAATGAGGAGCATTTTGATGTGGTTTACATGGATCTAAGGAAAGTTTTTGATAAGGTGTAAGACAAGTCAAGAAAATAAGAGCTCATGGGATCCAAGGCAAAGTAGCATACTGGACTCAAAATTGGCTGCAAGGCAAGAAACAGAGGGTGATAGTAGCGGGATGGTTCTGTCATTGGCAGTCTGTTTCTGGGGGGTTGCATTCACAGGGCTTGGTGCTGGGTCTGTTGCTGTTTGTGGTGCAATAAAATGGATTTAAATGCAATGGTATGATCAAGAAGTTTGTGGATAATATGAAAATTTATAGGGTAATAGTTTGGAAGGATAGCCGTAAACTGAATGTGTGCATCAATGCATTAGCCAGGTGGGTACAGTAGTGGGAAATGGGAGTCAAACAAGAAAAGTTAGAAGTAATGCATTTGGGAAGAGCTAACAAAATAAGGGATTACACAATAAATATAGGACTCTGAAAAGTACTGAAATTCAGAGGGAATTTGATGCGCATATGGCACAGATCCCTGAAGATAGATAGGTAAGCTGGTTCAAAAGGCAGCTGCAATACTGTCCTTTATTAAACAAGGCACAGAATACAAGAACAGGGAGGTTCTGTTGAAACCATATAAAATGATGGTTAGCCGACAACTGCATCCTGTTATGGTCACCACATTATAGGGAGGATGTGACAGCATGAGAGAGAGTGCAGAGGACATTTACTGGGGTGCTGCATGGGCTGGGGGGTCTGAGATATGAGAAAAAAGTTGAATAGGCTGGGGTTATTTTCCTTTGAACAGTAAAAGGTTGAGAAGGGCCTTGATAGAGGTTTATAAGATAATGGGCTGTATAGTGTAGTTAGAAAGGCACATTCTTCTATTAGAGGGTCAATAATCAGGTGGAATAAATTTAAGATGAGAAGTGGAAGGCTAAGGAGAGAGTTGAAGAGAAGGTTTTTCACCCCAAGAGTGATAGGAGCTTGGAACTCACTGCCTGAAAGAGTGGTCGAGTCAGAAACCTATGTGACATTTGATCAGTATTTAAATAACCACTTGTGTTGTCCTTGCCTCCAAGGTTATGTAGCAAAAGCTGGAAAATGGGAATAGTGTAATCAGAGTTTTGTTGATTGGCACAGACGCAATGGGCCAAATAGTTTCCTTCTGTGCTCTAGACTGCTCTGTGTCTAGGAGTATTCGAGAAGTAAATTTAATTTTAAAGTAGGCATATGTGACATTGTGCATTTCGAAATGGCAAACAGGAATTGTATGCACCCACTGAAGGATGGTCCAATGAAAAACAGAAAATGACATGGGTATGATTATTGTCTATTTATTGACAGTTAACGGAGTGTTGTTAACAAGATGAATTGACATTTAGAATTTACCGCCACGTTATCCCATTTATAAGTTAAAAAGAAATTAATCTAGTTTGTGGAATTCTTTCTGAGAGGCCACATTAAAAATAAAATGTTCATCCACCTCATTTTAATTTGTTATGTCTTCATGGTACCATTAGCATTCTCATTGGGTTACCCTCAGAAAGCTGGTGGACCGGGTGTATTAGGAGCATAATCAGAGGTACATTTGCTTGTACCTAAACGGGGTTGCACACACACCACCCACTATTCAAATGTACACATCCCCACCAAAGGTACTGTAGTACTCTAATGCCTTCAATACATAGACTTCACCATGCGACCTCATTCCAGTTGTAACTGTGCTCTGGTGACGCCAACTTGTCGTGCAGCACAGAAATAATTTAAAGTTATTGGAAGCTGATGGAGCATGCACAACGTGTCAGACATGCAAACAGTCTAAACAACCCACACAGCAACGCTAACAATTTATCTTATGGCTGCGCTGATTGATAATGAATTAAAGTGTTAAGGTGCAACTGTAGGCACTTCAGCTAAATGCCATGGATACTTAGAAATTTCCACTGTCTGTCAAGAATATTGAAAATCAAGTGCTGTGGATTCTTATTTCAATCTACTAAGGACAAGCTAGAAATATAGTAAGAAATCTCAGCTCCTGTGAAATTATATTTTTAATAAAAATGTTTCAAATCAGAAGTATTTGAAATGAACAATAATATTCATTTTGTTCAAAGATTTGTTTGAAACTCTGCTGATTTTTCACTTCTCTGCTGAATATTTAAATTTTCTATACTGTTTTGATTAACAGCTTGCGGGAAGAGATTCATTTCGTATTAGCTGTGGTAACAGATTTCTTTTGTCGTTTACAGCACATTCATTAGGGTCACTGTCAGACAACTTACCATTTGAAAAAAATTGAATTTTCATGTATTCCTATGCTAACTATTATCATCTGATGCACTGTTTTCATACATTCTCTTACATATGTACAATTTTTGTACTGCATGAAACATTAATGTGATTTTTCTTTCCCCTTTAGTTACCCCAAATTTCCTCATTAGACTCTTTCTCCTTGCCGGATTTGCCTATATACCGCTGCCCACAAGATGCAAGTGGAGAAAAACAGTTTAACAGTGAGGGAGAATTAATCAGTTCTGAAGAAGTCAAATAGGACTTAAAACGTAACTCTGCTTCTCTCTCCACATATGCTGCCAGACCTGCTGAGTTCCTCCAGTACTTAGTTTTTATTTCACATTTTCAGTATCTGCATTATCTTGCTTTCATTATGGGGGAGATTAATGAATTTTTCAGGTCTTGTAGGAACAGAAGCTGATAACTAATAATGGAACAGATTAGTCAAAATTAGGACACTGAGGGAAATTAATTTCAAGTCCGATCTCCAAAATTATTTCTTATTTCTGTAGGCCTCTAAAATGGGATGTCGTACCACAGTAACTTATATATAACAGAAAATGTTTATGAGCGTGAAACTAAGAATTTAGGGAATTAGTAGGTATTATAATGCCTTTGAGGGAAAGAGGAAAGAAAGCAAGGTACAATGATCAGGGAACAAATTTCAGAAGATGGGGCAAAACAACCTCTTAACATGTGAGAAATGGTCAACAATTATTTTAACCTTCCGACATTGTATGCAAACTCAGACATATTGGCGTAATTAAAATATATTACTATAGTTCAAAAAGTATTGCTGCTGACACATAGCATATTATTGTGATTGCCTGTGAATGTTTAAGGCATAATCGTAGAAATCACCGTCAAATTTCTGAATGTACTCAGATTAATTTCCTCTGCTATTTTAGTGGAGGCAATATGCCATTTAAGCTGACAAACGCTTCTGGTAAAACAACAAAAAAAAATTGACATGGATGAAAGTTGCACAGCACTAATGGTAATCTAACTTTCAGAAAGGGAAAGTTGCACGAGAGCCAAGTTAGATCTGAATTAGAAAAGCATAATGCTGTGGGCTAATTGATAATTATTATTTCTTTGCTCATTACATTCATGCACATGTTTCACACTTACTTCCTGCTGCTGTGTGCCATGATGCCCCATTTATCGTTCCGTCTTCTTTAGCAAAATCATCTGTGTGGCATACTCTTCTATTTGCATCTGTCATGAGACGGTGAGTGGAAGCATAAGAGAAGGCCAGCCACCGGAAAACATGATCATCTGGCGTGGCAGAGTATTCATGGACTTTTGTGCTAGACCGTGTCATGTCGAATGGATATGTCACAACCAATTCTCCTCCTTGTAAATTTCCACCCAAAACAAATGGAATTTTTTCCATCCAGGCAATGACTGCACGTGTCTCAACAGCTACCTGTAAAATCAATTATTTTCAATCAGAATTTAGTCAAATACTTTATGCAGAATAAGAGAGACATGCAGCTCTCATTAACTCCTGATATCCTGAGTGCATATTTTTGCAAATACTTGATACATACTCCAAGGATTTGGATCATTAAACTTCACACATTCCCACACCTTTCTCCCCCAAATCCTACAACAGAAACAAATGTTTGTGCCTTGCCCTTGACTGATATCATGCATAATTCATCATTAGCACCCTTTTTGAGAATAGTTGGATAGGCTGGGCTTAGTTCTGCTGGAGTTTAAAAGAGTGAGGGGTGACTTGATTGAAGAGTTTCAAATCGTGAATGGTCTTGACAACATGGATGCGGAAAGGACGTATCCTTTTGTGGGCGAGTCCAGAGCTAAGGATTCTGTTTTAAAATTAGGGTCTTGCCTTTTAGGACAGAGATAAAGATTTTTTTTGCCTCCAAGAGATTTGTGTGACTTTGAAATTCTCTGTCTCAGAAAGTGTCAGAGGTGATGTTATTGAATATTTTTAAGGCAAGGGAGGATAGGTTATTGTTAGGCAAGGGAATTGAAGGTTATTAGGGGAGATGGGAATGTGGAATTTGAAACACAAACAGATCAGCCATGATCTTATTTAATGTTCAAGCAGGCCTGAAGGACCAAAGGCTTACTTCTACTCATTTTTTACAAGTCCATTCAGCACTACAGGAAGAGAAAGACTAGTAAATCTTTCTAGCTGTTCTTCATTGATACTCTGTGAATACAAAATCAAAAAGGGTATGTAGATTCCTAATGTAAAGTTAGTAATTGTAATGATAATGTAAATGTGCTTCTGAGGTAAGCTGTGACATGGTTGTGACTTCACTAATCTATGTTATTACTTTTCTAGAAGACTGGAACCTCTACAGCATGGAGTATTGCTGTTTTGTAGCCTTTCCATCTTATACAGTCTATTAATAAACATTGTATAAAAGTAACTCAGATGTCTGGCCTGAGCTTGCTATGAAGACCCAAAGAACACACATTGGAAGACTAATTAATCACAATACATATTTAAAGACTTTGTCCAATTCTGATACAAGCACGTTTCAACCAAAAAAAAAATGGTTGAAACCAAAACAAGAGTTCCTCAAAAAATTGTACATGCAGGTTAAATAAATGTAAAGCTTTCTGTGCTACTGACTCAGATTTGTAGGTTTATTTATAATGACTTCAGCATGGTCAAAGTTTGCAATGTAAAACATTAATTGACTCTCTATAGAATAGACTTTGAGATTTGGTACATTCCAACTCTGCGAATCAAAGTTGAGGCTTCCAGTCTCATTATAACCAACAAGGTGGTAGTTGAATCTAGTAATAAGTTCACCACTTATACTTGTGGAATTGGAAACTAGGTATGAATTGAGGGAAAGGGGATTCAGTTCACTTTGATATTTATTTCTTGTCAAAAGTCTTCAAATATAGTGATCTGTAACCCAAAGGTTCTTTGTGACTCATCCTTCATATCCTGATAGCTCAGAGTCAAGAAGGAGTCACGAAAGTGAGGGATGAAGGAGGTGCTACCACAAGTTTACAACTGCTGAACTACTCATCACTCTTCAAGAAATCCACAGTGGAGAGGTTGCCCACTGGGCTTACAGGAAAGGATGCCCCAAAATCATGAGGGAGGGAACAGAGACTCCTCTCCCCATCAGCATAGCCCACAACAGTTCCTCTTAAGATGTTGCTGCCTCAGCTCCAAAAGCCTCAAACTGCAGCTGTTGCAGTTACCTTACATGGCTTTGGCCTCTCTAAGAAACCTGGCTGCAGTTTGAGGATGAGAAACGCATTCCAAGCAAAAACAATAATAAGCAGCAGCTCAGAACACATATCGTAAAATATAAACTATGTTGTATTTTTAGTTAGATTGATTACCTTGTGATATAATTAACATATATGAGTTCTGGTAGGTGTGAAATTGAATTTTTAAAAGAGGTGGTCAGAAAAACAAACATGCACACCATTATACAGATAAGGTTTTATAGCACGGATAAAGGCCTTTCAACCCATCATATCTTTGTCAGTCATCAAGCACCTACTTACTTTAGTCCCACGTTTCAGCACTTGACCTGTAACCTTGCATGCTACGGTGTTTCTAATGTTCATCTAACTACTGTTAAGTGTGATGGTTCCCTCTTCAACAGCCTTTCAGGTAGTGAGTTCCAGATACTCCCCATCACCTGGGTGAAAATATTCTTCCTTAAATTCCCTCTATACCCCTGATTCTTACCTTAAATCTTCGCTCCTTGGTTATTGATTCCTCTACTAAGAAGAAAGGTTTCTTCTTAACTATGTCTCTCCTAATTTTGTACACCTTGATCAGATCCCTCCTTTAGCTTTTCTGCTCTAAGGAAAATAACCCCAGCCTGTCTCAACTCTGATCATAGTTCCAGCCCAGGCAACATGCTGATCAATCTCTTCTGCATCCTCTTCAAGGCAATCACATCCCCCCTATACTGTGGTGACCAGAACCCCATACAGTGCTCCAGCTATGGCTTAACTAACATCTTATAAAGGTAAAATCACCAATGTCTTACCAGGCCAGGCAGGGCAGGTCTCTAAATAGACAGAGACAACTGGTGGTGGTTTTACCTGAGGGTCTTCACACCTCAAGCAGGTTGAGAAGGAGAGTCCTTCATGGTAACCTCAGCTGGTGTGGGAATTGAATCCACATTGTTCGTGTCACTCTATATCTCAAACTAGCCATACAGCCAAGTGAGCTAACTGCCCCCCACTAATATCTTGTACAACTACATCATATTCCTCCTGCTCTTGCATTCAATGTCTTGAATGCAAAAACAAGTATTCTATTTGCCTTCTCAACCACCATAGCCACATATCCATCTATCCTGTTGCTTTCAAAGATCTGTGAACTTGTTTTTTATGAATTCATGGGATGAAGGCATCGCTGGCTAGGCCAGCATTTATTGCTCATCCTTAATCCTCTGCCCCTTCTGTCAATTGCACAGAGAGGTTAAGAGTCAACCACATTGCTGTGGGTCTGGAATCACATATGCACAGATGTCTGTATCTTATGTACATCACACCAAGGACCTGCTGTCTATCCTAGGGCCCTGCTGTTCATTGTGTGCTCCCTTGCCTTGATTGCCGTCCCAAAATGCATCATCCTCACACTTGTCCTGATTAAATTCCATTTGCTACTGTTCTGATCATCTGACCAGTCCATCTACATCATCCTGTAGGCTAAGGGGGTATGGAATATACAAGGAACATTTTGAACTAACCAAATTCTGAAGCGATGTTCAGGAGAAAAATAATTTGTTCTATTACTAATAATCTCCCTATTATTTTGGAATTGTGACCAGTGGATGGAATAGAAGTAAACACAATGTGAGAGAACTGCCTGTCAGCAGACAGCAGAGTCTCTCCAACTCTACTGACAGGAAAACCTTACCCTCAAGTCCTATTGTCCTCTCATTTTGCTGGATGCTTGGTATAGCATTTGTCCCTTTATTGTGACATCCCCTTTTAATTGTTCCCATCCATTTGACATACACAGAGATTTCTACTGATAGCCCATGCAATCCACATCGCTGCTGACATTTTGTAACTAAACTGACCTAGCAGCTAAGATAACAAGGTGTAGAGCTGGATGAACACAGCAGGCCAAGCAGCATCAGAGGAGCAGGAAAGCTGACATTTCAGGCCTAGACCCTTCTTCAGATTCTGTCTAAAGCCAACAAATTGTCATTTTGGCAATATAACACTGAAGAGAAATAATTGGCTTAAGAATCCATAAAAAGTAGCTGACATAGGAAATGAAAAAGTTCATTGCTGCAAATGGAAAACTTTTCCAAGGTTTGGTTCAGCATGTATTAAAAAATGGCAAATGCTATGATTTGCCCACAGTAAAGTTACAATAAACGGATCATTCTCTCAAGTCGATTTTGAAGTCTATAACTAGAAAATAAGTGGTATTTATTGGTCAGAATTTCATTTATTTTGTAAGTTCTTGCCATTTTACTATTTTGTTCTAACAGTAAGAAGGCAAGTAACTCTGCACTTTCATAAGCATTGTGCACTAAGGTCAGATGTGTTGCCTCAGTTGCCAATAAAATAATTAAAGAATATAGAAAGTGAATTATTTTATAAACATATTTGCAATGCTGACATTGGCATGCGCACTCATGGATTTTCACTGCTGATCCATCTGTTTTACATTTACTTAAACTTGCTACTGAATTCATTTAACACCGACTCATTTCAGACTGATGAATAATTTTCAGGTCAACCTGCTGAGTGTGTTTTGAATGTGAAAGGAAATTGATTGAATGTAGCTTGAAATCTAATAGGAGAAATGCCTTAAGATTGACTCAATGAGTAGCCTGTAGTTAGACTGTGTGCTTGGAAAGAGCTTTCTGAATTAAACTATGAAGGTTTGTCCAAATAAAACAGTGATTTGAGCTGTCCGAGCCATAGGCCCAAAATGGATTTTAAGTTACTGAATACAGACATCCTACTGATCTGGACCTGTATTTGCTTCCTCTCTTCACAAAAACCTGAGAAAGCAGGGTATGAATAGATGTAAGGACATGACTAGGCACCAGTCCTACATTAATTTTAAAATGACCAGGGATATCACCAGAGAGTCTTCAGCCCATCACTCAAGTCGGTCAATAAAATTGAAACTTCTTTTACAAAAAAGTTATATTTGTGTTTTTTTGACATTAACATTCTGTCTTTCATTGTTAGACTTCAGTCCTTGATTCTTACTTTAGTCCTACTTGTTTGAGCTGCTTTTGCAATAGGAAGTTTGGGAGTTTTTTATTCTTTTATTACTCACTCATTAAACCATAAGACATAGGAACAGAAATTTGGCCATTCGACCCATTGGGTCAGCTCCACCATTCAATCATGGCTGAATTTCTCAACCCCATTCTCCTGCTTTCTCCCCATAACCTTTGATCCCTTGACAATCAAGGATGTGGGAAATGCTGGCTGGCCAGTATTTATTGCCCAATCTTAGTTGCCCAAAAGAAGGTGGTAGTGAGTATCTGAGAAGTCACAAATGGTGCTGAATATTGTGCAACCATCAGCAGAAATCCTCACTTCTGACCTCGTGAGGGAGGAAAGGCCATTGATGAAGCAACTGCAGATGGTTGTGCCTAGGACTCTACTCTGAGGAACTCCTGCAGAGAAGTATTGGAGCTGAGATAATTGACCTCCAGTAATCACAACCATCTTCCCACGTGCCAGGTATGACCCTAACAACTGGAGAAATGTCCCCAACTCTCAATGAAGATTGTCTAGAATATGTAGAAGGCTGTGGAAATTTAGAATAGAAAATTTATAACAGAAAGGTAAAGGCTGCAGAAGTTTATGATTAAGTTTATCACCTAGGACAAGTTCTGCTGATCTGGGAAGGCAAGATACAATCCAGCATCAGGTAATTCAGCATCAGTTAGCAGTCAGTCTAGAACTCACTCAATAGCTCAAGACTCAGGAAGAACAGGAACAGTAGAAGTTCCCAATCATTCTAATCTCTGAGAGGTCTGTACCATGCTTGAAAAGGAAAGTGAAGGAGCCAGTTCATGATTGCCAGCTCGTCAAAATGAAGTTGTACAAATTCTCAAATAGATAGTAAATAAAAGCACAAAGACTGTATTGCGTTCAATAGGTATTTGACAAGTTAGAGAGTCTAAGAACTTTAAACCAAAACTTAATCTCAACAAATTATTTCAGTCCCAGATACTGGTCTCAACTATAAGTTTATAATTTACGAGCAGTTAATGCTGAGTTACTATGGCATGACTGCCCTTGTAATCTCTGCAGTTTATTTTGCAATTTACCTCAATGAAATATGAAAACTCCTTTTAAATGTTCATGACTATGCTAATGTTAATAAATAATTGCTAGTTCATGACCTTCCTGCCTTCTTTTATAATTGGCAAAATAGGCTTAATTGATTCACAAAGGAGGTTAAGGTGAGCCTGGTGAGCGGTTGTGGTGTAAATATTAACACAATTTAAATTGGTTTCAACATGCCAACTTGAACATAATTAACTTACAGGCATTGGCATGGTGGTAAACCTCTGCTGATTCTTGAAATTGGGTGTCAACGTGAAGGAGTTAAGAATTTGACTGGTGCTACTGGTGACAATTTGTTGCCGTGTATCAATCCGAGTGTTTTTATTATCCTCAAACATGTAAACTTTCTCCATAAGACCACTGGCAGAATGATCCGATTTAGAAACAGCAATAACTTTGCTTAATTATTTGTTTTCTTTAGTGTGACATCAAAATCCCAACTTGCTCATTTTATCTTATGCCTCTTAAATAATACTTTCTAGAATCATAGGCTCTCCACAGTACGGAAGCAGGCCATTCAGCCCACTGAATTCACACTGACCCTCTAAAAAGCATCCCACCCTGTCCCTGTAACCCTGCATTCCCCATGGCTAATCCACTTAGCCTGCACATCCCTGGACACTACAGACAATTTAGCACAGCCAATCCACCTAACCTATATATCTTTGGACTGTGGGAGGAAACACGAGCAAACAGAGGAAGCTCACACAGCCACAGGGAGAATGGGTAAATTCCACACAGACAATTGCCCAAGGCTGGAATCAAATTCAGGTGCCTGGCGCTGTGAGGCAGCTGTGCTAACCATTGAGCCACTGTACAAACCAAGGAGCAAATATCTTGAACAATCTGTTGTAGTGACTTGTTTTTGAACTTCACTTTTGTCCTGAACATTTTAAAAGAAGGAATATCATCATTTCAAGCATCTGATAGTCAGCAAGTCTCTCCTCCATTCTCCACCCTTCAAAGCTGGTTCTGTACCAGATCTTGTCAGGCAATCACCACCAGCTTATTTCAATAGGAAAGGTGTTTGAATTGATCCACTTTGCCATCCTGTTTGCAATCTGCCTACATTTTAATGAATGGACAAGAACGCCTCCTTATCTCCCTCCCACTCCCAGCTGTTTCACATTTTAAAGTTCCTGTAACAGATTGTGTTACAGAGTCATTTGGATTCTCTGTTAATCCTCAGATTCCAGGTTTGTGATTCATTATCTTTATCATTGTGCTTGTTATTTGTCATCAAAATGTACTGATTAACCCCAATGGTCCCTTTTCTTTATTCACTCACAGGATGTGTGTGTCACTGGCTGGGCACACTGAAGGAGCAACAATATATTTCTAAGTCATGATGGTGAGTGACCTGGAGGAGAACTTGCAGATTCCCATGTGCTTTAATTTTGTTAACCAATGTCCTGTGGGACTTTTATCAAAAGCATTTGAAAAATTCAAGTATACTATGTTCATCAACTTCCCTTTATCAATTTTGTTAGTACCATCAAACACTCCAAAAAGTTTGTGAAACACTACTTTTGATTCATAAATCCAAGTTGACTCTGCCCAATAACTGTAACCAACAGAGATAACAAGGTGTAGAGCTGGATGAACACAGCAGGCCAAGCAGCATCAGAGGAGCAGGAAGGCTGACGTTTCGGGCCTGGACCCTTCTTCAGAAAAATTTTCAGATTTTCTGAAGAAAGGTCTAGGCCTGAAACGTGAGCCTTCCTGCTCCTCTGATGCTGCTTGGCCTGCTGTGTTCATCCAGCTCTACACCTTGTTATCTCAGATTCTCCAGCATCTGAAGTTCCTTCTATCTCTGAAACTGTAACCAACAGTTTGGGATGCAGGCTTCAGGCAAGTTGATAGTTGTCAATTGAAAAAATTCCAAGTCCTGCACAATTTGCTTGAATACACGTTATCCAAAAGAGTTTTATTTTCCTGAGGGATTTTAATTGGTAATCCAAAGTTTTATTTAGAGTAGTGATGTATAGCCATTTCTACTTGCTCCCAAAGTGGCCTGGGCAAGATATATCTTCTGTTATTGTCTTAATTTTGTACTCTATTTGCTTAAATGCTCCATCATGACAACTACAGAGTGAAACTGCATCTGTTGATGGAAAGAAATATATGCACTGCTATCGAGTAAGAAATACTGTTGAGGAAAACCTTAGGTATAGATTTTCTGACGAGTGACAATACTGCACAGATTGCCACGCCAACCTCTCCTTTTCAGGAAAGAATGGAGCTCTGCAATTTGGAGAGGAGATTCCACTCTACTCTTGATTAGAAATGCAAAACTGTACTTCCATTCTGACAGTTTTTCCATTGCACAGAACTGTCAGAAGAAGACAAAGCAAACTCCTTTTTCACAGCACACAGCTGTTGTATTCTGACATTGAAAGATCCTGACAGCCACTTTGAGAGCTACTGTCAAACCATAAGTAACTGTGAAGATAGGGTGCTAGGTGATAGAAGGACAGGACGTCAGGTAAATAGAAGGTCAAGCAGCATAGATGCCAGGTAAGTAAGATGTCAGGTGGATAGTATGCCAATTTGGCATGTTGCCAGCTGGGGTGGAGGAGATGGTGCCAGGGTCCACAATGGCAGGTAAGTGTTTAGGGTCAATTCAAGACAACGATCTGTGGCAAATCTAGGCCACTTGTAGAGTGAAAAACTAGTTGTCCTTTCAATCTCTGGGAATTGTGTCTGCTATATATGGAGACAATCTCCTGTTCCTAATCCAGTTTTGTCTTATATCGGGCTTATGCCACTGGATCTGTGGGTAGTTGGGATGCAGAGAGTAAAGACTAGCCAATAATAATTAACATCAAATGGTGCTATGCCCAAATTTGCTAGTTTTGTTACGTGCAATTGTGTTTGTCTACTGGCAACAAGTGTACACTACGTGTTATAATTATATCATATGAACAAGGAATAAGAGTAGGCCACTTGGTTATTTAGGCCTGCTCCACCATTCAATTGCATGATGGCAGCTGTGCTTTCAATTGCAATTCTACGTTCCCGCCTACCTGGACAATCATTCATCCCCTTGGTGGTCACGGATCTATTTGTCTGTCTCTCTGTCTATCTATCTGTCTATCTACCTACCACTGTCTTAAAAAAATCAAAGATTCTGCATCCATTACTTTTTGAGGAATGGAATTCCAAAGAGTGCTCAGAGAAAAATATTTCCTCGTCTCTTTTTTAAATGGGTGACCACTTATTTTTAAAACTGTAATTCCTAGTTCTAGGTACTCGCACAAAAAGAAACATCCTTCCAACATCCACCCAGTCATGTCCCCTCAGGATCTTATGTGTTTCAATTAATTCACTTCTGACTCCTCTAAACTCCACACAATACAGACCCAGCCTCTATAGCCTTTCCTCATCAGGCAATCTGCTCACCTGGGTATTAGTCAAATATATCTTCTCTGAACTTCTTTCAAATGCATCAACATTGTTAGGAATAGGATTAAAATAGTTAGGTAGTTGGTGTTGATTAGGACAGACTCAAAGGGCTGAAGGGCCTTTTTTTCTGTGTTATAGACCACCATGACTCTAACATCCTTTTGTAAGTACAGTAACCTGTACACAGAACTCCAGATTCAGTCGTGCCAATGCCCTGTATAACTGAAGCATAACGTTCCTAACCTTGAATTCAATTCTTCTTGCAGTAAAACTTAACATTCCATTCATTTTCCTGATTACTTGCTGATAGCTTTTCTGTGTAGATGAGCAGCACATTGACAATGAGAAGAAATACCCATATTACTAAATTATCTTTCTTTGGTTACTTTACTAAATGGGTTAAAATGGCATTTGTTAACAATACTATGACTCTGTAATTTCTATGAAGTGGTAATTTGAATGCCCTAAGTTAAATAGCTTATAACAAGATTAGTTCATTTGTCATGGCTTTGAACAGCCTTGGATGATTACACATGAACACTGAGCACTGTAAAGCTGCTCTACATCCAGTCAGATAAAGCCAACAATGAAGGAAAATTTATTCAACCAAGCTTACTGATCATAGATGCATAAAACTGCATCTGTTCGTGAAATATGTGTGTCATAGATTCTGTTCAGATTGTCAAAAACATGATTTTGTGAATATACTGCACAAACATATACAAACTGAAGTGCATGTGCTGTGGCATTCACCAGACAGCAGATTCCTCAGCATCAGCAATGACATAAAAACAACTGTTGTTTAAAGATTTCAATCATGACTTACACTTCTGGCTTCCCAACTTCTGCCAATGTATGTGGAATGCCAATTGAAATGAGTTATGTGAAAAACTACTGACTTGAATGTATGGGCTTGGTGTTTAGTCATTCCTACCCAACATAAATAATAGACGTGTATGCAGCAATAGCAATTTCTACTGCTGTTCCCCGACAAGTATTTTCCCCCAGAGTAGAAGCAAAGCATCACCCCGTTGAGTGACTCTCAAGTTCTTCAGGTAAATGTTGAATATGACAGCCAGATTTCAGTGAAAGCACTATGGCAAGCATGAGTGTGATGATGAGTGGGAGTGCTATAGTAGAAAATAAATGTTTAATGAGTATGCTTTTGGGATAAGGTACCTGAAATATAACTTTTATAACAGCTGGTGTGATTAACATGAAAAGTCTTTAAAAAAGAATACCAAATTTCTATCATGTAGATAATTTTGTATGTAATCTACTTAGCTGCTGTTCTGTCCATCTTCTGGCAATGAAGATAACCTTCAATAACTTTATCTTGCAATTTATTACTGGAAACAACATATCCAAATTATCACTCTATATGTGCATAGATCAACAACTTACAGTGGCGTTGTCAGATAAGTACCACTCAGGAATGGGTAGGTGATGGTTATTCACATTCTTGTATCCTCTTCTGCGTTCCTCCCCTTCCCAAAGGACAGAATTGAGGTCTGGAAAATTGTGCATGATATCGATGCCATCATGAGTCCAACGGCCCAAAGACCAGCCTACTAATTCGGAACCCTAAAATTCAACACAAGAGAGTCATCATATTCTGGACACTTACAAAATGGGACCAAAAGGTGAATTTGTAAAGTTCAGTTCATGTAAATATATGTAGGGAGCAACAACTTCTGGAAGTTTAATGAAAAGTTACCACTTCATAAACTTTTTCATATCCATCAGGATTAATAGAAGGCAAGAAATGGATTCTAGTCTCCTCAACAAGGTGCTTGACTCGTGGATTCCCTGCCAAGTACTCTTGGCACATGAACTGCATCAATAAGAGGAGCAGCTCACGTCCAAGAACTTCATTGCCATGAGCTCCTGAAGAGTAGCGGAACTCCGGTTCACCTAGTTCAGGCAAACAGAGGCAAAAATTACTTCAAGCAGAACTAAAATTAAACCAAACATTGCTTACCCCAAATAATTTAAAATTTATTTTCTTCATTACCTTATTCATTGGGCTATTGCATGCAATTACCATTTAAGCTAGAAAACTCATCAGTTACACTATTGTATTCCCTAGATTCCAACTAAGGGTAACTGGCTGTAAAACAAAGCAAAGTCTAGTATATTAACCACTCTTAGCTTGGCTTTTGGAAGGAAAATGTCAATATTTCATATAATATTCTGCTTGCTTCAAGTTGCTTGCTTTATGTTCGAAGTTTCAACATTATTTACTTTCAGCTGGAAACTTCTTTTATATTGTAAATACTCAAGTCATTTTTACCATTCATGAATTAGATCACAAGATCAATTTGGCTTGAAAGGACCTTTCATTCCAGTTATTCTCATCTTTCTAAATACCACGCTATAACATTCCAACAAACAGCAGTCAGTGAATTGAGTGTAATTTCCATTTCAAACTAGGTGAAGCTATGCCATTTAATTCCAAATCATAGAAATCAATTCCATTTAGTTGGAAACATTAAGTCATTGATTCATTGACCACCCTAAACTAGAGCTGTATAAATATCGGGGAGTTTATTTTGGACAAACTTTTCAATGTTTAAAGGAAGTTGGACCCAACCCTGGATCCTGAGTAAAGGCTGTTTCGTCAATTCCATTACAGGTTTCCAACATAGATGCAAGCGATTTATACAATTTTTGAGTAACGTCTGAACTTTCTTCCACTATATAGAATGTCACCAAATAGATTGCTCCAATTCAAACTTTCAGCCCCATACGTACGTCAGTAATTCAGCCCATTTAATATTTGTTGATAATTGGCAAATTGAATTGGATTGATACTCCCTCAAAGGTTCCAGAGACTGTTGATATTGATATGATTAGAATAAGCATAGTTCTCAAATAGCCTTTCATTAAGTGTCAGTTCTAAAGATTTTGCACCATGTTTCATTTTAAAACTAAGTTCAATTTTTATCTGTCACAGAAATGCAGCCTAGCGAACAGCTGACTTGATCAAGGGATGTCACTGGATGACTTGGCCAATTTTAATAGCCAGCCCACACTAGTGTATGAACTGCAGGCTTCCCAATCAAAATAACTTAGAATCTTGTGTGGAAGCTGAAATCATGAGATTCTGAGACCACCACTCCAGACCAGGGTAACAGTCTCCACACGTGATAAGTGTCCTAGAAGAATTGGCTTAGAGATTCTCAGTCAGTTGATTAGGGACATACACCCGTTCCATAAAAAAACAATAAAATGTTAAGATTTTGCACTTAGTTCCATCATTTCTGGCCTAAGATTTTCATTCAAATGGTTTTGGATTAATGGGGAAGCCATCACTCCCCCTCTACAAATTGGGCTTTAGCTTCAGTCAGTTTTGAGGAAAGGCTCAGGCCTTGGTGAGTACAGCAATCATGTCACAATCATATCATTGGAGACTTTTTGCACATGTGAAAAGGATGTTGCTGGCTTTTGGCAATTCAAAATTGCATTTTCAAATTCCAGATTAGGAATTTCTCCTGCTCCATTTTAATTGATTTTATTTCTGGTTTCTATCAGGTGGATTGTGTTAAATCAATCCTATTGTTTGCAATTTAATATATTTTGTAAAAAGCAAGTAAATCTTCCATAGCATTACTCAGAAAATTGACCAACATTTATATTTAATGGCAGGAGTGTTTGTATTGTGCAATGTATTTTCATTGTGAAATGAAACAGTGATCTTTTATCAAGTCTTGATTTCTGCTCAGTAGATGGAGTATCCAATCAGAGTCATACTGCTTTTTAAAATCTCTTCAAGATGAGGGTGATTTCATGATTAATTGCAGTTTAATGTGCTAGGTTTATTTTTCTGAGATATACTCTGTTGAATTCCTATTTTTCCAGAACAAAGCTCAGGAAAACAGCAGTTGTACAATTGACCCTCCAGAAGTTAGCCCATTTCAGTCAACCTGTTTGGACACATTGTGACATACCTTCAGGCAGGTGGGGCTTGAATCAGACCTCTTGGCCCAGAGATAGGGAAACTACCCAGAGTCACAAGTCCATTATATGCTGACAACAGTTTATGCTATTTCCAAGGAAAAGCAGACTGGGCTTGCACTTGTGTGTGGGACAATCACATGCTGATGAAGCAGAAGGAGGCATTCTGAACCTTCTCAATTTTATTATTGCAATACTGACTGGGTTATTGAGTGTGAAGGTGCACAATGAAATAAGTTACAGTCCGTCTTGTTATTCCTGGTCTTCTACTTCTGGTCCTCAAAATAAGTCTTTTTTTAAAGAGTAGGGAAAATGTTTCTTGGTTTCAATGCAACCAGCAAGACTACAAGTGCTTCTCCTCATTCAGCAAAATACTGCAGTCCATACCTGCTCATTTCTTGCCTTTGGTCCCACCCACAGGACCATTCTACACGCTAAATTGGCATCAGAATTAGTCAGATCTCAATTGGTGAGCTATGCTGGGATGAGTTGGTACATGCAGCTCACCAGTTCAGTGCAAGTGATAGTTGACAGCCTATTCTATTCAGGTGTTCAGATTGTACTGCCTATTTCAGATTGGGTTCAGTTATGATAGTTCCTCTCTTTGTGCTTTCTTTCCTTTAATCTCCACTCGTGAAAGAACAATTATCATAGTTGCTGACTGTATAGGACGGCTGGTGATAAACAAGACATGCATTTTTGGGAACCAGTGACAAATAGTATCATGAATGGGGGCCTGACTGCTAACATTTCAGAGTTGGCCTAGTTTATGAGTGGGTGAAAAATCCTACTTCAGTACCTATGTTTATAAATGTGGTGGGAAGGATTGTTTAAATGAAGAAGCTAGCCATTGTATTCACTTCAATATTTACAGCAGTTAATAAAACATATTGGACCCCAGACACTTATATGTTTGTTTCATGAGCACAATTTTTCAATGAATATTCAGGTTTTATCTGGGATATTTTATTAGAAAATTATGTATTTATGAGTGAATGTAAATTGTTGTAAAGAAAATACTTAGAAAATGAATGAGATTCTTAGAGAAAAAATGAGACATGAAGGACAGTCTACAATTTTATGGATAAAGATCTTACCAACTTCATGCACTCCTGGATTATCAGAGATCTCGATAGCGTACAATTTCATTCCCTGATAGCTTTTACCAATGTTGTATATCCTAGTGATGTTTGGACACTGTTCATTTACTATCTTCATTAACTGTTCAACAAAATGTACAATTCAGTGAGAATTCAATGATTGGGGCTGAAAGCATCACAATGAGTTTTAAAGACGCTTAAAATGCTATTTCTTAGCATCATTCTTACAGGTGTCTCATATAGCTCTTTAAATGTATGCACTCTAAACATACCTTGACATATCCAAGGACTAGAATCATATAAAACATTCAGAAGATCAGGCAAGTGTGTAGTAAGCAATGATAAGGCATTAATAAATCATCAGTCAACTAAAGTTGTATTAAAGACAGTCTTTCATGCTTAATTAAGTGAATAAATTGATTTGCTCCTTATTTTATATCTGTATCAGGGTGTCATTTTAGAAGTTAATGATGCACATTTGTATCGTATGTTGAGCTGTAATCTTGTGAAAAAAAGCTCAATAATCTGATGAAGTAACAATGTGTTACAGAAACCATGCTGGTGTGAAAATTTCAAACCTGGCATGTTCATTTTGTACAATAATCTTTGGCAGTGTTGGGATAAGTGAACAGAGCAGTTAATAAAACACATGGACCCTAGACTCTTAAATACAAGAGCCAGAATGTTAAGCTATATTTAAATGAAACTTAGATTCCCTCCCAGCTAGAATATTGTGGCCTATTCAAAACACTCTTCTTCAGCAAAAACATAAAGGCTGTGGCAGGAGTACACAGCAATTTACAAGAACACTTCCAGGGATGAGGAATCATAATTACCTGGATAAACTTGAGAACTAAGGGTTATTCTCCTTAGAGCAAAACATGTTAATTTGATCGACATGTTTAAGAGAGTAAACAGTGGAAAGAGTGAACAAAATGAGAAACTGTTTCCAATGGCTTAAGTATCAATAACCAGAGAGCACAGAATTAAAACGATTGGTAAAAGAACCATAAGCAACATGAGGAAACATTTTATGCAATACATGGTTAAGATTTGATATTCATAGTCTGATTACCACCAGTCATCAGTAACCTTCAAAAGGGAATTGATAAACTACTTGATGGAGGAAAATCTGCAGTAATATGATGAAAGTAGAAGGCATGCAGCTAACTAATCATTCTTCAAAAGAGCTATTCTGTAGTCTATCCTGTGCTATTCCATAATTCTACAGATATTTGACATAATTATGATTGATTTGAAGGTATTTTTTAGTTAAATGCATTTGCTTTCATTTCTATTGCTCACTTAGGGTTCTTTTCTTGACAAACCATGCCGATGATTTTTGATTAGGATCGAAAATAATTGCACACACACTCCAAGTGAAAATTTAAGACTGGAACATGCTGATGCTAGACATTGAACGTTTAACAATATCCTATCAAATTACTATTCTTTCTAATTATACAGAGGAGACAACCAGCAATGTTCTCCTACTTTTAGTTATATAACTCACTGACAAGGCAGGCATCGACTCAGTTAAAGGGCTAGATTGTCATCTGATGGGAATAGGTTTGGGTTTTACTGCACTGATTTCAAATTTGCAATGCCTTGCAGATCACATGCTGTCTTTCTATGGCCTTTGGGTAGATCGGAAAGGTCTTGAGTGTGACTGTGCACACAAGTCATCTGAGGTTATCCCTGAAGAAAATTTGAGTTCTCTACACCCCTTTGTTTCTTCATGTGCTGGTTTTGGAAACCCAAAAAAACATGTGCTGCATTTGAGGTATGGGACCACTAGAGGAAGCCTGCTAACATGTCAGGAACATTATGACAGATAAGAGTTAAAATATTTTAACAAACTTCAGATGTCACTATTAGGTGCTAAACTATAATTAAATTTCAAAGCAGCAATTCATCACAGGGCTTCGTTTGAAAACATGAGGAAACATTTTATGCAATACATGGTTAAGATTTGATATTCATAGTCTGATTACCACCAGTCAACAGTAACCTTCAAAGGGGAATTGATAAACTACTTGATGGAGAAAAATCTGCAGTAATATGATGAAAGTAGAAGGCATGCAGCTAACTAATCATTCTTCAAAAGAGGTATTCTGTAGTCTATCCTGTACTATTCTATAATTCTACAGATATTTGACATAATTATGATTGATTTGAAGGTTTTTTTTAGTTAAATGCATTTGCTTTCATTTCTATTGCTCACTAAGGATTCTTTTCTTGACAAACCATGCCGATGATTTTTGATTAGGATCGAAAATAATTACACACACACTCCAAGTGAAAATAAGTTTGCTGTTACATTGAACAGTATTCTTTTTGTAGTAAGGTCATTCAAATATATTTTCTACTGGGTATTGAACTAGGTATTTCAAGCAGTGTGAAAATGGAACAAGTGTATTTATGCATTCAAAACTGAAGAAAATAGCACGTGGAGTCCATGGCATGATAATCTGAATGGATTTACATGCACAGAGTTCTTAAGCTGAAGGATAAAACTTTCAGCAACGTTCACTTAGAGAAAATAAAAACAGCCTAGACAAGATTGATTGATAGGATATTGGGTATAGCTTAAAAACACTATCTGGCTTTCAGTTTCAATATAGTCAACTGGTCATGTCACGTAAAGGGTTAATGTGAATGTTAATAATGCAGTCAGCATCATCATGAGAAGTGATGTAAGATCATATGGATACATTGCTAGAGGAAGATTGTTCTCTCTACAAGCCTCAAGTGAAGTTTTGTTCTCTAAATAGATATGCTGAATAAAAGGTGATGTTTACCAACAAACTAAGCTTCCTGCAATCTCTATCAACCCAACTCCCATATATTTTCAAAGTAGAACAATATAATAACAGATTTTACATTTCTCGGTGATGATTTTGACAGCTGAGCCCATTATGAATGCTCAGTTGAGTTCTAAATTTCAATTATTCATATATCTCAGCAATGCCTAAAGTTCATTTGGCAGCTGTATGAGGTTATTAAATCATCTGACAACATGGTGTAGAGCTGGAGCAACACAGCAAGCCAGGCAGCATCAGAGGAGCAAGAAAGTTGATGTTTCAGGTCAGGACCCTTCTTTAGAACATCTCCATACTGTGTTGTCTCTGACTCCAGAATCTGTAGTTCTTGCTATCTTTACTAAATCATCTGCCATCTTTGATATTGTAAATGAATGTGTTGCTTTGCAACAGATTGATCACTTGAGCAGATTTATTGTTTTTGAATGTTGCTTATGAATAAGCTTTATTTTTCAGTGCATTTGAATGACAATTTTATTAAACTTTTGGAAACTTTTCATGTCCATTTCAATAACAGCCTGATGTCTACACATAGTGGAACGTTGATGTGGCAGATACATAGTGGATATGAAGGGGCATAAAGAGTTGCAGGGAAGTCAGATGAGGATAGAGATAGGTAGGTAGTGAGGGGTCACATTTAGACTAACTAGACTGCTGCTTCCAACAACCAAGTGGGTCTTCTAACCAGGATACTTTTGCACCCACACTGGATCACAGCTTGCAAAACCCAAACCCCTTCCTGTTCACATTTCTCAACAGTTGAAATTTCTCATTTCAACTTGAGCATGGAGCTCAATATTTAATACCCTTTGGTTGGGATTGAAAGTCACAAGAAAATGTAACATTTTAATAGGTGAGCATAAAACTGCGGAATGAAGTGATTTTTGCAGGGCCATTTGGCAGATGAGGTTTGCTAGGAAATGGTGCATTTATAGCATTTTGATGAATACAAGTAAGACTTTTCAAATTGGAATGGTTTCCATACCATATCAATAATCTATATCATGTTTGTTTCTCCAGCAGGTAGAATGAGCGAATGTATCTAGTAAAAACTTATTTTATTTCCATTGTGTATCTAATCAGATGAAAGAACTCATTGTGTAAGGAATATTGGGCTGCAAGTTGAACAATGTCATATTTGGCTTCCAAGGGAGGAGAGGATTGACTATAAAAGTGGGACTTTGCAATAGACACAAAACAAAGAATCCAGAACATGCTCAAATCTGAACAGTTATGAGAAGTAACAAGTCTATTCATCTTATACATGTTACATATTTGCAGTGAAAGCGAGTGAGGTACATATTTAACACACAATCAGCTGCATATTTTCTGTGTTGATAACTTTAGCGCTTAGATGGATAGAATTCAGGCGACATCATAGATCTGTTAACTCCACAAGCTGCAATATCTAATAGAGAGAAAATCAAGCACAAAGTGTTTGCATTACAATGTCTACGTCCAAAGTTCTGTCCTAATTACTCAAGTTCACCTTCTTTAAACATTTCTCAAGTTCTAGAAGTTTAACAGTTACTGAATATTTTCTGACACAGCGAAGCTTATATTATCTTCATAACATAATAAATTGGGTGTGAATAATGTGGTGTTGAAAAATTCAATAAATGTTTGTTATAGCTAGCTATTACATCCAAACTTTGCATTCACAGGAACATTAGTGTCTGGGCTAGCAGTAAGCTTTCAGATTGCAGAGAACAGCACATTTCCAGTAGCTTATCATGCTTCAGGTGATGCCTAGTGTAGGATAGAGTGTGGGATATTTATATTTTGATCACATGAAATTATGATGATATTGTGGCTTTAAGAGGTTTATTTTGTCCTTTTTTTGAAGACAGGCAGAGGTGCCGAGCAGTTTACCAAAGTCACTAGAGTAAACAACTTGTGAGGCCTTGGTTTTTTTTTTAAAGTTAGAACCATATAAGCAGCCTGAATGGATGTGGTCAAGCTTGCACAGAACCAGGATTTTTAGTTTTAGCTTTCAGCTGTTCCTGTTGGGGGTCTTGAAGTGGAAGCTATTTTTTCCCCTCTCTCAGTCATAGCCAAATATGGGAGGGGGTGGGGGTGGACTCTTCCTGCTACTAGAGTTGCATACGAGACAATCTATTTTCTGAATTTGCCTTTCACCAAGAGTGTGTTAGTGGGATGTTGTTATATTGGAACAGTTAATTAGTAATAGTTACTGTACCTATTATTCTGTTAAGTTTTCCAATAGAGTTAAGTTATTTCAATTCCTTCTTTTTTTCTTGTATTTTAACTATAGTGGATGGATAAAGTGTGTTTTGACTTAAATCTGGTAGTTTGACCAATCAAATTTCATCTGGAACACAAAACCTTACATTTACCTTTAAAATAATAAAATGTTAGGGTCTAGACTATCTTCTGAATATTTTGAGGAGTTTGGTCTGGTACATAATACTATGATGCAGTGATGATATGATGAGCATGTCTCTTAAATATATACAGACATACTGACTGTGTGGTAGAGCACACAGTTGATATAAATAAATCAGCCCACTTAATGTAGATAGAATTGTAGAAAGTGATTCCAAAAAATTTAATAATGCTGAGAAATCATTTGAGGAAAGGGTTTACAATAATACTGTTCTCCAAAAGTTTTCATGGAAAAGGGAGATCACATCTGAAAGGAACATGAAATGCTATGGTTTCACAGTACCCCATGCCATGATTTCACTCAAAGTGTTATAAAAATCTGAACGACGTTATAATTCTGTTGAACATTGTGAAGTTATTTAATACCTCAAGTTAACATGAAAAAGCCTTAAATTACTAAATGGTACAAACTGCTAAATTTAACAGAAGTTATAGGTTCCTGATGTGTCAATGCTTTATGGTATGGCTCTGAACCTTACAAAGCTTGAAGGCTCCCTATTTAATCCTAGTCTCTGTTCAGTTAGCCTATCTCCACCTTTATTTATATTATATAGAGTATCAGCCATTGCTCACTGAGTAGCACTCATGCCCCTGATTTGCACGGTTCCAGGATCAAATCCCACTCCGAGGCCTGAGAACCAAAATCAAGGCTAATACTCTACTACACGGGGTGCTGTCCTTCCAATGAGATACAAAACAAAGGCCCCATCCCCCTGCTTTGATGAATATAAAAGATCCCACAGTACTTTTGTGAAGAGAGTAGAGGTCTATCATCAGCATCAAACACAAAAACAAAGTTGCTGGAAAAGCTCAGCAGGTCTGGCAGCATCTGTGAAGGAGAAAACAGAGTTAACGTTTCGGGTCCGGTGACCCTTCCTCAGA
>NC_063351.1:27002238-27100704 GCF_021869965.1 Rhincodon typus | reverse complement strand
GAAACGTTAACTCTGTTTTCTCCTTCACAGATGCTGCCAGACCTGCTGAGCTTTTCCAGCACTTTGATTTTGTTCCTGATTTACAGCATCCGCAGTTCTTTTGGTTTCTATCATCAGCATGTTGGTCAGTAGCTACTCTGAAATTATTATCATAAAATTCAGAACATTATAAAATTGCTGTTTGTGGGAGTTTTCAGTGCATCTAATTGTATATTCGCTGCGTTATAGTAATGACTGCACTTCAAAAGTACTTCATTGTCTGTAAAGCACTTTGAGATGTCCAGTTATTGTGCAAATGTATGCTTTATAATATAAATAAGGTATAACTCCAAACCTGCTAAGTTATTTTTGTTAGTTTAGTAACGATTGCAACTCCATAATAAACAATTCATGCAAGAACATTTATATTTGAAATGAGCTGTAACCTACTTTAATCTGAGTAATAAAGATGAAGGAAATATATAAATGCAGGATTTACTTGAAAAGTGCTATGTCCTTTATTTTCATGTCAATTAGAATGCAGATGTATGAACACATCAAGCCCACCTTGTGTTAGGTCTTGGGCTTAACTAAAAACATCAGCAAGTTCACTAATTGGTGATGAGGGATGAATTTGACTGCTTTCCTCATGTGTGCCCTCGTGACCCCGGATAGACAATCTCTACTCATGGTCTACACAGAAGGTATCTTGGGTGTCTTGGGTACTGCCTCCATGAAAGTTGCAGTCCATCTGTGGTCCTTGAAGCCCTCTTACGTCTTACTTTAGGCATTTGTTCAGTAGATTGTCCATGCTGCCTCCTTTTCAAGAGGTAATAGCTGCCTTTCAGTGGTATTGTAGATGCCTGATTATCACACTGACCCCAAATCCCCACCAGAAAGGTATGCAGCAAATGTACAATGTAGGTGGCATTAGCTGTATGCATGAGTTAACATTAACATACAACACGTATATTGCACGATACCCGTGGCAATATTAACTGGCATTCTTTTGCTACACTCGTTAGGTGCCAATTTTCCAAACACAATCCAATTACTAAACTATTAACTTCAGACGAGAAGAATGAAATGATAATAGGTTTTATATTTTGTCTGTAGTCATCAGTTTGCAATGAGCCAAAATATTTAATTTCAACTGTCTTATTCCTAGATCTGCACTTCAAAAAGCAATGCATCACTGAGTTACCAGGGATTTTTTCAGCTTGGATTGTGTTGCATCAAACTACACTAGGAATTGGCACAGCGATGATTGTAAAGCTTATATGATATGATAGTAGACATGATGTTAAGCATATGAAAGGATAGCCAAACAATAGACTTGAATTAAAATGGATCCAAAGCGCACCAAATTGATGCTAAGAGTAAAAATGATCCAAGATCCATAAGTCTTAAGAAACAAGCTAATTAAATAGAATATGGTAATGGACACTGTCACAAAGTGAGGAACGTGAACTTTAATCACCATTTATCATTAATTGAAATATAGCGAGCAATGACATATAATAATTGTCAGGTAATAAAGAAACTATTTGGAATGCAGTCTATGCCATTAGGTTTTTAAAGGCTTGGGTGAAATGATTTTTACATTAATATACAGTAAAAGTAATAATGAATTGATTCATATTAATGCCAGTATTTAAAGTAAATTAATTGTTAAATTGGATTGTAAAGGCACGGCATTAAAGAGACAGACCCTTATTTAGTATTACTTCCCTCACCTTAATTACTGAGGTAGAAATAAGTTATAGCTTATTTCAATTATAAATCTTCTTAAAAGAACTGTGTATTCACAGTGTTGCAATCAGTATAAAAACTAACAAAAGTAGCTTAGTGGGTTTGGAATTATACTTAACCCCAAAAAGATACTAACTGTCATCAGTTCCACAGTATGTAATATTTTCAGATTGGCTTCATTAATCTGTTACTTTGAGCTATTTAAGCAATTTTAATATGTAAACAATGTTCGATCCTTTTACCTTTCATTAGGGATTAACAAATGAACATTAGAACAAGCAAAAGTTACAAATAGCACTTATTATGTGGTTGTTCAATACTCCAGTGATTGGTAATTATGTTTTTATAGACCAGGCAAGTTTAGAATAACTAGACTATTACATCATTGTGAATGTCTATGGATTTTACTTGAGACAAACACAGCTTATCTATATTTGGCTTATGAAGCATTTAATGTAATTTATGCATGGTAAATTAACAGAAATTCTTCTGTATTACTACATATCCAGTAAAATTCTGACCTAATACATTAAGCTCAATGGAAAAACATAAAATTGTTTTTAATAACAGGGCAGCACCCAGTCATTCAGTATGTTGATGTAATAATGCAATGTGCCATAGGGAGTAAAGGCATTTTGTTTCATGAAACAGCAGTTGATGGCAAACACATGGTTGCCTCTCTGTTGACTGGATACAGAAATACCAATTGTCTGACTTTACTCCAATGTCAGTGGACACTTTTCGTGACTTTTGCAAACTTCTACCAGCTTTGCCTGCTTGATTTCTGACTGGCATCTAATGTACAATGGTGATAAATATGAATAGGCCGCAAATGAAGATAAACTGGTTTTAGTGTTGCTCTCTAAAACCCATGGGGAGGTATAAAATCAGTTCTCTTCATAATTTCCAGCTCCGCTCCAATTCATTGTTTGGAAATTAATACTACATGAAGGTGAGAACTAATAATTAGAAGAACCTTTTTTCCCTGCAGACTGTAACAGAATTTTAGCAACAATAGCTAAGATTAAACAATGCAATCCTCACAACAATAGGAGTTCAGCCAACACCCTGGTGTGAAAAGGAATTGATCACGACCGAATTTACTGAATGACGACTTGCACACTTGAACTGCTGAGGAATGGCTGAAATGCAGGGAGGGTACGGGTAATTCTGGACAGCACTGGAGCATGGTTGAAAGATGAAGCAATGAGATGACGTTCTGGAGCATTGATAGAAACACGTGGGAAATCGTGGAGCAATTAATAAAGACTGTCCTGCAGAGGGTCAAATGGATGTTCAAAGTCTGTAGACAGAGTTGGCTGGACAAAACAAAGCCTCTGGTTTCTTTCAATTACTTTACTTTTGCCAAATTTTCTTTTCTTTGTCTTTTGAGCTGGTATCGTTCCAGCAGGTGCCATGCATTCTGTGTATTTCAGTCACATGCTTCTGTCATTCATTGGCAGTCCCTTGCAGATGGGGATGACTCTCTTCCATTCCCAGGGTGAGTCCAAAGGTGGCTGTACAGACCAATATGGCTACCACAGGCTCTGTTACACTTGGGGCAGAAGGTGGCCTACAACATTTATGACCATCAACTCATCCTAAAGCTAGACACATGCACTTTCCAAAGTTTTGGTCTAGGTAATGTCATTACGAAGTGGCCTGCCTACATATCCCTGATATTTTTAATCGATCTGTTTAGATATGTTATGACACATCTCTGGGAACAGGTGGCACTTAAACCCAGATGCAGGCTCATTACCTTTGTGTCATAAATCCCCTTGCATAATTTTTCTAGCCTGATATTGCAGACATCAATTCATAGTGCTTCAAATACTAACCTAGTTATGTCCAGCGAATTAAGCATGGGTTGGGAATTACGCCTTTACTCTGATCTCTATGGCTCAGTCACAAATTATTGCTATCACCTGTTTTAGTTCCTTCTTGCGCTTTAACTGACAAAAAATACATCCTGACCCACTCTAATTTACCTCCTTGGGACATTTTCAGTTCCTGAACGAGCTATTTATCATCACTTGATTGTTAAATAGCTTGTGGTGAAGGAAACCTTCTAAGTGGGAGGTGGAGGGGAGGGAGGTAACTAGAATGTAGGAGATTATTGGAAGCAATAGCTACCAAACTCCTTACTTACATTCTTAACTTCATTTATCACTGAAGACACAGTTCATTAGTCTTGACTGGGGTTATCCAGGCAGGAAACTTGAACCAGATCAGCATCTCATATTACTGGAATGTGCTTTTTTGAGAAATGTATAGAATTAGATTATCCCCTCTTATTGAGGAGAATAATATGGATAGAAACAAAATATACAGAAAATTATTATAAGAAGAATTAATATAATTAATAGTACACTTTGAAAATTAACATGCGGGTACTGTTTATTTCTATTATTGAGCCAAAAGGTAAATTTCCATCTTCACAGTACCAGCAAAAAGCTTTGCTTATGTTCTTGATATAGGTTTCCAACCAGAATCAAATTGAGCGCAGTGCATCTGAGTGAATGGCAATTGCTGCTGCAGGGTGGGGCTCCGTGCCAGGAGACCCACCCTGCAGTAGGACATTATTAAAATCCAGTGAATGCACAGTGAGTAAATTCAGGTGAAGTTTCCAACTCAGCACAAAATGTGTGATTGCAGAATTTAAAAAATCATTATATTTCAATCATTGATCCAGAATATTCCACAAAGAACATTTGCAATGTTCAATTTAGTACTATTTCACTGGTTAATGAACACTGGAAGTTCAACAAGTTGTGTGTTTCAAAATCATAACAAACAGTATATTTTGGTTATTATTAGACTAATAATAGGCAGCTGATATGAACACCAATTGGATATTTTTTCAGCAGATAAAATAACTTTGCATGTCAACATTACTCAACTCACATCCTTAACAGATAAAACAGTTCTTGAAAAATATCAAAATATTAAAGTTAAAGTACTGAGGAAGTGCCCCAATCCTACCTGCCTCATTTCCTTATAACTGTGGTGTTTGAAGTCCAGATCATCTGTTGTGGTGACTTCATTTCGTCTGCGGTAGTAGTTGTTAGGGTCTGAAAGTAAAATGAAATGTGGAATTTAAACCCCAGTTTAAGGTTAATGAGATTTACAGTTGTAATACATGCAGAAAGAGGCCCAGTTTCACAACACTGAGCTGCGCCATTTTTCAGGCTTTTTTGTTACTCACTTGTGGGATGTGGGCATCACTGGCTACACCAGCAGTTATTGTCCATCCCTAATTTCCCTGGAGACAGTGATGGTATGCTGCCTTTTTGAACTGCTGCCGTCCTTGGGGTTTAATGGCATCTCCACTTCATTGAGGGAGATAATTCCAGAATTTTGACTCAGTGATTGTAAAGGAACAGTGATACGGTTCCAAGTCAGGGTGATTTATGGTTTCAAGGGGAAGTTGTAGGAGGTGACATTCGCATGTATCCATTTCCTTAGCAGCTGCCTAAAACAGGTATTATATACTTATATGTGTAAATAATGAATCTAATAGCTATTGTAGGCATCCAGAGAGTTTGGAATTGACATTAATGAACCCCAATTTCATGCTGGTTTTAGGCATACTGGTTGGGGCCTATGCCATACATGGGTCCTAAAATCAACTCATGTGAATTTCTAACTCAATTATCCATTCTAGGCAGATTTGGAAAAAATTAGAAAATGAAAGAATACACGCATACACTCATTAGAGAAAGGATGGAAATGTGTTTACACAGTCTTAGAACTGGTACATAGAAAACTGAAATCTGAAGTATTATCAGAGAGCTAATACAAGTATATACAAAAGATAAACAAATATGTAAACAGTCAAGAGTAGGATAATATGCCAGTGTGCAATAAAAGCATGTCAAGTCGAAGTAAACTTCTGACAAGGGGCAAGGAATCAATGTTACAATGTCTTTAAAGACTAATTAACTTGAAAAAGTATTTGAACTTCAAGTGATTGACTGGCAGGATTGTACAATTTTAAGCTTTAAGACTTATATTATAACAAACAAGCAAAAAGCACGATTGTCTAAACACATTTCAATAGACAATTTATCCTCTAAACTACAGATTTTACCTTTTAAACATTTCAATCAACCTGTTCAGAGATGTTATTGTTCAACTCTGAAGCAGGTTGGACTGGAACCCAGAGGTACAGACACTATCACTGCACCAGAAGAGCTCTCAGAATTTATTTTTTATGATGTCCAAAAATCCCTCACCCAGATATACTTTATTCTGTACCCAGGCACAAGTTCAAACGTGGTTGCCCATTTTCTAGCTGGATAACCTCCAATTTATTTTGATAATGAGAGTTACTCTGGGGATTCATTTCTTTACCCAAAGCTAGGAGAATCTTCCAGCCTCAGTTAAATATTTTTGAATTTGATCTCTTCAATCCTAGCATGAACTTCCACCTGCATTCAATGTGATAAACAACAGAGACTGCTGTCTCTAACTCTGATTCTTGCAGACTGACCTGTTTGTCAGGTTCAGCAATATCCCTGCAAGCATTATTCAAATGACTTGAACAGATTTTTCCCCTCTCAAAGCCCGTACCAAAGCAATGTGAATCATATGAGCTATTCTTTCAAGTGTGAAATGCTTTTATCTGTTCTTTGGAGCCAGAATGATCTTGGAATTAAATAGACAGTTTAAATACAGTGATTCATAAAATCTGACATGCCTAACACCTTCCTGTGAACCTGCTGCTCTGTTCTATCATCATTAAACATGCTGACAGTGCAAGTATTTTTGCGCTTCAACAGCCATCTAAGGGCGAACCCAAGTCTCTGATGACTCTTCTTGTCTCCCTTTGGACCATAGCCCATTACAGAACACCAGAGTGTCTTTTCTCAGACTCAGATCTCTGCAAGGTGTATAAATAGTGCTGTTTCAGTATACTAATTATTTGAGTCTTCTCCCAACATTCACAACTCATTTTTAAATAAATGTTTCATATTACAGAACTTAAATATTGCTAAAAGGAGACTAGAAGTTAAAGCTTTTTGTCACACTCATCAGAACTAATTTGCAAATAACAGATTGGAAACGGAGACACCATTTTATACAGCATGAGAAGAGGGTGTTGATTGACTGAGCTATAATAGGCATGGCGATGCAGCAAAAACTGTTAACCATCAATCAATTCTCAGAAGAGGCAGGTGGATCTGATTGTCAGAGTGTTACCATAGGGATTCAACAGTGTTTTCACAACCCCTCTGTTTGAAAGGAATGCAATGTACATACAGATTTCTTTGGTCTACATAAAACAGACTGCTGAGTATTTATGTATGCAGCTGCTGGCACATACTAATGCATCAATCTACAGGCCCAGATTGCGATCTTAAGTTGATTTCTGATGTAACACAGTCTGGATTTTGAGTAAATAATTTCCAAATGCTGAATCACATTTAATGGTGGAAAGACTTATCTGGGGCTTGAAAGCATGGGCTGGTTATACATGTGCAGCTTTGGCTGAATTGCATAAATTTCTTCCTGCCTTTGACTTAATGTATGTTGCTATATTGTCTTTATAGACAACCATACCATAAACAACACCTGATTGACACATTCTCTCATGATAAACTTACTTAAACAGAAACAGTTTGGTTGCACTAATGATGCTCAATAGCAGTGATGTGTACCTTCCACAAAATTCTACAACCGTTCAGGAAGGCAGGTCACCACCACCTTATTAAACAACTTTGCTACCTTGAGGATCTCAGGACATTCACTCCAATGTCCCTCATATCTTGTATACCTCAGTATCTCTTATTTTTGTGAATTCTTTTGCCTTGTTTGACCTCCATAGCTTCCCCAAATACAAAATCTCACAGTTCTCTAGGTTGAACTCCATCAGACACTAAACTGCCCACTTGACCAGACCTTTGAATTTTCTGTGGTATATAACTATTCTCATCAATAACAACATGCAGCCTATTTATGTTCCATCTACAAACCCTTACACATGACTCCCATATTTACATCCAAATTTTTAATATATACATCAAAAAAGAAGGTAGTACTGAGATCTGCAGAACCCCACTGAAAATAGCCTTCCAGTTGCATAAACACCATTAACAATAATCTTTGTTTCCCCATATTGAGACTATTTTGTACCTAGCTTGCCACATTCCCCTTGTCCCCATGGAGTTTTATTATTTTCAACCAGTCTACTGTGGGGGCCTTGTCAAAGGCCTTGCTAAAATTCACATAGATGACATCAACTGCACTACACACATCAATCTTCCTTGTTCCTTTCTCAAAGATTTCAATCAAGTTAGCCAAATATTGATCTTCCCTTAATAAATCTATGCTGTCATTGATTGTCCATACATTTCTACATGATAGCTTATCCTGCCTTTCAGAATTGATTTGCATAATTAGCCCATTACTAAAGTTATACTGCCTGCAATTATTTGGGCTCCTTTTTTAAGTAAAGGTACAACATTAGCAGTCCCAAAGCACTACATCTGTATCCAGTGAGGACTGAAAAGTAATTGTCAAGCTTTCTGTTATTTCTTCTCTGGATTCTTCTATCAGTCTGGAATACATTTCATTTGGCCCCAGTGATTACCAATGTTCAACGATGCTAATGCTAATAATACCTCTTCTTTCCCAATACTCGTCACATTCAATACTTCTTGCTCCTCCTCCTGAACTATAATGTTTGTATTGACCCTTTTTTATAAGACAGCCAAAAACTATTTGAGAACCATACCAATATGTTGCATCTCTGCACATAGTTTATGTTTTTGGTCTTTTGTGGACCTCTCTTTCCATAGTTATCCTCTTAATGTATTGATAAAACAACCTTGGGTTCACCATAATTTTGGTCAACAACATTCTTTCATGCCCTCTTTTCATTTTCATAATTTTATCTTGATTTTACCCCTCCACTTTTGATACTCTTCCCAGCGTTCTGCAGTACTGAGTGCTCTGCTGGATGTAAACTTTCCTATCCCGTGTTATTTTACCCTATAAGCTCATTGAAATTCAGCAGGTCTTAGATTCAGCCATCACATCCTATCTCTTCATGGGAACATATTTACTCTGAAGCCCTTGAATCTCCCTTTTGAATGTCTCCTATTCTGACAACGATTTACCTTTAAGTAGCTCTTTCCATTTCACTTTCGTTAAATTACTCCTTAGCTGAGTAAACTTGGCTTTGCCCCAGATTAGAATTTTAATCCTGTGCTATTTTTGTTCTTTTCCATATTTATGTGAAAATTAATTGAATTGTGATCACCACCACTAAAATATTCTCCCATGTTTTCTACTTGCCAAGCTCATTACCACTGATTCTATTCCATGGAGGTGACAAATAGCTTAGTGAAAGAAAACTGTATTTATAGAGCGTTTTAAAGAGGGAGAGAAGTAGAGGTGGTGCAGTGTAGAGTTCATGGATAGAAATCCAAAGATCAGGGATGAATTGGCTGAACACACCATTACTAATGGTAGATCAAAGGTAATGGCAAATGAGGGAGCGACAGGGTTGAAAGAAGTCAAAATTTTAAGATGGATACAAAACAGAAGAATGTTACAGAACTGGGGAGATGGGTGGCCATGATGAGCTTTGGATACTAGATCGAGAGTTTTAAAATGGAGGCGTTGGTCAATCATGAATCAATAAGCATCAGGATAATGAGTGAGTGCAATAGTTTTTGCTAAGTCATGGATTGTAGCAGTTTTGGTTGAGTTGAAGTTCAGAAAAGGGGCGGCCAGCAGGGAAAGCTGGGAATGAGGAAAGCATGGATGACAATTCTAACAGTGGATTAGCTGCAGAAGTGGCCAGGTCAGATGATATTATCGAGGATCTGCCATCTGAAGCTCAGCTGCAGCCAAGTTGGATGCTGACATTATGTGAGGCACCGCTTGGAAAAAGGAAAGGAATTGATGATAAACAAACAAAACATGTTTCAGTGACAATGGGTTCCTAATGTTTAACAAAGAAAGTAAAGAAAACAAAAATAAGCTGCATAAAAATAACAATTTATCACAGGATACAGATCAGACATTACTTGCAATGTCCTACTTCATCAGAGCACGCACATTTAATCTTTAAGCAGAAAACTTTACCACTATTTTAGTTTCCTTTGTGAAACTGATTTTAAGCTGGCAGACAATAATATGTTACTTTAACACTTCAGTTCATTAATTCTATTGAGAGAGATGAACAGTCCACCTGGTTGGGTAGGAGTTATGAATTATCTTAGTTATAAACATTTCAATTAAATTGAATGAACTATGCAGAGACAAATAACCATCTGACAGGCTAAAGGGAAATAGGAATCTTCAAGAAAGTTTCCCCCTTGTCAATACCATCAGAAGCTATGGCTGGAAATATGTGTTCCCATTCTGTGGAGATTTTGGCAGGGGAGTGGAACAGTGAAATAAGTAATCAGGCCAATGACACCATACCTATCACATGTCTGCCTGCCTTACCCCTCTACTTTACCTGAGGAGAGGGAGGTGTCATGTGAAAACTGAATGAACTGCAGATGCTGTAAATCAGAAACAAAAACAGAAATTGCTGGAAAAGCTCTGGCAGCATCAGTGGAGAGAAATCAGAGTTTTGGGTCAAGTGACCCTTCTTCAGAACTCAAGGTGTCAAGTGACTTGTGCATCCATTGGACTTTTGAGGGCTGTAGGAGATCAATGAATCGGATTTGACTGTTGCTGGGCAGATGCTCAACAGGTTTACAGCCCCTCGCCACCTACATGATGACAAGCCAATGTTTGTTCACTCCCCAAAATGTCAACTCTCGATCACCAGCTCCTTTACCAGTACCTGCCAGCCTCTCCACGGTAACACATCAGTCCAACTCTCAGTCTGGGCTCCATTCCTAAAGCCCTTCCTTGGGGACTGTCATGGTCCTAGCAGTGGTCATCATTTCCAATGGCACTGAAGCAATGCCCTTTGATTGGCTGGCAATCCTTGTGGAAGGGGCCAGAAGTCGTGCCTCTGTCCAACTAAAGGCCTGATAACTGTTAAATAGCTGCAGGATGAATCAATCAAACATCATGGAGTTTTCTGCAAAACCCATGACTGCAAAGTAAATGAATACAATTGCATTGCAGTAACAAAATGTGCAACTTCCAGGAAAATCCAGATCTTGCACAATATTTTGGAATCTAAAACTCTTGTTATACTGCCATTTATTTGCATTGAACTGTGCAATAATGGAATCTGTGAGTTCAGCTCTGATATTTAGACGACTAAACCTAGCACCTCCATTCCAGTGTCAGAATTCTAAAATCACGAGAGACGGTATCTATTGGGATAAGTTTCTTGTATTTTCCCACTGCCAGCCTTAGCAAATCCAATATGTTTCCTCTGGTGTTGATAATGACTGAGATGTTTATATTGCTAGCCTGTTGGGCAGCATCACGCTAAATGAAGACAAAAGCATCTTATATTAGAGCACAATGCCATAATTTGGCATTCAGAAGCATCCAAAATTCTGTGCAGAAATGCCAACAGCAAAGCTGCACACACTGCTCTGGAACTCTCTCTCAAATCCCTTCACATGAATCACTGTCCTTTTAACCAGCACCTTAAGTGAGAGTTGAACAGTGCTTATTGAATCATACTTGCTCTCTATCTTAACACGTACACATATTTATTGGAAAGACTACAGAAGCTAGGATTGAACTTGGAGCAATGACAATTAAAAATGTGATTTAAATAGTGTTCAAAATTATAATGAAGTTGATAGAGTAATTAAGAAGAAATTATTTCCAACCACAAAAGCTCGGTAACTAGAGGACAAATTAAAGATAATTGGTGAAATAACTACACATACATTTGGAGAAAGTTTTGATACATTCAGTTGTTTTGATATGAGCTACACTGGTGGAAGCTGATTCAATGATAACTTATAGAAAAATATTAGATGTATATGCGAAAAGGAAACAGCTGAAGGGCTAGAGGGAAAGAGGAGGGGGCAGCGGTTAATTGCATTGTTCATCAATGAACCAAATAAACCAGAGGTGATGGACAGAATCTAACTGTGGAGGCAGGCCTAAAAGTGAGAAGTTCTTTTATTTGGGTGGGTGAGGAAGGGCTTGGGTTTTCTCATGTTCTTCTCAGTTCATTAAACATACATGCACAGGTAAAATGCCAAATTGTATGAGCAGGCAGGAAATTCTGCCACCCACACCCACCACCAATGTCCCACATCCAGACCTTGTGGGGCCCAGTTTCCAGGTGCACTATTTAAAAAGGTGTCAGACAGTACTTCACTCTCAGCAACCCAGCCTCATTTAATCTCTGCTCATTCCCTCCACCCATCACTGGAGATGGCACAGACCAGGCAAAAACTGGTGCCATGGATTAGTAACACCTCTCTAGAGGTTCTCCTGAATGCTGAACAGGACGGAAAGGACATTCTTTTCCATAGAGATGGCAACAGGAGGCCATCTTGACCAGAAAGCAGCCTGCACAAAGGTGCCTGCAAAGGTCAGCACCTGTGTGCGACTCAAGAGAACTTGGCCCTAGTGCCACAAGAGGATCAACAATCTGCTGGGCTCAGCCAGATCATTATATACAATCATCTACTCAATGCTTCATGCTCCTATGAGCACAAATCAGCATTGTAAGGTCACCAGCACAGAGGACAGTCACACACTAGGGTGGGTGCCAGGCATCTCCATCGGAAGTTTTATGTGCAGCTCCCAGTTTTGTACCACTTGCACCACAGTAGTTCTACCAATCACACATTTGCCGGGTTTCACCCTCCAAACATAAAAATAAGCTCCAACACCAGGTCACTGAACATTCACCACAACCCAGAGAATATCAAATCTCATAGCTTTATACCAAAGGTTTGCAAGGGTCAAGGACACCACCATAGCACATAGCTTTAGGATGAATACCTTACAATAAAACCTAACTTCCACCTTACAACATTCTTCTGATTGGTAATGCATACAATCACAGCTCTGAAGATTCACATCATCTGCATCTATCTGTATCTATGCACACCGTGGTGTAAACCCTTGTTAATGTCTCTTAATGCTTCTTTTCTTTTGGAGGAGAAAAACATGCACAATAAGCATGAATGTACCAAACAGCAGATGCCTGACATAAAGCTCAATGACTCCTTTGAGGAGAAAGCTAATAAGCTGACATCACAGCAAGGAAACCACCCTTCTAATAAAAGGGGCACAGGATATTATGGCTACTCTTAAGAAAGCCTCCAATCTGCTACTCCCAGCTGCACATCAAGCACTGATGCCTTAATGAAACTTTGGATAAGGGTGACAGCTTTGATATTAATAAATATTTGCTTTTCTATTGTTACAACGGTGATAAATATGGACTATCAAATTTTAACTTCCATCATCTAATTATTATACCTGAGACCCTTCATGGAACTAAATAGCTGCAGTGGTTCACCTAATTCAGATTGAGTCAAGCTTTCTGAGTTCCATGTTGAATAAACTAAACTGCCTGCACTGAAGGAGGCATTGACTTACTGGCTAGGTGAGAGGGGGCTAAGAGGCATTAACCTCCCTCCACATGTCCTATTCTCTCAAGGGATAGCAGCTGTTATTGCATCCCAAACAGGGGAGGTGAGACAGACAAATTTATCCAGGGATTGTATTTCCAGCCACCCCAGAAGCTCATGATGGGCACTGTCAGCACTAGGCTCTGCCTGATCTCTCGGTACCCCAAAAGTCTCTAAGTCCCCTCTATCCTTGCATTACCCCAATGGCCCATTTCCAACCCATCACCCTGTGCAGAGACACATAACATTGAAATTTGCCTCCACCTGTCCTACCTACCCACTGAATCCTGAAATTACACCTTAATGATGCCCACACTGCTCCTCCACATGCCCCCTGAGGAGGCCATGGAGGTGATCACGACCAATAATCTCCACCTCCCATTACTCTGCCCCTCCCTGTAGCCTATCATGCTGTCCAATATTATTGCCTCTACTGCCTCACTCAACGTCCGTGCCCCCACCTCTACAAATGCCTCTGCTCCTGCAACCCCTAATCCCCTCACCAAGCCTTGATCTCTCACCCCTTTTGGCATTGATGCCCCTACAAGTCCCGCATGCACTTTCCTCAATGATGAATAAACCAACTCCCAGGACTGTATATGCTCCAGATCACTGACCAACATTGACAGATATGACTGACCAGACTCCTGATCACTGTCTTTGCAGTTCCCCAATGACTATATATGAATCCCTGGCTGCTGGTGCTGGCCCTACATGACTAATAGTCAGATACAAAACAGACAAATTACCTGGCCGTGACCGACCTGAGCAGACAACTGACCGTGACCAAGGGCCTGGGCGTGCCTGTGAGTGACTGTATTTGGACCCCCCGACTGGACTGAGGACTAGACCCCACCCAGTTTCTGACATGGACATTTGGTTGAATAAATGTGCATTGTGTTTACCACACAGGTGACTGGACATGCTGCCTGTGTTAGATTGATGTATTGGTGTGCTGTGAATCAAACTATTCACCACAACTGAAGGGTCCTGACTGACAAGCAGCTTGTTTGTCCATGCAGAGAGCACATCAATTCAGCAGCACTAATAGCCTTTGGCTCTGGCTGCTGTGCCAATGTGCCAACAGGCATGGCACAGCCTGGCAAGGCATGGATGCTGCAAGCATGCAGACAGTCGGCACTGAGTGAGTGACCATTAAGAGAGCAAGCGAGCAGCTCTGTGTTGCAGCCTGGTCCAATCCATGAGCTGTGTGTACAATTCCTCGCAGCAGTCGTTCAATGCAAATGGCTGATGTGTCCTGCAATGTGGGCCTGTGCCTCCTGAGCATCCTGTGAGTGAAGAGGTGCATATACATACAGTTGGTGCACGTGGATGGTACTCAGAAATGCTGAGCATCATGGAGGCTCTTTGCAGCTAGTGGTAGGAGTTACCTGGAGTTACCAGGTGCCTGCACCGACTTCCACTTTGAAAATCTCAAAGTGTAGTTTGTTCGACACGTTCAGAAATTTAGGAAGCTGAATAGTAATGAGTTGAGTTGTTCATTCAATAAGGCATTTAACAAGCTCTAATCTACCTTAAGTGTTAACTTAATTGAAACATCTCCTTGGATGGCTAATCTCCTTCATTCTTTTCCTTGCACCTTTGTTCACACAGATGATGAAGAAATGTAAGTACATTTACAATTGAGATAATTTTTTACATTAAAATATCACACATGCCACCTATGTGCTCTCTGAACATCTTCATCCATTCCCTGCCATTACATCAAAGTGCAGACCTGGACCCCACAGCCAGGGTGAAGGGAACTTGCTCTACAGCAAAGTCTGTCGGCCTTGGAAGTTTGGTTGGGTGACCCTGAGGCATTTATGGCTGGATGGCCAGACAGATCTAAACAGATGCAGGTTCACCCTTCTCAGGTTGATTGCCCAGTGAGTTGAGGGTGGCAGGCAGGGTGGAAGTGGAAAGTGGAGATCCACCTCTGAAGTGTCCTGAGAGGAGATTCCTTGGGGCCTGTATGTGGTTTCTCCTTGAGTTGGGTGCCTATCTCCTTGTGAGGAAGGAGGACCTGGAATGAGTCCCTGTGTTGCTTTGTTGGTGGTGCTGAGCACGAAGGGTTAGAAGGATGGAGTGCAGGTCTGTTTGTATATCCAGTACTGAGTATGCTGGATGTGGCTCCCCATGGCAGCAGCCAAGCTGGCCATGGAAACAACCAGATGCTCTCATGTCAGAAGCAGCCTGGCACAAGCAGCACTGGTGTAGTCCTCCAACCTTTGAGTCACTTTGTCCAGTGCCTCGAACAAACCTGTCAGCTGCTCCTGTGTCAGTCATGCATTTTATTGAAGTTCTGAATAGCTGGTACCATGGGGTTATCTCCTGCCTGGCACTGAGCAAGCACCTGGTGTCTGGCAGAGCACCAAATGCCAGTGACTTGGGCATTTCTTCCTCAAGCAGCTGCAGAAATGCAGCAATGAAAGGCTTGTAAGCATATGCTTCCACCTTGATACCGGATAAAATACTCCGTGAGTGTCAGTATCAGAGCTGGTGGAGGGTACAGGAGGCATTCTTGTTAGTGCATCCTCTGAGGGATCTGTAGTTTCTTTCCTCAGAGATGAAGGAGAAGACATGTAAGGCAGGTAGCCTCTTGACAGTGGAGAATATGTAGATGCCATTAGTGCCTGCCGAAGATAATAGAGAGAATTGCTTGTGAAATAGGGACAGAAGTTCAGGCATGTTAAGGGTACATTCACAGTGGCAGTCATGGGACAGCAGCAAACAATGGTCAAAACTTCTAATTTTGTTCCGAGGAAATGAAGGTTTCAACACCATTAGATGAATGGTCATAGTTCTCGTCAGCCAAGTCAAGGGAGGTAAGGGTCAGCTTCTTGTAGGAGATGAGGAAACAAATATCAGACCCAAGATGATCCCCTTCCATCCTATGGAATGAGAGAGAAAAAGGAATTGAGCAAGATGAAAGTGGCTGGCATATCTGTCAGCACTAATGCAGATGAGGGAAAGATGCTCTGTGTAAGTGATTAGTCAGCGCAGAGGGCATGGAGGGTTAGTGGGGTGGGAACTGCGGTGAGAGTGAAAGAAGATGTTGCATACAGCAGTGACAGTGGTAGACCATGAGCCTTGGTGGGAGCTGGGTGCTGTAACAGAGTTAAAGTGAATGTGAGATAGCAGAGACAATATAGTGGTACTTACCCTCACAAAGTGCAATGGTCATTGACCTTCTTTCTCATTGCTGGTGTCACTTCAGACCAAGGATACTGCGTTTATCTTGGTGGTAACCTTGGACTAGACTGGCAATCTCTAGTGGCACGGCCTCCTCTGGCAGGCCTGAGGAAAGAGGACAGTCCTCCTTTGCACCACCCCATCCACCAGGAACTTCAGGTTCCTGTTGGCAAAGTGTGGAGTTAACTTGTCTCTGTCTGCCATCACTTGAGTAATGCATGAGGAACGGGAACTGTGCAGGATGGTTCTGGATTAACTGCACTTGACCTGGTGCACAACTACATTTTAAATATACTGCCAGGACCAGAAATCCCAGGAGATATGTGCTGTGAACATCTGAACATATGAATAACAGTGGGCCACTCAGCCCTTTGAACCTGCTCTACTATTGAACATGATCATGGTTGATCTGATTTAAACCTCAAAAATACATACCTGCATATCCCCAACAATTCTCTATTAACTTGGTAATCAAGCATGTATCTACATCTGCTTTAAGAATATTATAAGATTCTGCATCCACTGCCTTTTGAGGACAAATATTCCAAAGACTCACATCCTCTGAGAGAATCTTTTTTCCTTTTGTTTCAGTCTAAACAGACATCCCCTTATTTTAAAACTATGACCCCTATTTCTACAATTTCCCACAAGAGGAAACAAGTTATCAACATCTACCAAGTCCCCTCAGGATTTAATGTTTCAATTAAGTCCCCTCTGACTCTTCCTCTTTACAACTCCCTTTCCTTCCTATCTTTGTGTATTTAGCAAATTTAGCTACCACACTTCTATCAAAGTTATTTATATACATTGGAAAGAAGTCCAGCAGCAGTCCCTGCAGCACACCACTTGTGACATCCTGTGAGCCTGAGAAAAGATCCACTTATTCCTACTCTCTGCTGCATGGCAAATACTTTTGCCACTGGTGAGATAGCTTGAGCTGTGCTTCAAAGAGTTATGGCACATTGGTGATAATTTCAGCTGTGGAGAATAGTATGAAAAAGCTTTGCTATGGCTCAATACCAGCCAAGATGTTGCCCAGGTCTTGTTGCATACAAGCAAAGACTGAAAACTGATGCAGCACGTTCCTTTGACCATGTCTGTAGTGAGAAGCATGTGAAACTCAGAATAAAGGATTGAATTTTACTTATGTATTTGACTTAGGTTTAATACTATTTTTCCAACTTAGCGCATCACAATCAAACTCAATCTGTTCCCTCATTATGACCACTTTTTTCTCAGAGGGTCCTTTACATGAAATAACTAACTAACACTATTTCAGTAAACAGGTGAAAGATCCAAAATACCCTCTTCCATAGTTGTTTCCATGTGCATGGCTGGAGGTTTCAAGCTGCAAGTTAATACTGGAAGTAATGTCATATTATGGTATCAAGTTGGCACACACAGCAAGCATTCAACAAAACTGAGATGCATGATTCATGTTTATTCAGTCACACCACTGGAATGAAGCACGGACACCTCAATGTCCCTTTGCACTTTTCAAACTTCCAGCATTTCATGAACTATTTTTACTTGTAGACAAAAACAACACATTAGAAGAGAGAATGAAGACATATAAAGGAAAGCCACATGATAGCACGGTCAACACCACTTTCCATCAATGCGCCGATGACTGAACAAAGGCTGATGGGGCAGTGATTGGATTTGGCATGCTTTGTATTATAGGACATACCTGGACAATGTTTCACTTGGTTGGGCAGTTGTCGGTGTTCCAGTTCTATTAGAAAAGATTGATGAGAGGTGCAGCTGTTTCTGGAGAACTACAGACTCAAGAACAATCATGGTGTGCCATTCATGCAAAGCACAGCACTTGACTACATTTTGATGTTTTTCATTGTCAAAGTAAAGGCTGAATTGAGTTGAAAACAAGTATATTTGCAAGGGAATCTGATTCAGCAATCATATTGGACAATGTTGAAACAAAATTTTACCTGGCATGGGACAGCCCAAAATTTCCACTCTCATGCAAATGTCACCATCCGGATACCAACTCCGAGGATTAATTCTTATGTACCTAGCAACCACTGGAGTGGGAAAGTCATTAAGTACAGGAATCTCTTTCTCTTGGTTTGCTTTGAATATCTGAAAAATAAAGATCCATTGAATAATAACGTGGAAAGCAACAGTATTTTCAAAATTTATAACAGAGCAGTATTTCAAGTTAAGGTAGCTACAGATAATTGGAGGTAATTCACTCTATGTGATGGCCTTTTTGATAAAACTAGACCAGTACACATCCCAAAATGATTGCAAAGCTGACTTATTTTTCATCAATTTGATACAGAGGTCTGCTGAGAGAGCTTAGAAACAGTTTACTAGTTTGCCAATGGGCCAGTCAAAGCTTTTACACCGAAAGAAGCATATACAATGTCCCTGGCTCAGCAAAAAAAGGGATAATTTTACATTTATTTATCAGATACTTCTTCATTAACCATTGCTGACAAGACTTTCCTTGGCTGGAGCAGTGTTTTTATCCAAACCATTTCACAAGTGTTTGATTATAAATCTTGACAATAGAAAGCCACAAGTTCATCAGTAATTCCATAGACATCAGTGGCATGTTATCATAGAACAAGGTAATAACAATGGAAAGACACAATAGTGCTATTATCCCATCTATTAAGAATGGCTTACATGGATTGAGAGCAAGGATTCCAATTTTCAGAAATCTATGCTGATGCTAGAATGAACAATTAATGTGTTAATTCAGAAATATGTAAAATGTGGTATATCTCAGAACAAGATGACCAGTTTGACACAAACAGTTTTTTTTGAACCTATGGATATTAGGCAGAGATATTCAGTTTAAACTTTTACTTCTGGTGTGAAGCTTAGGAGAAAGGTTAGACACTGATCTCTACTTTACATAATAGTTAAAGAGGATCATTGTAAAACACAATAATTAGTGCCACATCAGCATTGATGATGCTCTCATATTACTGTCATGCTGCCAATTCTATTACCTTCTCACTTACCTAGTGAATGGCATGTGAAATGTCCTAAGCCGTCTATATAATATTGCCAAACGGACCCTTTTTCACAAATAAAAAGATATATTATCAAAAGGTTGTTTTAACTATTCCTTCCTAGCCCTTTTCCCCAAGACAGAAAGTGAACTAATACATTGAAGACAATGTCAGCAAGTGATTCACACAGGATTTTGTTTTTACTACTCTGTAAAAGGTAAGAAGGCATCAGTGGGTGCAGTGTAACTAGAAGATACTCAATAAAATAAGTTGTCTCAGAAGGAAATAATGTTACCTTATCTTTGAAAACATTTTGAAAGAATCTATTGAAGAATATTTATAAAATTCTGATGGGAAAAGTCTAATAGCACTGTGCCTATTTTTCAGACAATTAAACATCCAAAATGGTGGCAGGGCTTTGAGTACAGACCAGTGAGTATATGGTGGCTCATTGTGTGCCATCGACTATAAGATAAAAGGGCTTCATTAAGGCAGACATGAGATTCTTTCGTTGCTTTAAAGAGGGCAATAGCAGTTATTTAAGGCTCAGTACAAAACTAGGCCACATTGATTGCTCCTGACTATGTGCCTAAATGGGAAATCGAAAATACAGGAGCATTCCCAGCTCTGTTGGAATGTTAAAGACAATTGTCAACTTCTAATCGGACCATTACACATGGAAAGTTCCAAACTGGTAAATCCTTGTTTTGCATTTATGGTTGGAATGTGTTAACCACGGTAGCATTTGTAATTTTAAAGTGAAGCTTATTAAATGCAGTTGGCCTCTCTTCATCTCTACAAAATCATTGCAAATATCAAAGAGCTCACCATATCATCTGATCCATTATTGACAGTCACCCAGCTGTAGCTGTCATTGCTCAACAGAACGCAATACGATGTCACCCAGTCACTCCTACAAGGAGAAAATTGCTGGTGAATAAGATTTTAATTGGGTTTCCTGATATGTCCTTTCCAATTTCCTTCAAAAATAATTGAATTAATTCATATGTAAATATGTGACAAAAGGGAGCTGAATTTTCTTACTTGAGTCCAAATAGGGTTGATTCCAAGTTACAAATATAATGGGATATTGGGTGCAATCTTTCTGGACAAGGCTAATTAGGAAGACACCTGCTAAAGTACTGTCAAATTAGGGATAAAAACCCAGAAACACAAAAAAAGAGCAAAAATAGGCCACTTGACCCTTTGAGCCGGCTCTCCTATTCAATATGATTATGGTTGATCATACAGTGATCTAACTCTCTACCCTGTTTCTGCTTTCTTACCATACACTTTGATCAATTTAGCTCTAAGAACTAGATTTAATTCATGTTTGAAAACACTCAATATTTTGGTCTCTTCCTGTGGCAGTGAATTCTACAGGTTCCGCACTCTCTACATGAAGAATGTTCTCTTCGTCTCAGTCCTAAACGGCCTACCCCATATCCTTAAACAATGGTTGCTGGTTCTCAACTCCCTAGTCATCAGGAACATCACTCTTGCACTTACCTTGTCTAGGCCTGTTGGACTTTTGTATCCTTATATGAGGTTCCCCCTTCATTCTTCTAAATGACAGGCAACTCACGGGTGTGGGAGGGCCAATTAAATTGCCCAAAGTGTAAGGCAGCTGGCAGACTCATTAATGCTATGTGCACTAAGGTTATTGTAGAGAAGGGAGGATGGCACAAAACGGAGAGAACGTTCTGCAGGTGGGAGTGCCAGCCAATTCCTCATTCCCACCTGTATCCAGACAATCTGGCTGTGGATGCCAAACCAACAATTACGAACATTGGAACATATGAATTTGGTCCCTGAGGCCAGCTCCAACATTCAATAAGTAAAAGGTTGATCTGTCATGTAATGAATTTCACATTCCCATCTACCTGCAATACACTTTCGTTCCCTTGCCTAACAAGAATCTATCTACTTTCAAAATGCTTAGAAATATTCAATGAAATGCCCCAGACAACCGGGTCACACAACCCTATCTCATCCCTGAGTTCTGAGGAAGGGCCACCGGAACTGAAACATTAACTCCGATTTTTTCTTCACAGATGAGCCTCCAGCAACTTCTGTTTTTGTTCCTACCTCACCTTTGTCGTAAAAGGGTGAATTCTAATTCTGGACGCACCTACAGTCGGCTAATACTATTCAGGAGTTTACCAAGTTCAAGCAAGTTGCCCCTCACTCCCTGAGCTCCAGTGGAAGCATTCCCAGTCTGTCCAATATTTCCTCTTAAGATAACCCACTATTCCAAATATATCTCTAGTAAACCTCCTCTGAACCACCAGAAAATGCGCACAATATTTAAGATGTGGTCTCGTCAATGACCTGCATAACTCAAGTTTAACATCCTTACTTCTTATGCTCAATTCCTCTCATCATAAAGAATAGTATTCCATGAGCATTCACAACTACTTGCTGTAACATGCATACTAATTTTTAGGGAATAGGGAGATCCCTTTGTACCTCAGAATTCTGCACTCATTGTCCATCGAAGTAATATTCTGCTTTTTCATTCATCCTACTAAAGTGAACAACTTTGCATTTTCCACACATTATATTGCATCTGGTAGAGTTTTGCCAACACAGTGAACTTAGCTATATTAATCTACAACATCCTTGTGTCTTTTTCACAACATGCTTTCTTACCTATTTTCATTTTATCTGCAAATTTGGCTGCCATGCCTTCACTCCCATATCTAAATGTAAAGCTGAGGCCCTAATGAGCTTCAAGGCCATAAGTTATAGCTGCAGAATTAGATCATTTGGCCCATTGAGTCTGCTCCACCATTCAATTGTAGCTGATTTGTTTCTCAACACCATTCTCCTGATTTCTCCCTGCAACCTTCAATCCCCTTGCTAATTAAGAGCCTATCCATTCATGTCTTAAATACACTTGACCCCTACAAGACTCCATTTGTCACATCCTACCAATGAGAAAAATAACCATTTATGCATGCTGTCAGTTTTCTGCCATTTTCTATATATGCTAAAATGTTACTCCATACACCATGAGTTCCTACTTTTCATAATTTTTTTTGCGTCTTGTCAAATGCTTTCTGGAAATCCAAGTACAGTATGTTTACAAGCTCCCTTTATACACAGCATATGCTACTCCTTCAAAGAACTATAATAAATTGGTTAGACTTGATTTCCCTTTCCTGACTACCATGAGCTTTTCAATGTACCCAACCATAGCTTCTGTAATGATTGATTTTAACACCATTCCCACAATAGACATCAAGCCAGTTGATCTATACTTTTCTGCTAATCTCCTTTCTAGAATAGAAGAGTTTTATTGGGAATTGTTCTAAAGGCCTACTTGAAGGTAAATCTATAGTAGACAGTGTGAGGCATTCAAAAGGGTATTAGGCGTGTATAGGGCTAACATTTCTCCTTTAGCATGAAATGTAGCAGCAACAAACCCAGAGACCAATGGATATCCAGGAAAATTCAGGACTGGATGTGAAGGAAAAGAGAAATGTATAACAGGTACAAAGGGAGCAAAATAATGGTGGCCCCAGAGGAGTATTGAAAGTGCAGGGGGATCTCAAGAAAGTAATTCAGAGAGTAAAGAGGGGACATGAGAAAATGCTCACAGGCAAGACTATGGAGAATCCCAGAATATTCTGCATGTATACCAAGGGGAAGAGAGTAACCAAGGAAAGAGGGCAATCTGCAAGAAGGGTGGTAGAGATAGGTCAGGGAGCTATGGACAAGTGAGTCTAACATCAATGGGAAAGACACTACTGGAGAAAATAGTGAAGGAGAAAATTAATCTCCATTTATAGAGACAAACTTTGATCAGAGATAATCGGCATGCCCTTGTCAGAGGTAGGTCACGCCTAACAAATCTAGTGGAATTTTTCAAAGAGTTGACCAAATGTTTAATGAGGAACAAAACAAAATTGCTGGAGGAGCTCTACAGGTCTGGCAGGATCTGTGAAGGAAAAAATAGAGTTAACGTTTCGGGTCTGGTCACCCTTCCTCAGAACTGTTTAATGAGGGTTGGGCTAGTTGATGAAGTTTATATAGATTTCAGCAAGGCTTTCAACAGGATCCCATGTGAGAACCTGATAAAGGAGGTAAAATTTTGTGGGATCCAAAGTATCTTGACAAACTGGATCCAAAATTAGCTTAGTGACAGGAGACAGAGAGTGGTGGTAAAAAGCTGTTTGTGTGACTGGATCCCAGTTTGCAGTTGTGTACCACAGAGATCAGCGCTGGGTCTCTTATTATTTGCATTAATCATAAATGATGTTGATGAGAATGTGGGGGGTGGGGAAGCTGATAAGTAATGGTAATGACAGTGAGGAGGAAGGTGTTAGGTTATTGGAAATATAAACAGATTGGTCGGGTGGGCAGAGCAGCGGCAGATGGAATTTAACCTTGATAAATGTGAGGTGATGCTCTTTAGACAAAGGAACAAGATAAGGGAGTACTCAATGAATGTCAAGACACTAGGAAGTTCACAGGGCAGAGGGATCTTAGGGTGCTTGTCCACAGATCACTGAAGCTGGCAAGACAGGTTAACAGGATAGTTAAAAAGGTATACAGGATTTATTAGACATGGCATAGATTATAAGAGCAGGGTGATCATTTTGGAGCTTTACATAACTTTGGTTAGGCCACAGCTGGAGTAGTGTGTGCAGTTCTGGTCACCACACTATAGGAAGGATGTGGAGTGGGTACAAAGGAGATTCACTAGGAGGTTGCCTGGGATGAAGAGGTTGGATCAGCTCGGATTGTTTTCTTTGGAGCAGAGAAGGTTAAGGGGGACCTGAGAGAGGTGTGTAAGATTATGATGGGCTTGGATGGGGTGAACAGAAAGCAATTGTTCCCCTTAGTTAAACAGACAATAACAAGGGCATATAATTTGAATGTGAAAGGCAGGATGTTTACAGGGGATTTGAGGAAAAACCTTTAAACCCAGTGTGGTGGGTGTTGGAATGCACTGCGTGGGAGGGTAATTAAGGTGGGAAACCTCAACCGTTAGAAAGCACTTGGACAAGCACCTGAAATGTCATAGCATTCAGGGCTATGAGCCAAGAGCTGGAAAGTGGGACTAGTGTTAGTAGTATAGGTAGTTCTCCTATAACTTGATAGTTGCATTCTTACACTGCCTCACACAATAGAAAATCACAATATAGGGAAATCGCTATAGGAAATTGCTTCATTAAAAGAAAACCAGGACAAAATACACCTTTTAAAGCCATAGTATCATCACACTGGTTTTTGCATCCTGATCACCTAAACCAAGGTCATCTCTAACTGCTCCACCGATGCCATCCTTACTTTAATAGTCCTACTGCTTCACCTTCACATAGCTTTCTATTCTTCTTGAATGTCATTTACCTTTCCACATTTAGGACTGAATCTTGGTTATCACGCAACCTCAGCCTTATCTCCTTAAGAGTGATCAATTCCCCTCATATTTTTACTCCTCCCATAATATCGATGATATTTTGTTTGTCTATGTCTGTCTGTGTGTATGTATGGGCACTTAAGAAGATAATCCCAGGTGAAGTGAAGCTTGAGCATCAACACATTTTCCCAAGTGGATTCCGACACCATTTACATTGCATCTGCAATACAAACATTTGTCTCAATGGTAACTATCCCACCAAACCCTACATCCCCAAGAAAGGAGGTTTGGCTACATGATTCACACGGTACTAAACCTTTTTAACCAAATAATTTTAAAATAGTTGACAATTAAAGAGTCAACACTGCTTCATACAACATCTATTAACAATATCAAAACTCCTAACTCCAAACTACTAAGGAAAATCTTTTGGCAAGTAAAAGCAGGCATTAACCTGAAATTGTACCCTCTGCACAAATTCAAGTCCTTTCATTAAAACAGCAAAGCAGAAATTATACTTCACCAATATTCCTCAGAAGACCTTTAATGGAATTTTGAAGAACCCGTTCACAACTCCTGAACTGCCAGTAAGCCAATAACCCAATTTCACAAAGGAATTCCAGCTGTGGACTTTTGGATTCCATCTTAAATAGGATCTCTTAAATGTTTCATACTCAAGTTGTTGCTAAATTGAAGAAACTCTATCCTTTTCATCTAATTTCAACATGCATGTTTGCAAACCTTCCTGTGTTGTGAAATATCCACTACCACACTTCATATCTAAGGGTAAGTGAAAATAAGCCCTACTTTTGGTTAACGTTATAGTAGTGTTGCTGAGATCCTTACTAAAGCAGAGTCCAAAAACAGGGAGAGTGGGGCAATGTGCAACTAATGTTTAAAAAAGGGAAAAATGAAATCACAATCTGCTTACAAAAACATGGTGAGAATAGAAAACTTGAATTCTTCTGTAACAATTTAAGAAATTAATATGAAATCGACCTGTCATTTTACTAGAGATATTATTTAATCAAGAACTTAGAATTTGATAAACATTTTACATTGCTATCACACAATATAATCTCAAGGCAATGATGAGCTGTCATCCCTTACAATGGTCCTATCCAACACAAGAGTGTATATTTTCAGTTAGTAGTTGTGTGGTAAACCTCTGGTAATCAATGTAATTTGTTGCTTTTGTGTATCTGGTATAGTGTGTTTAACTTATTCAAGAATGGAAGCTAAAACAAGATCCACTTTTAATGTTACTAAGTTTGGTAAATCTTTCATTGCTTCAAGCTGCTTCAAAAGACTTCAATATATACTACAAATTGCAAAACATGTTGGATACTGTCACTACACCCAACTTTAAGTGAAATTTATTCCACTCAGAACTGGTGTTCATTCATTAGTTTTGCAACAACATCTGATTCGACTTTTTGACAGAATGCAAAGACAAAGAAAATATCACATCATCTCAGACTCATTCTCAGTACAATGTTTCCAATAAGGATAGGTTAAATGTTATACATGTGTCGCAATCAAAATCAGCCCACAATGCATCTGGTAATAATTTTGGGCAGCAAAGTGAAAGCTACTGCTATATTCCTGTAAGTTTTCCAGACTTGCCCAAATTCTTTTAAGAGGCAATACTTTTTCATGGAGAGATCATGTTTTATTTTATTAAAGGAAAAATGAAAATAACCTGTAAATATTTGCGTATAAGATTTCATCGACAGATAGTAAATTTGTTTATAGTGGCAAGAGCTCCAAGCAGAGTCACATCTCTGGGTAAAGATCACTGTCAGCTTGTTAATTGATGACACTGAGAAGGTTCAATCAGTTGATCTACTTTTCATTTAATATTATCCTTGCTCTGTCAACCTTAAAATATGGACTGTAACCTTCTGGTAGAATAAATGTTTCCAGTTTTCAGTGAAACAAAATATAACCTTTTGAACTGCAATAAAAGAAAATACCATTAGTGGAGAGATGTCACAGGCTTTACTATATTCATATTATGGTTCATCATATACCTTGCACGTAACCTCCCAGTGACATTTATCTGTCAGTACCTGTTTGATGTTTTGCTAACACCAGGAGCTTACTTTCATTCCTTAGGTAAGAGTCAACGCCCAATATCTTCTGATCTATTGAGTCAGCCCCACACTGTTCCTGTGATGCAGGCCCATTTCTGACCCAATTTGCTGGGGGTGAAAGGGGAAGAAGACAACTGTCGTTTGTTAAAGAGGCAAAAAGCATTCTGTTTTCATGGAAACAGCATTCCTGCAAATTGTGGAAAGAAGCTGAAGAGATCTGGTGCCTTCAGCAAGAAACAAATGGAAAGTATTGATAAATGGAATAGGGAGGGGTAGTGATTTAAGAGAACAAATGGTCTGGTTGAATCATAGATAAACTCAAATGTTTTTAGATTTCCTTTTTGTGAATAAAATTGATAAATTATAACGGAAGAATCAGAGTGCACAACTTTTAATGTAACACCTTTAAGGTTTATGGGTAGGACAGTCCTATGCCCCAAAAATACGCTTGACATTGAGAAAGGGCACCATAAGAATGTGGAAAGAGTGTAAGACTCAACATTTCCTGTCTCTGCCTTTGTGTTGATCTACCTGCCATAACCTCTTATAAATACTGACTTTAAAACTGCCCGCCTAATAAGCTCCAATTGTTAGATAAAATTATGAAATTAAAATTTATTAATGAAATTGATTGATATATTTTGGAAAATATAGGATCCTTTCATCTGAATGAATGTGATAAATGCAGACAAGGTAGGACTGATAAGTGACAAGTAACACATACCCTAGACCTAGAATCCCTACCGGATGAAAACAGGCCCTTCAGACCAACAAGTCCAAACCAACCCTCAGAGCATCCCACCCAGAGCATCCCTCTATAACCCACCTAATCTACACATCCCTGAACACTATGGGCAATTTAGCATGGCCAATCCACCTAGCCTGCACATCTTTGGATTGTGGGAGGAAACCAGAGAACCCAGAGGAAACCCACGCAGACACAGGGAGAATGTGCAAACTCCACACAGACAGTCACCTTAGGGTGGAATCAAACCCAGGTCCTTGGCACTGTGAGTAGCAGTGCTAACCACTGAGCCACCATGACAGGCCAACAACCATTTCCAACAAGAGAGAATCTAACCACTGCCCCTCGACATTGACCAGCATTGCCTCCACTGAATCCCTCACTATCAGCATCCTGGGGGTTACCATTGACTAGAAACTGAACTGGATCAACCGTATAAATACTATTTATCTGGCTACAAGCGCAGGTCAGAAGCTAGGCATTCCGTAGTGAATAATTCACCTCCTTTCTCCTGAAAAGGACGGATAATACAAGTTAAAATTAATCCCTGTAATTAGTAAATGGCCTTTATTCTTCAAAGCAAAATTACCTTTTTCAAGTAAGCACTTCAGGAAATTATTCTGTGTTTATATCTTTCAATGTATTTAAAATAAATTAACAGAAATACTTGAAGCACATGGGATGCTTTTCAGGGCCTGATGGCTCTGGAAGTCATGTTCCTTTTCTTGTATAAGGTGTGGAGCTGAGTGAACATAGCAGGCCAGGCAGCATGATGGTGCCTGACCTGCTGTGCTCATCCAGCTCCACACCTTGTTATCTCAGACTCCGGCATTAGCAGTTCCTACTATCTCCTTTTCTTGTAGTTATTTTTAATTAACCTCTTCTGACATGTTTTGAAACAGGTGGGACTTGAACCTAGGCCTTCTAACTCAGGATTTGGAACACAACTACTGCACCATAACAGCTACTTCCATACCTTGTGTATTGGCCCCTCTAGTGTAAATTACCTTTTATTTGAGATTAGTAAGTAATGCACTGCCGTGCTAACTAGAGTTTTGCACTAAATGTTTCTGTACAAGGCATTGGTCAGACTGCACCTTGAGTATCACAATCTTCACATCTCCCACAACCATGATTTCCCTCAACCATGCAACCTTCTGAACATTTCAGATTACTACAGCTCTAGTTTCTTCAGCATCACTCTCTCCCTTCGCTCAATTATTGTTGTCAGTGTTTTCAGTCATTTCAATTTTGAGCTCTAGAATTCTTTCCCTTAAGCCTTCTTTGCTTTTCCAACCTACTATTTCTCTGAGTCCCTCTTTAAGCAAATAGCTTTTAGTCACTCTTTCTAATATCTTTTTGGCTCAGTGTCACATTTGTCTGTTATGTTTTTCTGGTGCACCATGTGATGTTTCTTTTTATATTAAAGGTCCTCTGTATGTGCAACTTAAGAACAATTTATTGTAACAGCACCTTAAAACTAAACACCTTAAAACATGTTCTGATAAGTGAAAAAGAGACCTTCAGATATTGCTGAAATAGTGGTTCTGAACTGATGTAAAAAGCATTTTAAATATAGGTATGTGACCTGATATAGTTGCTCTCTCCTTCTAATTCAGATAAAGTGCTTTTCTGATGAAGTGAAATGTGTTTACAGAATAATCTTAATAATACAGTTAGAGGTAATATGCCATAAATCTGGCAGCATCTGAAGTGACTACAAGAGAGATAGCATTGAAAAATAATTCTTAGCAATCACAAGCCAACCTCCATCATGGAAAATTTAATTTTACTAATTCTTTGAAAATTGAAGGTGCAATTTTCTACATTGTAATTGCTGCAGTTGAACCTTTTAAGGACACATGAAGTACTAGGGACTAGATTATTCAGATAACTAAGGTCAGAAGTGACCTTTGTCACAACATCTGAAAAACAAGTTTACTCATTATTTAGCCTCAGAGATTACACCTGGCTGAGGAATTTTCACACAATTACTTTCATTCATTACATGGTCTTCTGTGTCTGATTTTTCCTTCATCATTCCACTACAAGAAGTTATATTTAAACAAGTATTCCTTTCATTATCAGCATCTGTAGAGACTGAGGGGTGATGTTTTGCCCTGATCATGTTCTGGAGGAGAGGTGCAGAGGATGCAGAAGGTGAAGTGAGATCCCCATTAGAAACTTCTGGCTCAAGATATTCAAACTCTCAGGCTTTATACAGAGGCCAATAGACAAGTAACCACCAAAGTGACAGCTCTTCAGAAATCGCCTACCTGCACTAAGGGAAGATTTACCACTCCTGCATCTTCCATTTCCACACATTTACCTTGGGCAGCCCTCTTCTGCCTTCAACCAGCTGCAGACCTATTTCAGCCTGCTTCTCTGGTATGACATTTCCAATTAATTGTTCCAGTTTCTCCAAACAATAGGACACCTTACTTCAGTCTTCATTTCCATTTAACATATTCAAGCTTTTAGCACACAAGCTTAGTCTCAGAATTGATCTGGTACCTGTTATATGGATTTATCTTCAAAATGAAAATTATGTACCATGTATATTTGCTGATAATGTGCAAAATCAGCTTTCAACACAGGAAAATGAACTGTTTATTGATCTCTGATCAATAGCACAGCTCTATAATGGTTTCATTGATGGCAGTTACATTTAGTTACTTACAAAAAAAGTTCTGGAACTGAAAGCTGGTCTCAGGTAATCATGAAACTATTGCCAATTATCGTAAAGACCCATCTTGTTCACACATATCCTTTACGGGAAGAAATCTGTTGTCCTTACCTGGTCTATGATTTCAGTCTCTGCATTAAGATTGAATCTTAACTGCTTTCTGAAATGACCAAGCGAGACAGTCAATTCAAGGATGATGAAGGATAGGCATCAAATGCCTCCCCAGCAATATTCACATCCCATTAAAGAATCCCAGTGTCTTTGTCAGTCTTTTCAATGATCTCATTCCCATTGTGGCCCATTTTCTATAAAAGCTGAAACATTCCTTCGGGTGCTCCAGTTTCCTCCCTCTTCCAGTCCAAAGATGTGCAGGTTAGGTGGATTAGCCATGCTAAATTGCCCATTATGTTAAGGGATGTGTGGATTAGGTGGGTTATGCAGAATGGGTCTGGGTGGGATGATCTGAGGGTTGGTGTGGATTTGTTGGGCCAAAGGGCCTGTTTCCACACTGTAGGGATTCTAAGAATCCTTGTCCGTGACTTATGAAGATAGATGTATTGCAGTGAAATGAGTCTTATCACAAAACAAATTACAGACATATGTAATAGAGTTATAGAGAGTCATACAGTTTTTATTGGCAGAAAACCACCCTTCAGTCCATCCTTTCTGTGCCAGTCATCAAACATTTATCTATTCTAATCCCATTTTCCAGTACATGGACCATAGTCTTGTATACTATGGCATTTCAAGTATTCATCAAAATAGTTCTTAAATATCTTGAAAATTCCCACCTCTTTTTAGGGCAGACACCTTCAGCTGTGCTCCAGGAATGGCAGTAGCATGAGATATGCTTGTCTATACATTACACTCTGGTTAATGAGGTGGGAGCACCAAATTGTATTGCTCCACACCTCCGCTGCAATCATATCCCCTCTCGTCCTCCTACTCCTTAACTTAAAATTGTGCCTGTTGGCTATTAACCCCTGTCCTTAGGAGAAATGTTTCTCTCTACTTAGTGTCTATGCCTCTCAGAAATCTGTACAACTCAATCAAATCTCATCTCAGCCTTCTCTGCTCTAAGGAAAACAATCACAACCTATCTGGTATCTCTTCAAAGCTGAATTGATCAAGTCCATGTGATATCTTGGTAAACTTTGAAGTTCTGGAGAAGAGTCATACTGCACTCAAAACGTTAACATTTTTCTGTCTCCGCTGATGTCACTAGACCTGCTGAATTTCTGCAGCATTCTCCATGTTTCAGAATTGCAGAATTTGTGGTATTTTGCTTTTATCCATCATATCCATCTTGCTCTTGTATTCAATGCCTTGACAAATAAAGGCAAGTGTCTCATGTACCTTCTTAATCACCTTATTTATTTAACCTGCTGCCTTCCAGGAGTTCTGGACATGCACACCAAGGTCTAACTGATCCTATATACTTCCTACATCATAACATTGCAACATTTATATTGCAGTGAAAACCAAATGCACATTGAGGTTCATTCTTAACATTCCAGGTTTGAAATGGAATTTCTTGCTGGACCTGTGAATACTGGTGCAGCAAATTTATTACTGAGAGATAGGGATGATCTGGAACTATGGGCTCTCTCTACTTAAGTTTTCTAAATTATTTTCAGTATTTTCGAAAGACTGGCTCTCATACAGACCATGTGAGAGACAGACAGAAAAATATCAACAAAGTACAAAGGGTAGAAACTTATTTATTATGATGGCAGAGTTTTGAAAGAGGTTACAACCTCCACATCACTCAAGAGCTTTCCTGGTTGGTCACAACAAAGTTTAAGATCTTTTTTAGCACAAGGCTATACTTATTTCACTCTCACAGACACACACACACACACACACACACACCCATGTACAAAACTGAAATGGAATTGTGTCAAGTATGAAGGGAGGGAGACATTTGCATCACCTTGAGGTGCAAGGTTTTAATCTAAGACTAAGGTTCGTTCATTAATTTCTTTGATGTAGTCTGTCGTAGTGAACATTGCCAATATTTTTAAATCTCAGTGCTTTGATACATCGTTCTCGTCATGCCATCAAACAGGCACATTTCTTTTTTGAGACAGGGATCCTTCTCAAACTATGTTCAGATTTGCATTCTTAATTCTTTCTATCTCGGCTTGCCAGAAGGCACCTTGAAAAGAAGTTAGTTGTATATTCTGTAGCAATGGAAGATCTTGTTTCCAGGATGGTAATTCCAATCAATGTTACATCCCCAACACAAGAACATTCTTATAATGGGGTAAATCAAATGGGATATGAGGTCATTTTTACAATTTCCACGGAGTCTGATTGATTGAGTTAATTGCCCTCAAGCGGAATTTTATTTTCAGCTCAGATTGTTTTTGGTCTAACCTACATCAGTTTCATGAAATACAGCCAACCTACTTCGATCAGCTGATTCCTATGTTATTTCCATATTTGAATCCCTTTGTTTCTGTCCATGGAAGTCCCAGGTAATTAAATCAGCTGGTATTTAAAGATCAACATTCTACATTTTATATCATCACATCAATTTACATACTTTAGTATTAACACTTCACAGAACACTGCAAAGTTGCAACACATACTGTGTATTTTTAATGATACAGGATCTTCCAGACCATAGTGATAGAAAGCTTTACACAGATTCTCCTAACCTGTCCAAATCATGACTACATCCTGCATGAGGAATTCAGTTGCACCGCCCTGTCACAAATAAATAAAGGGCAACTTGTTGATGGGATACCAGCCTCTGTGCAGTTATTTCACAATTCGTTCATTATCTTCCCTTTTATAGGGATTGAAGCTTTGGAAAGAGTAGACTGCCTGTACCAGGTGCTAACAGCTTTTTGCAGCTTGACTTCCATTCCTATTCAGGGCAGACACCTTCAGCAGTGCTACAGGTAAGATGGTAGCATGGGATATATTTGGTTACACGTTACAATCTAGTTAATGAGGTGGGAGCACCTAATTGTATTGCTCCACACCTCCAATGCAATCGGTTTGGGCAAAGCACAATTCATGACACATCCCCCAGCTCCACACCATCATCACCCAGAAGTACAGTAAATGTTTCGTAAGTTTGTAGTGCCTTGGCACTGACTTGACCCCACACTGCAATGTAACAAATCCATAAAAGCAACATTCCTCACTAATTTAAGTCCCTAGATGACCTTTTCTTGCTTTCCTAGAAGTCAACTTGCAGGCCTTTGCAGGAACTCATTTCAGTTCCTTGGTGCTTTCAAAGACAATTAATTGAGTAAAGTTTTTTTTAAGAAAAACAAGAACCCAGTGAAAATGTGATGTCCCAGTAGATAAGGACCCTACACAACCACATGCCATACCAATCATGTATTATCAATCCTAATCATGTTATCAAATATACATGGGAAATTAAAGTGCTTCACTTGCAAACTTCATTTTAAAAAAGGTTAAAGGATGTCTCCCATCTACTCTTCCGGCCAGGGATTCTGAAAATAACCCAACAAAACATTGGGGGTTAAATTTGTCCCCGTGGCAGCACCTCTAGCTGTGCTATTTGGACAAGTTTCTCATCGTCTTATTATGAATTAAAAATTGATTGCTTGCCAGGGACATGAGAGCTAAACGAGAATATATCATAGTGGCTATAAATCTGAATAATACACTTCACATTAATAATAGTTGAACTAGATCAGTGAGCTGTTCATTGCTCTGAGAATCATCAAAATAAAGTCCTGTGACATGGGAAATTGCCACACATATCAGTCTGAATTCTAAACTAAGACTCCTTTCAAGATAGTAAGTGAGCATGTAATGGAAGATAACTAAATGACTGGCAATGACAGGCAGTTACGAGCAACCAGGTTGCCAGTGATATTATCAATTGCTTTCACCTCCTAACATTAGATGAGCACAATCCTTCACTTGCTCTGTAAAGATCAGCCAAGTAATTAATAAGACTAAGAAGCACCATCTAGAATTTATTGGTATCAGTGAAGTGAGACCAATAGTCCAGCAATATGTTATTGACTGTGGTAAGGAATTCATCTCTTCTGGAGTGATATATGTTTCATGACTGGAATCAATCTGCAACTGAATATCATGCTTAGAAGCCACAGCTCTTATTAAAGTACATATGTGGCCAGTGCAAAACAACATCTTTTCAGAAGAACCATGTCAACCTTTCAAATTTAGCAGTTTGAAACAATAAATTTCAACTTCATTGAACAGACATTCAAGTGTAAGAATATTCTGCCTTCCCCTGAGTTCCTACTGGTCTCGACATTGTTTCTAAAGTGTAGTGCCCAGAATCGAAGACAAAACACAAGTGGAAGCCTCATCATAGTTGTATAAAAGTTTAGTATTATTTCCTTACTTTTGTGCTCTATTTTTGTCTTAATAAAATCCAGAATTCTATGTATGCACTTTTAACAAACTTCTCCTTAAAGACTCCATTGTTATTTATGCATTGATTGAATCCATGATGGAGCTGACAAAATTGACTGCTGTCTGATTTCCTCGTCCTCATACATCTTTTTTCTTGACTAGAGGTCAGCCTGGTTTTCTTTACATCATTATCAAACTGTGGCAATCCATGTGACAATTTCTAGTGCTGTTTTTATTTTACAGCCCAGTCTCTGACCTGTATTCACATCTATTAAAGCATTTCTTAAAATTTACTCCAAAATTACTGGATGACTGGGCTCAGGAATAGGGCAGAGCGACTTGTAACACTACTCTGAGGCTATGTTGATCTTAAAGATCAGGAAACTCCCCATGGAATATCAGAGACAGGGACTCCTTCATAAATATGCCTGTTTCTTTTTAACAGAATTGAAGTATGTTCAATGCAATTACATTGACTTGGTGTTAACCAAAATTTCTGCAAAAGTCTTCCTATCTTTAACTAATTTCAGCAGTTGATCGTCTGTAATTGCGAACAGCAATTTGTGTTTTCATTTGGCGCATAACTTGCACGTGCCTTTGTCTGATCTAGTCTCCCCAAAGCAATTCAAGTCAGTAGCTGTAATGTAGCTGGGAGAAGGCTGCTGGTGATCAGTGGGCGATAGTGCACAGAGCCTTGCGGGGTGATCTCAAACAGCTTTGGACTTAAAAGGACTGACATTTAGATTGCACTATCTTGTCAATGCAACATCTGCCATCTTGCCTAGCCTGTTGAAAGGTACCTGCAAGGATATTGGCAGAATGGCAGTGATGAGAGCATGAATGCTGTCAGTCTGAGAGGGGACTGCAATATCATTCATCATGGAATCACTGTAACTCCGACACTGCAATGCCTCAGCATTCCTCGCAACTGCTGGAGCACAGGTTGTTGGACTGCTGCAAGTACCTACAAGCCCTTTTGAGCACTGGTATCAGCAAACAGTATATGACAGTGTGAGCCTGCATGGCAACATGCTGAGATTCAATGACCTCGCCTGAGCTTCCACTGCAGCACTCAGGGTCTGAGTGGCTTCAGCTTGTTCTGCAATGGAAAATAAGACATTAGCCATTAAATACTACATCATTGTCAAGTGCACAGGTGCTCTCATAAACTTAGCCAGCTCTTCCACATTGGTAAAGATTATTTCAAAATTCTGCACAAAGCTATGTGTAAGTTGGTTCTGGACCTCTCCATACTCATTAATGGCGACTGCTAACTTTCTGACAGATCTGCCGATGCATCAAGCTTTTGATTGCTCATTTCAGTCAGTGTTATTCCATATATTTCTCAAAGTCCTCATTTGAGTTCCTTCAGTATCACTAGATAAAAATCTTCAAACTCTGCCCACCTCCCCACCACACCCACTGTGAATGCACCAACACTAAATGGATTGCATATAGCTATTCAAGAAGGCTACTTACTACCAGCTTCTCAAGGTTAACCAAGGATGGACAATAAATAAATCTCAACAATTGTGTATTTATTTGTTCAGTTTGAGCCTTAGTATTTAATTTTGGAACAATTCTTTATCTTAAGAACTATTTTCACAGAGATGTCCAATCTTGACTTATGTTTGGTCATCTCTGATCTTAAATTTTTAAGGTAGAGTTGTTTCTCATGTCATTTTCTTCTTAGCATGATTCTTCACTCATATTCCTTTAGAGCTGTTTTACATCTGCAGTATCCTATTGCCGATTCCTTGCTTTTAAGTTTTTAATCTTGCAGTATCAATACTGTTTTAATCTACTGCGCAGACAATTTAATTCTGCAGAGTAGCAATTCTGTCTCCAGTTCTGATGAAGTGTTACTAGACCCAGAATGTTGACTCTGCTTTCTCTCCAGAAATGCTGCCAGAACTACTGAGTCCCGCCAGCAATTTCTGTTTTTGTTTCAGACTTCTGTCATCCACAATTCTGTTTTGTTTTTGTTTACAGTCTTCCCGTTCTTATGTTAAAAAGTTTTAAACTTCGAACAGTAGCACACTGTATTACTTCTTTCCAATAAAGCTTCTGATTCTATATTTACAGAAATGCTTCATAAGTTTTGTTTTATTTTTGAAGACTGATGTTCTATTAAATAGATGTTCTATTATCGCTCTACTGTTTGCTTGGTTTTTCCCATCTTTTGAGATAAAAATGGTGGTTTATTATCTTCTGCAGGTAATGGAGGTTTTCCCACTTTCTGTAACCCCGATAGAGGTTTCTTGATTTCTGAAGGGAAATACTGACAGTTTCCCCTCTTTCACAACCTAAATACAATGCACCACCCTTTGCTAGATTTTTGAAATGAACTTCTGTGGCTGCAGTCTTAATAAATCTTTCAGCCAAATTCACTGTTTAAATCTTCATAGATTGTATCATAGATTAAAATTCTTCTATCAGACTCTATCTCTTAAATCTTTTCAATTGTACAATTGTCACTTTAAATCTACCCCACGATATTGCTGATGCTGCAATATCAGTAATTACTTCACTGCCCTTGACTTCTCTGTTGTAGCCACACCAGAAGGGGCTCTCTTATTATGTCAGCAACCCTCCTGTTAACAGTAAGTGCTTCTTTTTAACATTTTATCATTCCCAACATGGTCCTTTGGTTTTTTTGTCCTCCCTGTTGCCCACCAAACTTTACTCACGGAGCTCTTAGACAATTGTTTTCCTGACGACCCTCAATTCAGGAACCCCTATCGAACTTTCTTCCCTAAGGACTCTGTGACTGCCAAGTGTAACTAGTGTTTTTTTTAATTCTCTTACTAACCCACACTGCTTCTCCTACACCTCTTACCAGCTCTGAGGTGAAGGTTTTTATTTGGAATGGTGCTTTTTCCCCTGCACAAGAGCTGCAGACACATGACCAGCTTGTTCTGCTGACTCATTGTCTGAGTATTCGTGAAGTGGTACTGACTTTGAAGCAGAAAACTCACAGGCCTTCTTGAAAATTCTCTCTTGGCTTTTTGCACCATTATTAACTTGAGATATATAAACAATAATCCCACTGCTGATTGCCATGTTTGCATGCTGTGGAACAATCACTACCAGCTAATTATTGAGTTGGAGTGCTACCACCAACTCTTTCAAATAGCGGATCTGAAGGTCTGTTTGATTTACAGTAGTAGAGGATGAACCACAAGTCTTTACAGGTCGCGGCATTTCTTTATAACAAGATATAGTTTATTGCATAACAATAGGTACATTACATTGGCTAGTTAGACATAATTCCTCAGGTTATCAGCAGCCAGGGGTAACATGTCTGTCTCTGTCGGAATCTTAAACTAGACTCCTGATGCTCTCCCCAAGACAGCACAACATCATTAAATTGAATGGAGCTTAGTGCAGTCTCCATCATTACCACTTTCAGAACCATTATCTGATACAACATTTACAATAACTCACATTCCTAACAGAACCACTGTCCAAGTAGCTGTTTATAGGTGTGAAAATCTTGCATCTTCTTCACAGTAAGGCAACCTGAGGCATCTTTTAGTCTTTGACAACTACAACATCTAAGCTTCTTGACAAACAGAATGCAGAACAAATCACATGATTCTTTTCATTCTTCCATTTTACCCAAAATTCAAGAGACAGCCCCAAAACTACAACATTCTTAAAGTCTTGGTACTTGTCAAAACTCATCCTGAGACTATGTCCCCATGTTCTGGGTTTCAAGTGAGAAGACACACAATCTCAGTAGTTACTTTGTCAAATCCATCAACATGTAGATAGGCCAACAAGAGGCGAGGCCACATTGGATTTGGTACTGGGTAATGAACCAGGACAGGTGTTAGATTTGGAGGTAGGTGAGCACTTTGGTGATAGTGACCACAATTTGGTTACATTTACTTTAGCGATGGAAAGGGATAGGTATATACCGCAGGGCAAGAGTTATAGCTGGGGGAAAGGCAATTATGAGGCGATTAGGCAAGATTTAGGATGCATAGGATGGAGAAGGAAACTGCAGGGGCTGGGCACAATTGAAATGTGGAGCTTGTACAAGGAACAGCTACTGCATGTCCTTGATAAGTATGTACCTGTCAGGCAGGGAGGAAGTGGTCGAGTGAGGGAACCATGGTTTACTAAAGAAGTTGAATCTCTTGTCAAGAGGAAGAAGGAGGCTTATGTAAAGATGGGGCGTGAAGGCTCAGTTAGGGCGCTTGAGAGTTACAAGTTAGCCAGGAAGGACCTAAAGAGAGAGCTAAGAAGAGCCAGGAGGGGACATGAGAAGTCTTTAGCAGGTAGGATCAAGGAAAACCCTAAAGCTTTCTATAGGTATGTCAGGAATAAAAGAATGACTAGATTAGGACCAGTCAAGGACCGTAGTGGGAAGTTGTGCGTGGAGTCCGAAGAGATAGGAGAGGCGCTAAATGAATATTTTTCGTCAGTATTCACACAGGAAAAAGACAATGTTGTCGAGGAGAATACTGAGATACAGGCTATTAGACTAGACGGGATTGATAAGGAGGAGGTGTTAGCAATTCTGGAAAGTGTGAAAATAGATAAGTCCCCTGGGCCGGATGGGATTTATCCTAGGATTCTCTGGGAAGCTAGGGAGGAGATTGCAGAGCCTTTGGCTTTGATCTTTATGTCGTCATTGTCTACAGGAATAGTGCCAGAAGACTGGAGGATAGCAAATGTTGTCCCCTTGTTCAAGAAGGGGAGTAGAGACAACCCTGGTAATTATAGACCAGTGAGCCTTACTTCGGTTGTGGGTAAAGTGTTGGAAAGGATTATAAGAGATAGGATTTATAATCATTTGGAAAGGAATAATTTGATTAGGGATAGTCAACACGGTTTTGTGAAGGGTAGGTCGTGCCTCACAAACCTTATTGAGTTCTTTGAGAAGGTGACCAAACAGGTGGATGAGGGTAAAGCGGTTGATGTGGTGTATATGGATTTCAGTAAAGTGTTTGATAAGGTTCCCCACAGTAGGCTATTGCAGAAAATACGGAGACATGGGATTGCGGGTGATTTAGTGGTTTGGATCAGAAATTGGCTAGCTGTAAGAAGACAGATCGTGGTGGTTGATGGGAAATGTTCAACCTGGAGTTCAGTTACGAGTGGTGTACTGCAAGGATCTGTTTTGGGACCACTGCTGTTTGTCATTTTTATAAATGACCTGGATGAGGGCATAGAATGATGGGTTAGTAAATTTGCAGATGACACTAAAGTTGGCGGAGTTGTGGATAGTGCGGAAGGATGTTGCAGGTTACAGAGGGACATAGGTAAGTTGCAGAGCTGGGCTGAGAGGTGGCAAATGGAGTTTAATGCAGAAAAGTGTGAGATGATTCACTTTGGAAGGAGTAACAGGAATACAGAGTACTGGGCTAATGGTAAGATTCTTGGTAGTGTGGATGAGCAGCAAGATCTCGGTGTCCATGCGCATCGATCCCTGAAAGTTGCCACCCAGGTTGATAGGGTTGTTAAGAAGGCGTACGTGTGTTAGGTTTTATTGGTAGAGGGATTGAGTTTTGGAGCCATGAGGTCATGTTGCAGCTGTACAAAATTCTGGTGCGGCCGCGCTTGGAGTATTGCGTACAGTTCTGGTCGCCACATTATAGGAAGCATGTGGAAGCATTGGAAAGGGTGTAGAGGAGATTTACCAGGATGTTGCCTGGTATGGAGGGAAGGTCTTAAGAGGAAAGGCTGAGGGACTTGAGGCTGTTTTTGTTAGAGAGAAGAAGGTTAAGAGGTGACTTAATAGAGACATACAAGATGATCAGAGGATTAGATAGGGTGGACAGCGAGAATATTTTTCCTCTGATGGTGATGCCTAGCACGAGGGGACATAGCTTTAAATTGAGGGGTGATAGATATAGGACAGATGTCAGAGGTGGGTTCTTTACTCAGAGAGTAGTAAGGGCGTGGAATGCCCTGCCTGCAACAGTAGTAGACTCACCAACTTTAAGGGCATTTAAATGGTCATTGGATAAACATATGGATGATAATGGAATAGTGTAGGTTAGATGGGCTTCAGATTGGTTTCACAGGTTGGCACAACATCGAGGGCCGAAGGGCCTGTACTGCGCTGTAATGTTCAATGTTCTATATTCTATGTTCTACATCCTGGGCATCACCACTGCCTAGAGACTGAACTGGACCAGCTATAGAAATACTGTGGTTACAAGAGCAGGTGAGAGACGTGCAATTCTGTGGTGAGTAACTGATTGCTGACTTCCCAGAGCTTATCCACCGGCTAGAAAACACACGTCAGGAGTGTAATAGAATAGTCTCCACTTCCATGGCTGAATGTCGATTCAACAACACTCAAGATGCTCTTCAGCATCAAGGGCAAATCATTCTGCTTCAAGCCACCAGCTTAATCATTCACCCCTTCCACTAGTGAAGCACAGTGCCCAGACTCAGTTAGCAGTCTAAACTTGCTTTCATTCTTCATATTTCCAGTGGTTACTTCCAATTTTTTTTCCACTCCAGTTGCAAAGTTAACACATTTACATTATACATGCCACAATTCTAAAGTTAGCTTTGCATCTGAAAACAGGTTTCGTATTATCCTATTCAAATCTACAGAATAGCTAAATACAACTAAGGCTTTTCCTCTCAAAGCAATTCCAGAACATAAATGTCAAATAATGATTCCACCAGATCTGAAGTGAACCTTCCTCTCCGAGTGATTCCATTTTATGTGGTGCTTTGTTGACATTTTAAACAAGCACTGTGACTTCCCAACAAGAATCACCTACAACCTAACTTCCACTGTGCTGACCCCAATTGGGTCAACCTAAGTAATCTGACCAAGATCAAGTTGATCCATAATTTTACCCCTGCTAACATTCTCATTCCTTCCTTACATCTGTATGGATAGGGAAAACGAAAGGATAGCTTGTTAAAATTAGCTGTAGACAATATCCATTTGAAATATGCATTAACAATTCAATGAATTAATTATTCTCTAAGAACCAACCGTATTGAAGAAGCTGCAAAGAACATAATGATCCCAGAGAAAGCTGACAAATTGATTGCCTTTTTAAAATGCATTTAGGGCACATAAATCATTGCCATTTTCTATCATTGTGTTTTATTTTTAATTAGCATCTGCAGCACTGATTGTAGAGCTAAGAAAGATTAAATGAAACAAGCCACATCCCCTCCCACACATCTGATTTACATTCTGGAAACTTTTCTTTCCCCCAGCACAGCAAAGAGAAAGTGAAAGGCATCACGCTTCAAAGAAAAAAAGGTGCCTAATTCTTTTGCAGGGTCTTGCAATTTTAATCAGTGCTCTTTTAGTTACAAGCCCACTCACTAGAGAGTTCACTTCAAATTGCACATTGACCAACCTTCTCTGTTTAAGACAGTAATTAGGATGAGCATGTCCAGTCATTTAATGGCATATCATACACAATATAATTTTTTCCAAATAGTTATTAGAAAATGAGCAAAACACTGTCCAGCTCATGCTTACTTCATTCCCATAGCATTCCACAGCAGAATTCATCAGAATCTGACAGAATAGGAATTGGTCTTGTAGCTTAGCTGTAATTGCAATGAAGGCTGAACGATCTTTTAATAGTCCCAATGGTCTGCTTATAATTTCCACCTCTCTGACAATTTCTTGATATAAACAAACCAAGCATACTGTTGGCCCATGATCAGGCACCATGAAAGAAACATGCCGTGCAATTTTAATTGGAGCACATGGGGAGACCTGTGTATGTATTCACTGATTGTACCAAATGTTGCTGAACTGTTTTGAAAGAGTTAGCAGAATTCAGCTAATATGAGATGTGCTAATCCAGCACAGATGAACTGCCAATTTCAGTGAGGTGCTCTTAACATAAAAAAAACATGTTGAAAACATTTTACTCTAATACTGTCGAAATGCTGGTGCAGTTACCTTTTCACCTTTCATGAACTTCATTTGGTCAGATTTGGGAGACCAGACTCTGCTTGTAAGATCTTCTGCCTTCAAATGGAAAGAGGAATAATGCTCAAAACAAAAGAAAATTTTATCATGGATGTCTGTCTCTGTTGAGGAGTTTGGTCTGGATGGAGCTGTCACCGGACCTGGGCATTTCCCACCTGGCGCATATTTCTCACTAATCTTTGTAATGTGGACATCAATTTGCCAACACAGGAACCAGCAGCCCTTCTTTGTTTCACAGGAATCTGCCTGCTAACTTGATCAGTTATTCATACAACCAAATATTTAGTTTAGTTTAGTTTAATCCCATACTGGATGAGGCCATCACGAATCCCATCTTGTCAACTTCGCTTCTCGCCTGAGCTGTGGTGTCCCTTGGGTTAAACTGACCACCAGTTCTGTCTCTCTAATGAGAGTCCTTTCAGACTATGATCACTTCATCTAATTTTAGTATGGAAATTCATTGCTTTATACAGAAGTGTGCAACTGCTGAGTAAAATGTCTTTGCAGACACATCAATACTCTTCAAAAGAAACTCAAAACAATCAAAAGGAGCCCAAAACATGATTCGCATTTTGTGTTCACAACAACATCTTGCAGAAATTTTAAAGATTTTTTTTTAATATCGCTGCTAAGTACATTATACAATTTGTACATCATTTCGAGGGACTTATTGAAAATGATGACACATTCATTGTGGCAGCATCCAAGTCATTCTAGAACGATGGGCTCAAAAGAAAATAAGAAAAAATAAGAAAAAAATAAGAAAATTGAAAAAAATTTAAATATAACTGTCCAACAAAAGAAAGGGTCTGGTGGCAATCTGCAAAGAAAAATCAAACTGAATAATGCAATACGATGCAGTAAACAGATGTCTAATAATATTGGAAAACTAGATTTTGTTCCGTGTAGGAAACATTGATGAGACTTTAATGATGAGCCAAGAAGAATTAACACACCAGTTGGCATGTATTAAAACATGACTTTATAATTTAGGAAGTAATACAAGAATTGTTTTTTAAAAAATATACAATTTCACAATTTAAATCTTATCAAAGATTTTCTTCAATTTCAAACCTTTTTTTTACAGCAGTAGATGTTGTATTTTGTTAAGCGTACGTGTCCCAAGGCTGAGTATCTACAATTATTCATTGACCAGCATTCCTTTGTTTCATATGATACCCAGCTGACCACCTCTGCCTTCCCTACAATAGTAATCACACCCCCTTATACACCCCAATACTGATCATCACCCTCATCCCCACACCCAAACAAGGAATACCTCCTCTCCCAATTGTGTTTACCTCCCTTTCACACCCAACAAAAATACTAAACTCCACCACACCATCAGATCCTGGAGATGCTATCTCTTCTGACATCGACTGAACAGGAGCCAAGGATTCCAGAAGGTGATTCAGGAGTGGGTACAGGACAAGTGAGCCCTGTCTATGATAAGGGTCTACGGATGGGGGAGCATCGAGGGTGGTGGAGAACATGTTCGTGCTTTGGAGGTGGAGGAGGCGGGGTGCATGGGTGATGAAGGTGAGTACTGGTTCATTATGTCTTTAAGCAGTACAATTCCAAAATCCGGTTCAATTCATAAACATCTGATTTGTGTTAAAGGGCTGCATGTCTTTTCTTGCTTGTCATGATTATACATTTCTAAATGTTCCTCTTCTCTAACACTTTGCTGGATGGCCTGGATGACATCTTTTCTGAGAACAATGGCAAACAGACTAAAGAATAACTAGAGATACTGCAGACAAACCTGCCTAAACATCCCTGAACATCAGCGAACTGGTCTCACCAGCTCCTGAATGGTTTCAATTCTGGTTGTGATGGGCCTTTTATTTCCCCCATCAACTTGAGCCATTTTAGTTTTGCCAGGGCGGGATCATTTTGCGTTCATTGTCAGCGGTGTCCTGGAAAGTTTAAAAACAGATCGGACTTTTCCAGGGGAGGCACCACTGGTGATTTAGCTGTCAATGGGAGGCAACTCAAGGCACCCGCATTTGCCACTTGGCCTCCTGAATGGTGTTCCAACTCGTAATTCTACGCACTGAGAATAAGGGCCCACCACTGAATTCAACCGGAAGCCATGGGCAGCACGGCCTTGTCTTCTTTAAGTAACCCTAGAAGGGATTTTTGGTCCATTACTGTTACAAATTTACGACCGTAAAGTATTGGTAGAACTTTCTCAAACCGAAGATGACCGCCAAACCTTCTTTCTCCATCTGGGTTGCATTCGGCATCAGCCAAAGTCCAGGAAGCATACACTATTGGGCGTTCCTCTCCACTGGCCCACCAGTGAGCCAACACTGACCCAATACCATATGGGGAGGCATCACAAATCAGTACCATATCTCACTTGGGATCATAGCGGGCCAACACCATAGATGACGTCAGTTGCTTTCTCACTTCCCCAAAGGTTACTTCTTGGCTACGTGACAATTTCCAAGGCAGACCTTTTTTCAATTGTAAGTGTAAGGGTGCCAAGATGAAGGAATTTTCCGTAATAATTCACCAAACCAAGGAAAGATCTAAGCTCCGGTACAGACATAGAAGCCGGGGCACCTTTGATCGCCTTCACTTTCTCTTCCAATGGGTGTAATCCGGTCTTGTCAATTCTGTAGCCCAAGTAGGTCACTTGAGGTGCCTGGAACACACATCTTTCCCTTCTAAGGTACATGTCCACCTTGGTGAAATGTTTAAGCACTATGTCCCCGTTCTCCAAGTGCTCTTTGTTGTCCTTCCATGGTTATTAGTACATCATCCAGATAAATGGCAACCTGGGGTCGACCTTGTAAAATGTTCTCTACTGTCTGCTGGAAAAGGACGCAGGTTGATGATATGCTAAATGGCAGTCTTGTGCTTTCGTACAAACCTTTATGGGTATTAATTGTGGCATATTTCTGGGACTCCTCATCTAGTCACAATTGCAGGTAAGCATGGCTCATGTCCAGCTTCATGAAGGACAGCCACACACCATGCCCGTTTTGTGTATGAGTCCTCTATGTGCGGGATTGGGTATTTATCCAGCTGTGAAAAGTGGTTGACCATTTGTTTAAAATCCCCACAAAGGTGAACTGACCCATCAGCCTTCACAATCCGTATGAGCGGTGTTGCCCATTCCACTAACTGGTCTGATTTGATGATTCCTTCTCTTTCCAGCCTCCTGATTTCTGCCTCTACTTTTGCCCATAAGGCAAATGGCACTGGGTGGGCCTTGCAGAATCATGGCATTGCTTCCTGCTCAACATGCAGGGTGGCCTTGACTCTTTTGATAGTCCCTAGACCTTCCTGAAAAAATTCTGGGTATTTCATTAGGACTTCACTCAGGCAGCCATTTTCTAATCGAAAAATGTTCAGCCAATCAAGGTGAATCTCTCTCAACCAATTTCACCTCATCAAGCTTGGGCCCGAGCTTTTTACAATAATCACTGGTAACTGAACCAGCTGCTTCTCATAAGAACCTGGAACCAAAGTTGTACCCCTGAATTGTAACAGTTCCCTGGTCTGCACTCAGTCTGGCTGAGGTCTTGCGCAAACTTAAGGGCTGGAGTCCAGAGTGAATTTTGTTAAAGATAGTTCTGCGATCACTGAAACTGCTGCACCAATGTCAACCTCCATTAGAACAGTTTGACCAGTTAACCAAACATTGCTTTTGATTGGTTCTGGTTTGGATGTTGCTAATCAATTTATCTGCTCTAAACTGGATATTGGCAGACTTTCCAGGGTGTGCAGTCTCCTGGGTACTGGCCTATGAGTTCTCTTACTCAATTTAAGTCTAGCATAACTCCAAACTGTTTTGAATCCACATACTAGTAACAACTACAATGGTTTGCCAGCCGGATCCTGAAGAAAATTTTCATCATTTGGCCAAGGACTGACTTTGTTTTGGGGGTTTGCAGTAGGTTGAACTACAGTCCCTTTGTTCAGGATATGTCCTCAGTGAGGCTATGCAACTGCCTTCACTCAAGTGGTGTTCCCTAAGCTCAATCCAATGGTGAGTATGTCCACTTCCATTGGAATGCTTCTTTCAAAAGAGTAAGCAATTAAATGGCTAAGTTAACACAAGACCGGTACCTATTGTAAAAACATTTAGTTTTGGGTAAAGGAGACTTGTAGGATAAAACATATCTAAAAAGTTTAAGATTATTGAATAGAAAGAAGATGATTAAAGAAGAACAAGTTTGAAAAACTGAAAGAAACATAGGAAAATATTATGCATATGAATGGTTCTGGAATGGGGAAACTTCAGTTTATGAGGATAATTTGAAGAAACAGGATTTGTTCTCCTTGGATAGAAGAAGGCTGAAAGGAGATTTGATAGATGTTTCCAAAATGCTAAGTGAGCTGGATAGAGTAGATAGGGAGAAACTAATTTCCAAACATAAAAGGAATAATAATGAAAGGGCATGGATTTAAAGTAATGTTCCAAAGAAGCAAGGATGAATTAAGGAAAAATCACTTCACTCAGCAAGTAGTTAGGATATGGAATGCACTGCCTCAAAGTATAGTGCAAGCAGGTTCAACTGAGGCACTCAAAAGGGCTAATGAATATTTGGATAGAAATATAGGATATAGGGAAAAAGCAGGTAATGATGCTCATTTGAACAGCAGGTGCAGTTATAATGGACTGAACGGCCTCCTTCTGCACTATGAAAATTCTGTGATTCTGTGGAAAGTGGGCAGATAAATGATTCCAAAGCAAAGATTTTAAAATTTTGGATCAGGGTGGATGAAGTTGTTGTAGGACTGTGCAATTCCAGCTTAAGTACAAGATGGGACAATTCATACCAGCGTTAAGCACGGTGATATGAATAAAGTGTAGAAAGATGGCCAAGCTGTGAAGGAGAGAAAAGACTTGCAGCTGAAGAGCGATTATCTGTCACTTCTGGAATGATGTGTTGAGAGAAATGGTAAAGAGTCTCTCAAATATAAGAGCACTTTCAAATCTGTGATTGATTAACGTTTGTACACAGATAAGAATTACTGAGGGAAAATATTTGTGGTACAAAAGAAGAAACTAAGCTTATGGGAGGTAACTTCAGCAATGGATAAGATGTGTAGATTCTGTTTGAGATCAGAGCAGACGATGAGGCCACGTAAGTGAACAGACAAAAAAAAATTAGATGTGGAGCTATTAAAGTGGAAGTCAGGAGCTGTCTGTTGGATTTGTGACTGACATGAAGGGAATGTAACAGTGAGGAACTGACAAAAATACAGATTTGACTTCCTTTGCCTTGCAGTATTTTCTATTCTAGCAAATACAATGAAAAAATTTCAACTCAAGTGAAATATAACCATAATTCTAACACCGACTTCTTTCTCAAATATGATAACAAAATGTATGTCTGTGGCACAAAACCTGGAATAATTGTGAATTCTGCGCAGGATAATGATAGATTTTAGCAGGGTACAGACAGCTAGGTCCATGGGCTAACATGTTGATGGTGTAATTTAATGCAGAAAAATGTGAATTGATACATATTGCCAGGAATAAAATAAAGGATACTATTCGTGAAGGGATTTGGGACATAAGGACCTGAGGTGTACCAGCACAAATTGTTGAAGATGGCAGGACAGGTTGATAAAAAGAAACATGGAACTGATTTTCACTATCAAGACAGGTAACACAAATCAATTTTGTTGAAAAGAACCCATAATATACAATGTTTGTTCTGGGGAAACAAAAAAAATTAACAATCTAACTCATACACACTTAATACAGAAAAAAAAGTGGAGAGGAGATCTGATAGAGATATTCAAAATCATGAGGATTCTAGACAAAATAGACAAGGAATAACTGGTCCCATCAGTTGAAGAGTTTTGAACCAAAGGATTTTGGTTTAAGGTGATTGGCAAAAGAACCAGAGGAGACATGAGGAAAAGCTTTTTTACATAGGATCTAGAAAACACTGTCTGGTAATGCAGTCAAGATGGCTTCAAGAAGGGAACTCAAAAAGGAATTTAATACTAACCAGGATCTAAAAGAATTGTGAGGTTCTGTTGAAAAGGCAGGGTAGTAGGGATTAGGTTGCTCTTGCAGAGAGCTGGCACAAAGATGAAGGCATTGTCTGCAGAAGTAAAAGGTGTTTTGCTACAAAATATTTATTTTGTTCCAAAGGTGGTGAGATTACTTACGACCAAAGTGAGTTTCTTCCTTGTGTTACAACTCCAGTGAATTTAGTTAGTCTTCTGGCATCCACTTCAAACCACTGTGAATAATCATTCCTCCCAGCACACCAAGCTCCATCATAGAAGTCATCTTCAAAGATGCCAGCCTGTGGGTAGAAAAACCAGTTTCAAAACTGATAGTGCTAATTTGCTGGAATTCTTTTAACTTTCAGAGTGTAAATAGTAATGACGACAATAACTTAAATTATATCTTGCTACTTAACTGCTAGACATATAAAATCAGGGACCTCCAGCCAGCAACAGTTTTTATAGTAGCAATGAGATCATTAACCACATTTAATTATTCTGCAATCATTAGTTGCCTTCTAATTACACGAACATTCATCATTGATCTTTTTGAACAATTTTCCCTACAAATTAAATTTTAATGATAGAAATGGATAACTTTGGCCTAGCATAGGAGTAGAGACAGTTATACATGTTGAACTGGTATAGATGGCCAATAGTCAGCCATGAAACTTGAGGGTTGACTGACTGATAAGTACAATGGCAAGCTTGACCCAATTTAACAACTGGGCCCCATTTAAATGGAACTTTGAGATATGTGACCCCAGATTGGGGCCTGGAAGCAGTTCATTTTGTTTTGACTGATACATGGATAAGGTTCAAATGGCAGTAAGGTAGGTCATAAGGGAGGGTTTCAGGAATGTGGAAACTGGGGGCCTTAAAATAATGGTAGACCAAACAATTATACAGCATCTGGCAAAGCATTACTGATACACCTGGCTCCCTAACAAGCCTTGTTAAAAACATTTCTTGGATGCCTGTGTTTCTGGTTTGACTGCAGTTGTTGAACAGACATTCTCCATGGGATGCCATTAAAAAATATTCTTTAGACTCTTTCTTGTACAGTAGGACCGCAATTAACATAAGTCATGAGTCTCGGGATTATAGTATTTGCAGCAGGTCTTTCACTTTCGCTATGATACCTAATGCCAGAGCATCTCTGTATTGTCCGTACGCTGGCGAACCAAGTTGTTGCCATAGGGGTGAAGGACATCAGTGATGCTGACTGTAACATGAACTTCTTGGTGCAATGGAGCCTTTCATCTTCATGCTTCTGTATCCTGGGAGGACTCTTCAACAGGCTGCATTAGTACGGCCAGAAAACGATAGGCTGCTACTGTGTTCCTACACTCAACGTAGCAGGTATTTTACTGAGCTGGCTGGAAAATCACAGAGAGGAAAACAGTTTCATGAAAACAGATTTTATCCACAATGCCACTTGTTTTGGATTCTGGTTTCAGAATGATCCGTGGTCAGCAGGACAGTGAGGATGGTGTCAGTGAGATCCTGCAGAGGTTGTGCATTTGATTTTCACTGTTGCCTCTGTGTGATCTCTCAAAGACTCGGCCAATTGTCAAGACACGCATGCCCAACTGTTCAGTGATCCTCTCTGTCCTTGAGATGGCTCTAGATATTCATTGTTCCTGGATTGGTCTATTTCATATTGATACTGAGGATTATCCTTGCCACATTTCAATCTGATGCTCCAACATTCATGTTTGAAGACCAGGGCATACTTACTTCAATCCAGATGGTCCAGACACAGGGGTTGACCACTGTTATTTGTAAAACTCTAATCCCATTTGACTAATTCCGCTCTGATCTCTTAATATCTTTGTCAGTATGAAGGTAATGAACAAAAAGGTGCAATACAGAAAAAGGGACAACAAGAAAGGAGTCAGAGACTAGGTCGTTTGCTTTGGTAAGGCCCTGAGGCAGCCTTTTGCAGTTCAAGAGAGCTCTGCAATTGAAAGAAATGACATTCAGACTTGAATTTTTATGACGGTATATTAAAAATGGTGTAAAGGTACAGAAGTAGCAATTCGATGTCCAAACATAACACACCCCATTTTTGTGAGGGTGGCAATGGGGTCCGGTCAGGATTTCTGCTTGGAGTTAGCTGGCCATTAAATCATTGGCCACCTCCACTAAACGTGGGTTTTTATAATCCACAAGTGTGAAAGCTGAAGTGTGCAGTGTAGACCAGGTAAAAGCCAGTGTGATAATAAAAACAGGCCATGCTGGAAAACTCAGCGGGTCTGGCAGCATCTGTAGAGACAGAAACAGAGTGAACATTTCGAGTTCAGTATGACTCTTCCTTTGGAACTCGAGGTCCCCTTCCATTCCCTGGCAGTGCCTCTGGAATTGCAGTATTACATTTGTGGCTTGTCAAAAGTCAGAAGTAGTAATATCCGCTGATGATTGCACACCATTCCTGACTTCTCAATTGCTGAAGCAGTCCATATCTAAATTCAGCAAGATCTGGATAACATCCAGGCTTGGAGTAAGTAAGGGGCAAATGGTCTTCGCCGCATAACAGCCAAGAATTGACCAGCGCTAATAACAGAAAATCTAACCATCTCTCCTTGATGCTCAAAGGCATTACCATCTCTGTATCCCAACTGTCAACAATCTTGGTGTTACCGTGAACACATTTTAAACTGGCCTTTCCATACAAAACACCATGGAACAAAAGTAGGTCAAAGCCTCTGGATTCTGCATTAAGTAAATCACCTCCTGTCTCCTCACAGTCTGTCCACCACCTAGAAGGCATAAGTTAATAGTGTAATGGAATACTCTCCTTTTTCCCAAACAGGTGAAGCTCCAAACTCCTTCAAAAAAAGCCAATGCCATGTATAATAAAGGAGCCCCTTGATCAGCACCTCACCAAAACTTTTAACATTCACTTTCCTCACAAATGATGCTGTGGCAGCAATCTGCAAGATGGACTGCAATAATTAACCAACATTCCCTTGATAAAAACTTACAAACCTGTGACCTTTATCATCTAAAAAGACAAGGGCAGCAAATACATGGGAACAGCACCACCTGCAAGTTCCCCTCCTGGCTTACAACTATGTTGCCAAACCTTCATTGTCCCTGGGGAAAAGTCCTGGAACTCCCTTCCTAAAGAGCACTGTGATGTTCTTAGAACTCTTCCTAATTTTTCATTACTTTTATTCTTTTGTCAGTTTTGAATTATGAGCTTGAAACAACTAGTGGACCTTGGGACAGCTTGTGTTAAAAGGGAAAGAACAGACCAAACAATAATCAGTTGTTTGGAGGCTAATTGCAGGCTCATTCTTGATTGAAAATTTTCTAACAAGCATAGCAACACATGGAAGAGTATTGCGTTTAAACAAATAGCAGAAGTTAGCTATTAATAAGGTCAGAATCTGGGAATGGCATCCCAGATGTCTGGAAATTCATTACTTGCAAAGTTGAGTTAGGAAATATTGGAGTGACTATTTGGGGGTCTTTGGCTATTTAGTTTTACTGTGTTGCAATTACAGGGGTTGAAGGGCTGATTGGTTCAGCTGTCTGTCTCCATGTTGTGACAGTGTATCTATGTCCCAAAGACTGAAGTGGTTCAACGCAGCAGCTCAATACCACCACCTTCTTATATGCATTTAGGAATGGGCAATAAATGATTACTCAGTGTCGCCCACATCTCACAAACAAGTACATAAAAAATTAATAAATTGTGATTTACAATAGCAGTCAATGTCAGAATCTACCTTAATAACAGCAACACAAAGACCATTAGTTCTTACTGTTCAAAATAATTAAGGGAAATCATGGCTTTTTTTTACACTGTTATGCGTGATTTCATCTTGTGATATGACAGACTATTAACTAAATAGAATCTTGCAGTTTACGCCAAAGGCAAGCTATCTGATAGGTTTGTCATTTATTATAATCTGTTGAAAATAACTTGAAGACACGACTGAGTTCTGCTCAATTTGTATAGTCTCAATTGATGTTACAGTGTTTGACATGTCTGACATGTTTAAAAAAATGTTATATACCTGCAATTGCAGCATCACAATTTTTATGTTAACTCAAAGGACATGGCACGCCCAATATATTTAAGACTTTTGCAAAGTTTGTGCTACGGTATTCACATAAAGTCAACATTATTTGAAGTGATTATGCATGAAAAGTACTTAGCTCACTGTTTCAGGAAAAAGAATTTTAAACCGTTGGGTGTTTTATTTCTGTTCAATAAATTCTTTGTATAGCTATCAAGTTGCAATGCGTCCTGATGTACATTTTACTGATCTGCTGCAGGGTAAATTTAAACTACCATTAAACGTCTTGGCCTATGGAGTGAAATTTATGAGCGTTGTTTCTTCAAAGCAGAATATTTTTAAACAGCCAGGATTCTTAAGTAAGAATGACATTAATCTGTCCAAATTATCTCTATGTAACTGACAGAGGAAAAATGCATAGCTGTGTAAAAATTAATTATTATTTTGCACACTAATATAAGTGTACGTCACTATGTAATGTGTAAATGTGCATTTAAGGGCAATTCAAGGGCAATGACAGATGGACAATAAATGCTGGCTTATCCAGCAGCATCCACATCCTGTAAATGATTTGTTGAAAATTACAAAATTAGTTACAAAAATATGTCTATATCCTTTGTATTCATTGTAATAAGTATCAATATATGACTATCAATTTTAATTAACAAATTACTGAATTAGGTAAATGTTATTTATATTATATGTAAAAATATGAAACTGCTGGTGGACATAGAATCATAGAATCCCTGCAGTACAGAAGATGGCCATTCAGCCTATCGCGTCTGCACCAGTCCTCTGAAGTGCATCCCACCCAGAACGAGCCGCCTATCCTATCCTCATAACCCTGCATTTCCCATGGCTAATCCACTGAGCCTGCACATCCCTGAGCACTATGGGCAATTTAGCATGGCCAATCCACCTAACCTGCACATCTTTGGACTGTGGGATGAAAACACACAGACACGGGGAGAATGTGCAAACTCCACACAGACAGTCACCCAAAGTTGTAATTACTAAACCATTGTTATATAGAAAAGGTGATCAGGAGCAAAATCTCAGTGATAATTTTAGCAGGTGATGTTTCCCTCATTCTGAGCACTATATGGACACACAAATACCTTCAACAAAGGGATGAAGGGAGCAAGGAAAACTAGTGCCACGAAAGGAAAAAAGTGAGATTTCAAGATGGCTGCTTGGATTGTATCTTAATATTGAGGATTCGTTCCTCTGAAATGGTCAGCAGTTGCTTAACATCTGGGTACGAGATATAAGGAGGGACTTTTTTTTTAATAACAATTGGAAAAGAATTTTCACTTCAGTATTTCCAGCACAGACCAGCTGACTTCACATCCTCACGAACTGTGCAATGCTTTTCCAACCATTTTGTTTGTGTGCCAATATCACGAGATACTGATGGCCAATTTTCTGATATTTGCTTCCTCAGTACAATATTCATTGGACATGGATTTTTGACTTGCATAAAACAAAAATCTAACAAAAGATCAAACCCGTTACTGAGAGTATTATCACAGTGTTGGCCTAATTTTAGTTCAAGGCACGGGGTAAAGTGGCTGTTGTTGATAGACAAGAGAAAGGAAATGCAGTGGAAATGCATAATGGATAATGAATGTAATACCACTTGCGTCAAAATTAACCCTTACACATCAACTACACAATGAGCACCCTGTTTGATTTTGGAAAATCAGGCTATATTTAGATTTAGATTTTATCGTCATGTGCACTCAAGTGCAGAAGTACGAGAGTACAGTGAAATGTGTATAACATCTCCACAGAAGGCATCATCTTAGGTACAAGGCACCGAGGTACAAAAACTTAGGTACAAAGTAGTAAAAGGAAGAAACAAAGTTAAAAAAAAGTTAAGCATCACAGATCTTCATGGAATGTAGAAAAATAAATAAATAAGGTAATAGTTAATATTAAAGTCCTTCTTAACATAAACTGGAAATATAAAGTGCTGGTTATAATAGGTGGCTGATTCATTGTTCTTTGCTTTGTAATCCCACCTAGTTGGATTTCATTGTTTATAATAAATGTTGCCATGACTGCTCCCATTGTTACTTTAGCGCAATGTTTCATCAAATTAAAACTGCTTTTTGGTTTATTCAAGTGAGAAATAATGAGAACGGCAAGGTTATTATAGATCATTTTTCACCTTAACATTAGTTTCACGTTTGCAGCTACTGTACATATAAATTATTTGATTCTATAATGGAATCTGGTCAACAGAAGTTGTTTGATAAACGTTTAAGGTCTCAACAATGATTGAAAAGTTATTCTTAACAGGGTAGGCTGCAATGAGGACCAAACTAACAAGCGATTAATGAGACTTACTTCAAATGGACTATTTTTATATAATGCAAGAGAATTTCCAGCATTATTTTTCAGCAAGTCAGTGGTGCATGAAAGGAACTGAACAGATTGCACTGACTGACACTTTAAAGAATAGTTTTTGTTTATTTTTCATCAATACAACAATTCTTTTAATTTTGAACAGCCAATGCTCTATCATTTGCTTCAGCAGGTGAGACAGTTGTATAATAGATAGTTATGAAATCCTTTCCTCGCACAGAACTTGTGATCTTTAATATTATCAACACTGAACACACTCAACCAAATTTTGCATGATTTTATAAAAACAGAAATGATGGGGGTAATGATATCAGCCCTGCAGAGGCAGCATGGAGACAGGACTGGGAGAGTAATTAGAAAATATCAAATTGGGTCAATTCCCCAACATGTTCCCATTTCCAAGTGAATCTGCTCGACTGGTGTACTTGGTGGGTTAATAGGCCAAATAGATGTTCAACTGGAAGTCAGTTAATGCTAGTCCCCTTTTACACTGCTAGCCTCAGAGCCATGGCCGTTCTTTGATTTTGAAATCTCAGAAGGCTTCAGAGAAAAATTCCTTTATGAAATACCCTCAAGGTCCTCAACCTGCCTCAGCAATGCCAACTCCTCCAATGGGGCAGCAAACCAACCAGAATATGAACCCACTGATAGGTTGCTGCCGTGCGAGACCCAATCTGTAATTGGACACTGACCATAGAAGCAGCCTCTTGATTGGCTGTCTCATTTCAAATCACAATGCTGTGCTGCCGGGAATATGATTGAGGCTCTTGGCTTGAACAACAGAAAAAAATTCAAAGTTGGTAAGATTCAGCCCAATTGCAGAAGAACAACAAGTTGGTCCACCACGCTGATTGACTGGTCAAGTGGAACGACCTACTTTAATTAATATATTCTTGTACTTTTCACCGATTTTATATTCTTCTTTTTCAAGTACCTGTATCTATTTGACTTTCTGTTCAAGAATATCCTAGGTGTAACATGCCATGTTCTACTAACTACATCTAACCCTTTAATTTCCTTTTCATTGCTCTGCTAAAAACTTGGAACCTATGCCCATTTGTTACTGACCCACCATCGATCAGACAAACTGTCCTTTGCTAATTAACCTCTCCAAACCTTTAGAATAATTGTTACTAGATTAAAGTTAAAAGGCCATTTTAATTTTTTTAATGACTAAGACCTTTTCCTACTTTTGTCATTTCAGCATACCCTCACTGCAGTGGCCCTTGTAATGATTTCAAAAGATCTCTCAATAACAGAATCCCATATAATATTCCCAATGTGGCCTAAAACCAGTGTTTTATGCAGATTCCACATCACATCCTTGTCTTCATGTTCAATAGTGCTTTATGCAAACCGCAGAATCAATATTTGCCCTTCCATTTTGGGTTTATTAGGTTCTTGCTTCTGATAAAACTGTGCAAAGAAATTCCAGTTTGATGCTTTGATTCACAGACACATCTAAACTCAAGGATCACAGGATCTCTTCTCAGCTGCTGGTACGACGTCTACCCCACTGGTGCGGTGGGGAGAGGGGGTAATGGGATGGAGAAGGACAGGTTGTTAAGACCAGTTCAAGCTGACTATCACATTCTTACTTTTAAAGCAGTGCTCCGAAAATCACAGCCAGAAAATGCTTGAATTTCCAATGTGTGTTTGATGGACCAGAGTCTCTGGTAGCATTGGATTAAAGAACATCATGAGGTGTTTTACTTTCTGGATTATTTGAAAATAACAGTGATTATAGTACTCCATGGGGGATACTGTATCCACCCATTTAAAAGGCGAGAACATATTAGGAGAATGTAAGGAAATAGAATTCCCACACACCACCTGCTTTAACAAACCACAAACATTAGTTTTATAATGTTCAGGGTTGTTCACAGTCCATTCTCCCTATGTTTACACTTCCCCTGTTGCTACTAAGTATTTATTGTGTAATTTCTAACAGAGCAATAGCCAATTAACTGTTCTCACCTGCATGGGCCCCAGTTACACCTGTCTCTTTGTCGGGTACATGGAACATTCCTTGTTCCAGTCCTACTCAGGCCTCCATTCATAACTCTTTCTCTGGTACATCAATGACATCATCAGTGCTGCTTCCCTCTCTTATCCGGAATTGGAAAAGTTTATCTATTTCACTTCCATTTTCCAACCTCCCTTTCCTTCCTTGACATCTCTGTTTCCATTTCTGGGGATAGACTGGCCACCAACATCCGCCACAAACCCACCGGCTCCCACAGTTGCCCTGACTATACATTCTTGCACTCTGCTTCCTTAAGGACTCCATCACATTCTCCCAGTTTATCCATCTCCATCACATCTGTTCTGATAATGTCACCTTACACAGTGTGGAGGGGTTGCTCGGAAATGCCCACCTTCTTCCTCAACTGACGATTCTCCAATACCATGATTGACAGGACCCTTAGCAATGTCTGACCCATCCTCCATACTTCTACCTCCAACCCCTCTTTTCCCTCCCACAACATCAATAGGATCCCCGGTCCTCACATAATGCCCCACCAGCACCCAAATCCAAAGGGTTGTAAGCCGCCATTTATGCCATCTCCAACAGGATGCTACCACCAGATACACACTCCCCTTCCCTTTTTTCTCAGCATTCTGCAGGGACTGTCCCCTCTGGGACACTCTGGTCCATTGCCAACATCTCCCCACACTCCCACGGCATCTTCCCATGCAATTGCAGAACGTGAAATGCCTTCCCATTTACCTCCTGCCTCCTCACTACCATAGGCCACAGACACACCTGCAGGGTGAAGAAGTGATTTACCTGCACTTCACTCAATCTAGTCTGCATTATTTGCTGCTCACCACATAGCTTTCCTCTAAGCCTGAAGACAAGGCTGAAGACCCATCTCAGCCCCCTCCAGTGGTCCCCAGAATTACAGAAACCAGACTTCAGCCAATTCGGTTCACTCCACATGATATCAAGAAACGGTTGGAGACACTGGATACTGCAAAGGCTATGGGCCCTGACAACATTCCAGCAATAGTACTGAAGATTTGTGTCCCAGAACTTGCCACTCACCGAGCCAAGCTGTTTCAGTACAGTTACAACACAGGCATCTACCCAACAATGTGGAAAATTGCCCAGGTATATCCTGTACATAAAGAGCAGGACAAATTCAACCTGGCCAATTACTGCCCCATGAGTCTACTCTCAATCATCAGTAAAGTGATGGAAGGTCTTTTCAACAGTGCTATCAAGCAGCACTTGCTCTGCAATAACCTACTCAGTGACATTCAGTCTGGTCTCCACCAAGATCACGCAGCTCCTGACCTCATTGCAGCCTTGATTCAAACACAGACAAAGGAGCTGAATTTCAGAGGTGAGATGAGAGTGACAGCCTTGAAATCAAGGCTGCATTCAACTTAGTGTGGCATTAAGAAGTCCTAGCAAAACTGAAATCAATAGGTATAAGGGGACAAACTCTCTGGTGGTCAGAGTCACACCTGACACATAGGAAGATGGTCGTGGTTGTTAGACCTCAGTCGTCTCAGCTCCAGGACATCTCTGCAGGAGTTCCTCAGGGTAGTGCCCTAGGCCCAACCATCTTTAGCTGCTTCATTAATGACCTTCCCTCCATCATAAAGTCAGAAGTGGGGATGTTCGCCGATGATTGCACAATGTTCAGCACCATTCATGACTCCTCAGATACTGAAGCAATCTGTGTTCAGATGCAACAAGATCTAGACAATATCCAGGCTTGGGCCGGCAAGTGGTAAGTAACAGTTGTGCCACACAATGCCAGGCATTGACCGTCTCCAATAGGAGACAGTCCAATCACCACTTCTTGACATTCATTTGTGTTACGATCACTGAAACCCCCACTATCAACATCCTGGGGGTTATCATTGACCATAAACTCAACTGGACTCACCACACAAACACAGTGGCTACAACAGCAGGCCAGAAGCTAGGAATACTGCAGTGGGTAACTCAAAGCCTGACTCCTCAAAGCCTGTCCACCATCCACAAGGCACAAGTCAGGAGTGTGATGGAATACTCCCCACTTGCCTGGATGGGTGCAGCTTCAACAACACTCAAGAAGCTTGACACCATCCAGGACAAAGCATCCATCTTGATTGGCATTACATCGACAAGCATTCGTTCCCTCCACCACTGACGCTCAGTAGCAGCAGTATGTACTATCTACAAGATGCACTGCAGAAATTCACCAACGATCCTCAGACAGCACCTTCCAAACCCACGATCACTTCTATCTAGAAGAACAGGGCAGCAGATACATGGGAACACCTCCACCTTCAAGTTCCCTGCCAAGCCACTCACCATTGTGACGAATATATATCACCATTCCTTCATGTTGCTGGGTCAAAATCCTGCAATTTCCTCTGTTAGGGCATTGTGAGTCAACCCACAGCAGGTGGACAGCAGAGATTCAAGCAGCTCACCACTACCTTCTCAAGGGCAACAAGGGATGGGCAATAAATGCTGACCAGGCAGCACCACCTAAGTCCCGTAAATGAATAAAAAAAGACTTGGGGAGACCAAACGCAGACTGGGTGTCCACTTTGCAGAACACCTACATTCTGTCTGCAAAAATGACCCTGAGTTTCCAGTTGCTTGCCACTTCAACACACCACTCGTGCTCCCTGGCCATCATTTCTCTCTCAGGCCTGCTGCAGTGCTCCAGTGAGCCTCAGCATAAGCTCGAAGAGCAACATCTCATTTCCACTTGGTGATCTGTACCCTCATGGACTCAACATCAAGTTCACTAAATTAGAGCAGATTCCATAATTCCATGTCTTTTATCCACCTCACATTTAGTCCTGTTACGCCACGGGTTGCTATTAGCACAGTAACTAAATCTCATATCCTCCTAGGCTCCATGGGTTGCATTCAGCACAGCTCACCCATTTTCTCACTTTTAGCTCTTATTATCTTATTCAGCATTTCTGCTGTGGCCTGCTATCCATAATCTCCATGTTTACCTATCCCTTTCATGGCTCTCTCTCTGGGCTCTGACTTCACCGAACCGCTTACCTCTCCCCTTCTAACCCTGCCACATTCCCTCCACCCATGCACTGCACCACCATGACCCAACACCCACCACACCCCCACACCCCCACACCCCCACCCCCACCCCCACCACTTTGGCTTCAACATAAACACCAGTTTTTTCCTAACTACTAACAGTTCTTCCCACAGACGTTGCCAGACCCACTGCATTTCTCAAACAATTTCCGTTTTTGTTTCAAATCTCCAGAATCCGCAGTTCTTTGTTTTATTTTCCAGTTCTCACTACTTTGATACACACCCACTGTCAAGGAATCCCTTTCCGCTACAGTATCTTAATGTACTTGCTCTATTAAAGATGAGATTAAAGAGCTAGTCATACATTAAATGAAATTATCGTAAACATAGTTAGGCAGATAAAATGACAGAGAATTTATATAAATTTAAATCCTGCCACCTACACCTGCAGTAATATTCTCTTGATGGTGCTTCTTTGATGTAATACTAACCTCAGTTAACAAAGTCGAAGAAATCGCCCCTGCGCCAAACATAAATATTCTTTTAAATACATACCTGGATATTCAGTCTGCCTCTGTGAGCCCCCAAGCCATAACGCTGCACAGTAGATGCATGGAGCTGGAAGTCATCAACTCGCAAAGCCTCCAAGCCCAGAGGAGGACATTCTGGTAAAGAACAGGAGGAAATAATTCAAACCTGTAATACATCAGCACTAAGCACTTTAACACACCAGCCTGCCCCTGCCACTTATTGTTTCTGTCCGGTTGAAATGTTTTCTTGGCTATTCATGTGATAGAATTCCACAAAGGCAAATAAAATATAATAAATTTTCTTTCAACCTAATCCCTTCTTAAATTAAAATGCCTGTTAAAGATATTTCATTCTGCTTTTATCTTATTTTAAACTTGGATCAGTGATATTGCTCTAACTTTTAAACTGGAGATCATGGGTAGAAAAACTAATCCTGGATTTGAGTACATTATCTGGGCTGACTCAATGCAGCACACTGACTCGAGGATCTATTGTCATTACCATATGCTGCACTGGTAATTTCTGTTATTCGAATAAGAGGGTTCTTTCTAGTGGCCTGGTCATTATTTATCCTTTAACCAGCATCACTAGAACAGATGATCTAGTCATTATCAAGTTGCTGACTGTGGGTGTTTATCGCGTGCAAATTGTCTGTCACCTCTCCCACATTATTTCAAAGGCCTAATTTCAAAGATACTTCTCTGGCTGTAAAGCACTTTGGGATGTCTTAGATTGTGAAAGGTACTGTAAAAATGCAAGTCTATTTCTTCCAATTATACCAATTGTCTGAAGTCCACCAACACCCATGAGGCACAATCTCCCTGCTGGATATCATGCCAGAATTTTGAACCAGAGCTTCAGTTTTTACTGTTTAGAATTGTCTGGAACAGGACCTGGATCCTACACTAACAGACCCAAAGACAGAATGCCAAGCTCTATACCAAAAGCTCACTTATACTTTTACTGAAACCCACTATTAAACAAATAATGTTTCCAACTAAAATGTTAAATCAAACATGCTTTACATGTTTGTGGAGCATTGTGGATAAGATTGCATCCCTCAATGGAAACTTCACCATTTGTTTCATATACAGTTCTTTTAAAATGGCTACAGTTTAACATGAAATTTTCTGACTATTCACAGTTCAAGAATATTAGATCAGAATCCTAGTAAGAAATCAGTGAAGATAAAGTTCTTTTGATAGATGCAGAAGCAGATTTCAAAATATTAATGTCTGCAGCTTAATGTGAAGTTGTAATTCTAGCTATGATTAAGTTAGGGTAGAAATATTCAGCAAAAGAAAAGTCACAAGTTTCTACAATTGAAAATGCTGAGGTGTGAAGACAGTAAACATCATGACTGCTAGCTAACTTTAAAATATGGTTTTATTTGAAAGCAATTCTGGCTACTATGTTTGCATTCTTGCAAAGACTTCTTGGCTCAATAATCACCTGTGATTCATGTGTTATGTAAGGAAAAGTCATATTGAAAAGCTGCTGACAAGAGAAATCTGACTGTTTTTGTCCAAAGAATCTACGGTTTGCAAACAGGATACAGGAATCAACTTTCTAAAAAGAAAATAAGTACTGTAGACTGGATCTAAGGGTGGAATATTCCCAGGCACTGAATGACATGGTCATTGGCGGGTACTGGGGAGAATTATGTGAGGTTAGCAGTGAGAAGCTTCCTGACATCAAAAGCATGATGTCCCATTTTCCAACCAAGTGTTAAACTACGAGCCAAGATTTTCACTAGTGAGAGGCTAAAGGACTTTTTGTATGAATCAATATCCTCATTGTTCTATCATTTAGTCCCTTTGATGTGCAGTTTCTCATTCTCCCAATCACAAGTGGAGCCACATATAAGTCAGAATGAGCTAGAATCTCCATCAAATATTGTTGTCCTTACTCCTCAACACAAAGAATGAAACTCTAAGTTTTATAGATGGCCCTCACCTCAGTTAAAAACAATTGCATTGATTTGTGTACTAGAGTTGCTAATACCTAATACAGAACAGTACTGCTGAAATCCTGACAAAACAATCAATGTCAAAATCATCAGCAATCCCAACGCAGACCGGATAGCAGTATTTTAGCGCTTAAATTTCTTCTGGATATGCATATAAAAATGTTTGAAAATAACACCCACAAGACAATAGAGGAGTCGAACCTATCTCCACTTTCTTGTATAGCACACTCTCATTGCTGGTTTTTCAAATGTGCCACAAATTCCAGACAATGATTTTCTCAATCTAAAGGAAATCTAATTACCAGTCCTTGACATTCAATAGCATTACCATAACTGAACTCCCCAACTATCAACATCCTCCAGAAACTGAACTGGACCAGCCGTATAATTAGTGTGGCTACAAGACTAAGTCAGACGCTGAGAATTCTGCCACGAGCAGCCCATATCCTGACTTCCAAAGACTGTCCACACAGTTCAAGTTGAGGGTGTGATGGAATGCTCTCCACTTGCCTGGATGAGCGCAGTTCCAATGACACTCAAGAAATATGACACCTTTCAGGACAAAGTAGTGCAGTTGATCAACACCCTTTGCACCTTAAACCTGTGCTTTCTTCACCACTGACCCCAGTGGTGGTAGCAGTGGCTGCCATATACAAAATGCACTGCAGTAACTCACACAGGCCTCTGTGGCAACACCTACCCATGCCAACACATTCCCATTTCTACCACCTAGAAAGAGAAGGGCAGCAGATATAAAAGGTCACCACCACCTGCAATTTGCTTCCAAGTGACAAGCCATCATTTCTTGGAATTATATTGCTCTTACTTCTCTGTCACTGAGTCAAAACCCTCAAGCTCTTTACCAATTGCACAATGGGAGCGCCTGTACCACATGAACTGCAGTGGTTCAAGAAAGCAGCTCGCCACCACTTGCTGAAGGACAGTTAGGGATGGGCAATAAATGTGTCCTAATCAGGGACACTCACATCCTATGATCAAATAAAATAAAACAAATGTGGCCCCGCTGGTTGCAAAGCATAAATCGCAGATGTGACAAAATTTGTAAAATAACAATGTTGCTGAGATATAATGTATTCTCTTACCATATAATATTATTTAACAACTGTTTTAATTTCGGTTACAAAATGTGACCTAAGGATATCTATCTCAGCAGCTTAAATGCAGTGCTAATAGTGTTGCAGCTATCTCAGACAAATCTCACAGTTTCTCATAAATGTCTATAAGAATTGAATCTGAAACACATTATATTCTGACATTATAAAGTAGTGTACTAACTGGCAGGCATACTAAGGCAAGAAGAGGTCAAGCCAAATGATGAATATGGCTGGATTATTACTGTCTTCTATCAAGTAGGTAAGATTTAATCATATAATGCTACAAAGGACAGTAACATTGAATTAAAGGATTTATAGTCACACAGAAATTGTTATAGCTTCCAACGCTGACACTGAAAATTAGTCATACAGAGAAATATATTATACAAAATAGATGTTGAAGAAAAGAAGTCAGCATCTTAATGTTTCTGTGTGAAATTGAGATATAACATTTTCAATAAAATGTGAAATATGTATCATTGTTAATTTTTAACAGAGATAAAAAGTTTGACACAAAATATGGTCCATGTTATTTTAGCAATAATAATATATGGATCCATGTGAAAACTTTGCCTTTCAGTGCTGGATTCGATTGGTTGATGAATGCGCTAGTGTCGCTTAATGTATTTCTAGTAATTGGAAGCGGGATTGAGAAAGTCAACTGTTGAAATATCAGAATTTTTAATTGCGAAGCCCTGCAGAAGCTATTAAATTTACACCAAAATTGTAATTGTTTGACATAGATATCATTTCTGACTTTTCATATAATTTTTATATCTTTTAAGCAAAAGAATATACAGGATCCAATGAAATAACTTTGGATTTTCTGATTAATCTTTAAATAAAATCAGTTAATATTTTTGGTAACTCACAATTGTTCCTTTTGTCTATAATCTAGCCAAACGACTCTTTGGAGTTATTGCATCCTCTGCGTAATAATTACTATTCAATTGTCTTTTTGCTTCCCTCTTCTGAGTTTTGGCCAATGCCCCTATTCATTTTACAGAGCTTGTGAGCATCTCTGCATTCATCACAGAAGTGTGAATGCCAATGACTATTAAAGATTCCAGAACCATAATATTGCCAAGATTCTGGTGTTTATTATGGGGATGGAGTGAATGCTGAATTGATCTTTAACAGTGTGTGAAACACTGGAATTAATAAATTAGCACCTTGTTTCACATCTGTCCAGCTTCTTCCTATTGATAGGCAATGGTTTGGAAATCAGCTAGAGTTAGAACAGGCTGCTGACTCATTATCAACCAATCAGCACATCTCCAGAGGTCATTTTTATTCATTTTATCTCTGTAGTGATTGTAACAAGGTCAGCCAGGTGAACCGCGTAGAATATGAGTTCCCTGATTGGGGCTGCTAACCTGGTCTAATCAGGGAGCCCTGGCTGACAGATAGAAACAGGAATATGAGAGATTCTGTTCACTACAAGAGTTGGCTCTGAGGAAGCTGGACCGGTGTCAGTTACAATGCACATGTAAATAAAGAGTGACTTGGTGATTGGCTTCGGTGGAGTTATTTCAAACTCAAAAATTAAAACACAATTACTTCACCAAGTTACAAAGATTTTGTCGAAGATGGGGTGTGGTGCAATGTTATTCAGACCCCAAACCTACAAGAAAATCTTTATAAGGTGAGTTTCTGATTGTAGCAAAATGGTTCAATTGATTGAGTGCAGGATGCAGCAACAGAAGATTAAAATGCCAGTGCAGCGAACCACGTCTCTTGTCCGTCTGAAGTTGCAAAATTATACCACATCATAGAGGATGAACAAAAAGCAGCAAGGGTTGCCAACCTGCTACTTTTCCCTCTTCAAACCTCTTCTATTACTGAGCAATAAGAACATGGATCTGTGCCACACACATATAGGACAAAGGAAAGGAAGTCAAAATTCCTCCAGTTCTTTAGCAGATTCAGATTTCGCTTTTATCAACGGAATAAAAGACTCTAAGAGCACTGCTGTGATTGACCTATTTGAAGGCATAAAGTCATTATATATGACACGATAGGCTGGATTTATTACTTATTGGCGGGGTAAAGGAGACAGAAGGGGAAGTGAGTAATCTATTTGCTCCCATCCCTGTGGTTACATCATAGTCATATCAAGCACAGCTGACCATTGGGAATGTTAGCCAATGAGCATGGTGTACTGGGGTTCTGCTGCAAATCAAAAGCATGGAGTAGGACATTCAGCAGGTGAGGCAACTGCAAGTCAGTCCCAGCTACCCCTCACCGTCCCACTTTCTCCTCATTATTCTGACAGCCTGTCGAACATGAACAAATCTGGATTATGCTCACGAATAAATATAGTCACCTTCAGCAGTAGTTTCTGCTGTTTCGTGCACCCAGGAATCTGTTTGTAGCCTTTTCTTGCACTCATGTGTCAACTCTGCATACTCATTCCCAACATTTTCCCTGCACACTTTCTGTAAAATGGAGTAGCTGATGAAAACCTTAGTCTGTTGGGATTTTAACGAGTTGAATTGCTTCTGAATTTTTTATGAAGATGGCCAGGCTTCTCATTTCAGGACTCACTCATTTTTCACATCATCAGGGGCTGATGAGATGACCCAAACATCATTGTAGTGCTGGGTGCCCCTGATTTTCCTTCATCAAATCCATCTTTATATATCTGAATGTTTGGCATGTTTGTTCCAACGTAATGATATTTGGAGTCAGTGAGAATAAAGCCAGATGTAAACCATCAGATGAATTACTTAAAACCACCAAATAGATTTAAAATACCCAGAGAAATGCAGTCGGAATTAGAAAGTGAAGTGAAAATAAATAAACTTCTAGATTTTAACTCTCAAATTTGCAGAAGTGGAGATGTTGAAATTATAGAGCTGGATCTTACCCATTTCTGGCCAGTCCAACTACAGTCAAGTCTTTTCTCTCCAGGAAGCCCAACCAGATTTCTCACTGTATCTTTACAAAATCATCTCATTAATTACCTTCCACGACCCTATCCGTCCCTCACATCTAATTGCCACCACATCTCACCACATGCAATTCCCACAACAATTCACTACCCAACAGATATCCCACAAAACATCAGCCACATTATCTTTACAAACTCATTGTCCTCTCAGATGAGGACTGGCATTCCAAGCTGCCCTGACCAGTCAAGGATGGAGTGAGAAGATGCCAGAGAGGGTGAAGATGGTATCTCAATTCACTGACAGGGGCCTGGAGGTCCTGTTGAATAGAGCCATCCAGAGGTGGGGCATTCTCTTCCTGGAGGACAGGCAGAGGAGGCCATGTCATCAGACTCTACCAGCCAGGTCTGAGCTCACCACACAGGCCAGTGAAGTCTCCAGTGTCTGGAGGAACACAGATAATGCAGAAAATGGCAGTCAATGACCTTCACCACTCCATCTGGGTAAGTGCCCCATTTTTCACTGTGTCACCTCATACTCACTCTATCTCTGTTACTGAAGCTACCAAACTCATGTTTGAATAGTCTCAATATCACCTGCAAAATCCCCCTTCATAAGGTCTGCTCCACACCTCCTGACCACACCACCAACACCTCACCACCCTCCCCGCCCCCAGACAAATATGTCTCACCTCACTAACCCATGTGTGCCCTCTGGGTTGTTTCCTCAGTCCTTCAGAACACCTCACTACCACACGCAACAGCACTAACAACCAAAAATCCACAATCCCCCTCTTCTTCTCATTGCAGGAGAAGACAGCCCATAACAGGGCAGAGAGAACCTTAGCGAGTGGAAGGGTTCTTAATACCGGTGTCCTTAACTTCTTTGAGACAAAAGTCCTGGCTGTCATAAAACAAGACTGGGACTGCTCTGGCAGTGATGCTGAGACATCCATATCCTGACAAATGGCTCTTTGTTCCACAGCAACTCTCCCTTTAATCCCACTGTCACTGTCATTCACTGCACACCAGTTCTAACCACTGGCAGTGATACCTTCTCTCTATTGTATCTTGCAGTTTCTGTTGACCTGCCACCCATGACATCTGAGGATGACAGCATGGAGGCTTCAGAGGAAGCATCAGCAAGGCTGCTATCTGCCCCCTTCACCAGTTCAGGTGCAGACCTCTCGGGAGCAACCGTTGATATAGAGAGGGTGGCTACACAAGCTGGTGAGCACCTCCCAATAACAACATCACAGCTGCTGAAGAAAATACAAACAGCGCAAGCAGCTTACACTCAGAAGGTTGCCTGAGACTAGGCCCCTGCACCAGTGGGAAGAAAATTCTGTGTGTTGGCAGTCAGGGTCTGTATCCAAATTCACAAGAAGGAGTAACAGCCACAGACAGGTATCTGTGACGCAAAGGTCCTCATTGCCCAGAAGCTGCATCAGAGAAATGGATCCTGCAACCAACTGGTTGCCTCCATGGACAGGTTGGCAGCCAAATCAAGGGCCATGAATTATCCCCCTGACACCCCCTTCCTTCCCCACCCTGGAACTTGTGGAGGATTGTAGGATTGTTTTTTAATGTGTAGGTCTGAACGGTATTTGTCACCACTGCGAGTGTGTGTGGTGGTTGGTAGTTGGGTGCACCAATCTCCCCTTGCCTATACTGCACCCGAGATCTGTCTATTATCAGTCGTAGAGGAGACACCACTGGTGAGCCTAAACAGTGGAGGTACTTTTCTTATTTAAAAAGAACTGTATGATGGCAGTAGGTGCAAATACACTACTGGTCAGGCATAATTACTAAGAATCCTGTGGGTTATACCAAATGCATCTGCTCCCTAAGACAGTTTTATTATCTTGAATTTCCTTTGCAGAGGAAATCTTCATTGCTAACATAGGCAATCAACCAATAACACAATCTGGAGGATTTTTAATCTCATGGAATACTGTTGTGCTGTTGAAAAAAAGTAACTGAGTTTTTGCTGTATTTTGAATTTCTGCATCAGGCAATATATTTTTGATTGGAACAGGTACTTGCTTTTTCACACTACCTTGGATACTTAAATCAGGTTATTTCTTCTGTCCTGGAAATGTAGGCATTAGTCTGGCTCCCATGGAATCGTATGTAGTTCATCTCCCTCAATTTGTTGGACACCTTCAGACGCCCACTCCCTGTGCCTTTTACCAGCTTCTTGGTGAATGTTTATCTTCAGAGTGTTGAGTTCACCATTTTGCTGCTTCCTCAGCTGCTATAGTCTCTCTCTGTTAAATTTCAGTTGCTGATTGACTGCCTGGGTCTTCTTAATCTGGTAATGCGCCTGAAGTGTTAAATCCACTTACCTTCAAGAAAACATTATTCTAGTTATCATTATGCTGGAATTTACTCCTCGAGGTGGAAGTCTTTACGTGAAATTTGAACCTTAACTCTGTCACCATGGATTTGCCACTCTAGTCGGTCTTTCATGCCAGGCAAGAGAAGGTTGAGGTAATTTGCTGCCACCAATCCTCCATTGTCTGCTAAATCTAGGATGTGTCTAATTATCTGTGGTAGGCGATAGATCACTGGCGAGTCTAAACAGAAGAGGAACTTACCTTATTTAATAAGATGGTTCCTTGCCTGATATTAAAAAAAATACAACTATATTCCTAAGCAGGCACAATTACTACGGATTTTTTTAATTAACCTGTTTTTCTAATCAACCTGTTCAGAGACGTTATTACACATCTCTGGCACAGGTGGGACTTGAACCCGCATCTCCCGGTCCAGGGATATGGACATTACCACTCCACAACAAGTGGGCTCTCACAATTTCAATGGACTCCCAAAAACTGCACGGAATATATCTGTTCCCTGCAAAGGCTAGCGCAGAACTAAACTGTCTCCACCCAACGATTGATATCATCAGATTGGGTGGAGCAAATGCAACTTCAAATGAACTCTCTCAGAACTGTTTAGCTTATGCAATATTTCTGATGACACCATCAAGAACTAACTGCAATTTTGTCAAGAAGTCTAGGCAGTGACTGATATCATAGGAGCTCCATCAAGGGCCACAAGATGCCCAGAAAGATATATAATCATAGAGTCATAGAATCATACAGCAGGGAAACAGACCCTTCGGTCCAACCAGTCCATGCCGAACATGTTCCCAAACTAAACCAGCCTCACCTGCCTGTGCTTCACCTATATCCCTCTAGATCTTTTCTATTCATGAACTTATCCAAATGTTGTTTCTGCACCTGCATCCATCACTACCTCTGGAAGTTCATTCTATACACGAACCATTCTCTGTGTGAAAAAGTTGCCCATTATTGTTTTAATTTTTGTTTGGATTACGCAATGTGTACTCCAATCAGATATCTCTATCAAAAAATAAATCAGGGTTCTATAGAATCTTTGCTTGCATGTTAAAAGAGACCTACCATCTCACACAGTATTTCAGTTGTCCAGTGGTAGGCCTGTTGTATAATTGCGGGTGGGCCAACAATTGGAATTAATGGGCTGGTAAGCCTCCTGACTCCTTTTATAAGAAACTACCAACCCAATAATACCAAATTTCCCAAGGAACACTCAATTTCAGTGTTTCTAAATAGACAAAAATCTCCACGTGGTGAAATGTCAATTAGTTTCAACCTAAAATTAGATTGTTTTATTTTGATAATCTTGGAATTATAAGATGGTGTGTACTCTGACAGATAGTAATGAAGCAGGATTCAACAATATGGCTCACAACAAGACAACAAATATGTACAGTTCACAAAATGAGGTGAATAAAAAACGTTGCCAAACATTCCCCCAGTTGCAAGCGATTCATTTAATTATAGAACAGAACAATCCATTCTATATTCATTTTATGTATTTTTTCCTTATGTGAGTAATGAAACAAATCCAAAAATAATCTCATTCTTGCAATCTTAAAACTGAAAATTTTGAGCTCATTTGAGAAGATATGGAAATTATTTGGAAAGCTACATTAATGTAAAAACTGAGTGAGTGGAATGGTAAACAGTTAATGGGTGAAAAGATTTCCTTGAAAGCATTCCAAGGTACGATTGGCTCCTTACCTGAAGCATGGAATTGCAACAATACTCGCTTCATTGACACTGAAGGATGTGCCAGATGAATTTTCCAGGCTCCCGCTAAGAAGTAATACAGAGCTCTAAAAAAGCTCAATTGGCCTTTGAGGAAAACACTATCATTCCTGGAAAATGGAAGCATGCTAAAATACTTCTCTCTGATTTATGTCTGCAGGGTTGAAAACACATGGCCATATGTTCAATTCGTTATTTCCCATTCTTTCCTTCAAAATTAACAGGGATAATAGATGGCAACAACATCAAGGATTAGTGGATCACATCATCAAAGAATGGAGGAAAAACTGCCCTAACATCTCTCTCACTTTTCTCTTGGTTTTAAGGGCTAATTCAATAAAATCCTTGTGGCAGATTCTTTGACCACCATGAATGACACTGCATGTAAACTCTGATTTCTCTTCACAGATGCTGCCAGACCTGCTGCGCTTTTCCAACAACTTCCGTTTTTGTTGATAAATGACACTGCGCTGCTGATTGCAAATATAAAATCAATAAAGGCACTCCTTCCCCAGATGTCAATTCTTTTTCTCAGCTGTCATTCTATTCAGGCGCTATTGACTGGCCAAGCAGCAACTTTTCAGTGTCTGAAAGTTTAAAAGTATAATGGGTGGAATAGCGTGAGAAAACAGGGATGGATGAAATGTAGCCATGCATGGCTACACCACCTGCAGCTCACACATCAGAGCAGGTTGGCAGAAAAGTGGGAAGTGTGATTTGAGAAGGTGCTTAAAGCTGGAATATACCATCATTCTGGATAGTTTCAATGAAATTGGCTGCCAGAACCTCAGTGACTACGTCTGCCCCCTGCCAGTTCTTTGCTGTTCCTTCCTGTTATGTGCCACCTTGTCCTGCGCAAGAGAGGGGAGAGTTCAATAGATGCAGTGCAATGCTGTTGGATGAACAGCTGAAAACATGTGGAAGCTATGAGATATGGATGTGAGGTGTGCAGCAATAGTAAACATAAGAGTGAAGTTGAAAATGTAAATGTTAGAAATGAATCCAGATTGTTTGAGATTACTGATGATTGAGTACAGGTGATGTCTTGCATGAATTCATGGGAGACAGTGACGTAGCAATTGTATCACTGAACTAACATTCAGCTAATGCCTGGGAACATGAGTTTCTCAATGAAAATAATACAGAATTGAAATTGAATTGAAACATTAAAAAGGCACAGGGTCGACAAGATTAAAGAGATAAATGCATGGGTCAATGATTGGTATGACAGAAACAGATTCAAATTCATGGGACATTTGCACCAGTTCTAGGGAAGGAGAGAGCTCTTCTGATGGGATGGGCTCCACCTGAATCCCAGTGAGACCAGAGTCCTGGTGAATCACATAACTAGGCCTGTGGATTGAGCTTTAAACTAAAAATCAGGGGTTGGGTTCAGTTGCATGGAGAATTATGGAAAAGCTTAAAGGGGAGGAGGACTCATTAGAGATTATTAAAGTTTCCAGAACAAATAATATGACAGAGTGCATGGAAAGGGTCAGGAATCTAACTTCAGGCATAGCAGAGAAGGGGACAACTATGAGAAGAGGGGCAGTCAATGAAGGACTGAGGGTGTTGTACCTAAATGTATACAGCATATGAAATACGGTATTTGAGACTATAGCACAGACTGAAATTGGCAGGTATAATGTTGTAGGTATCACAGAGATGTGACTGAAGAGGATTAGGGCTGAGAAAGAAATTTCCAAGGATACACATCCTATTGAAAGGACAAGCAAATGTGCAAACATGTCAGAGTTGCCTTGTTATTAAGAAGTGGAATTAAATCAATAGCAAGAAGAGACATAGAGTCAGAAGGCAAAGAATCTGTGCGGGTAGAGTTGAGGAAATGCAATGGAAGAAAATCTCTGATGGGAGTTATGTACAAGCTTTCTATAGTAGACAGGATGCAGTGAGGAAAATAAATCAGGAGATAGAAAAGGCATGTAAGAAACACACTTCTACAATAATCATGGGGGACATCAATATGCTGGTGTACTGGCAAAATCAGGATGGCAGTAGATCTCAAGAAAAGGAATTTATATAAAGTCTATCAGTTTTCTTTTGGAGCAGCTTATGTAGAACTGGCTAGGGTACAGGTAATTCTGGATTTGGTGATGTATATGAGGCTGACTTGATTTGGGAGCTTCAGGTGAGGGAATCCCAAGGGGACAGTGACCATAATATGATAAAATTCACCCTGCAGTTTGAGAGGGAGAGGCTGGAATCAGATGTAACAGTATTACAATTGAGTAAAGGTAATGACAAAGACATGAGGGGGCAGATGGCCAGAAGTGATTAGAAGGGGACCCTAGAAGGGAAAACGGTGGACCAGCAATGGCAAGAGTTTCTGGGGGTAGTTCTGGAGGCAGAGCACAAATTCATCCCAAGGAAGAAGAAACATATTATCGAGGGGATGACGCAACCATGGCTGACAATGGAAGTCAGGGACAGCATAAAAGCAAAAGAGAAGCGTACAATGTGGTGAAGTTTAGTGGGAAGCCAGAGGATTAGGAAACTTTTAAAAACCAGCAGAGGATATCAAAAAAGCAATAAGGGGAGAACATGATGAAATATGAGAGTAAGTAATGTAAAAGAAGATTGCAAAAGCATTTTCATATGAGACAGATAAGAGTGAACACTGGATATTGGACGCTGGAAAAAGAGGCAAGAGAAGTAGTAATGGGGAACAAAGAAATAGTGGGGAACCTAAATCGGTTCTTTGCATCGGTTTTCTCAGTAGAAGACACCAGCAACATACCAGAACTTCAAGGGAGTCAACAGCAGTGGCGAGTGTAGTGATCATCACTAAGGAGAAAGTGCTGGGGAAGCTGAAACGTCTGAAAGTGGATAAATCACTTAGACCAGTTGGACTATACCCCAGAGTTCTGAAAGAGATAGCTGAGAAGATTGTAGAGGCATTGATCATGATCTTTCAGGAATCACTGGAGTCAGGGAGGGTGCCAGAGTATTGGAAAATGATTAACATAACACCTCTGTTTAAAAAGGGAGGGAAGCAGAAGACACGAAACTATAGCCTGGTTAGACTGATCTCAGTCATTGGTAAGATTTTAGAACCCTTTATTAAGAATGAGATTGCGGAGCACTTGGAAGTGCATGATAAAATAGGGCTGAGTCAGCACAACTTCATAAAGGAGAGGTCATGCCTGAGAAATCTGTTAGAATTCTTCGAGTAGGTAATGAGAAATTTAGACAGAGAGCTAGTGGATGTGATCTATTAGGATTTCCAGGAGGCCTTTGACAAGTGTCGCAGAGGAGGCTGCTAAGTAAGGTAACAGCCCATGGCATTAGGGGCAGGGAACTAACACGGAGACAGAGATAGTAGGAACTGCAGATGCTGGAGAATCTGAGATAACAAGGTGCAGAGCTGGATGAACACAGCAGGCCAAGCAGCATCAGAGGAGCAGGAAAGCTGATGTTTCAGGACAAGACCCCCATTTCTGAAGAAGGATCTAGGCCCGAATCGTCAGCCTTCCTTCTCCTATGATGCTGCTTGGCCTGCTGTGTTCATCCAGCTGTACACCTTGTTATCTAACACGGAGACAGGACTGGCTGACTGGCAGAAAGCAGAGAGTGAGGTTTAAGGGGTCTTTTCAGGATGGCAGCCGATGACTTGTGGAGTTCCGCAGAGGTCAGTGTGGAGACCACAACTAATCACATTATACATTAATGATCTAGATGAAGGAACTGAGGGCATTGTTGCTAAATTTGCAGAAGACACAAAAATAGATAGAGGGACAGACAGTGTTGATAAAGTGGACAGGCTGTCCAAGGGCTAGAAGAGTAGGCAAAGAAGTGGCATGATAGAATAGCATGATGGGGTGGCACGGTGGCTCAGTGGTTAGCACTGTAGCCTCACAGCGCCAGGGACCCGGGTTCGATTCCACCCTCGGGCGACTGTGCGGAGTTTGCACATTCTCCCCGTGTCTGCGTGGTTTCCTCCGGGTGTTCTGGTTTCCTCCCACAGTCCAAAGATGAGCAGGCTGGGTGGATTGGCCATGCTAAATTGCCTGTAGTGTTCAGGGGTGTGTGGGTTATAGGGGGATGGGTCTGGGTGGGATTCTCCAAGGGTCGGTGTGGACTTGTTGGGCCGAAGGGCCTGTTTCCACACTGTAGGGATTCTATGATTCTCATAAAAATGTGCGACAGTGTGAGGTAATACACTTTGGTAGAAAAAAGAGGTGTAGACTATTTTCAAAATGGGGAAAGACTTCAGATAGCTGAAGCACAAAGAGATTTGGCAATCCCAGTTTATGAGTCTCTTAAAGTTAATGTGCAGGTTCAGCTGGCAGTTAGGAAAGCCAATGTAATGTTATCATTCTATTCAAGAGGGCTGGAATGCAAGAACAGGAATGTGCTGCTGAGGCTATTTAAGGCTGTGGTCAGATACATTTGGAATATTGAGACCAGTTTTGGCTCCATATGTAAGGAAGGATGTATTGGCCTTGGAGAGGGTTCAGAAGAGGTTTATAAGAATGATCCCAGGAATAAAGAGCTTGCCATATGAGGAGTAGTTGAGGACTTTGGGTCTGTACTCAATGGAGCTTAGAAGGATGAGGGGGAGATCTGATCGAAATTTGCAGAATTCTGAGAGGCCTGGATAGGTGGAGAAGATGTTTCCACCGATAAGAAAGGCTAGGATCTGGGGGAACAGCCTCAGACAGGAGGGATACTCCTTTGGCTGAAGAAATTCCTCCTCATCTCAGTTCTAGAGGGTGGTGAATCTACGGAACTCATTGTCGAAAAAGACTATGGAGGCCAAGTCATTGAGCGTATTTAAGACAGATATAGATAGGTTCTTGCTTAGTAAGAGGATAAAGGTTCATGGCGTGGAGGCAAGAGAATGGGTTTGAGAAATGTTTCAGCTATGATCGAACAACAGAGCAGACCCAATGGGCTGAATAGCCCAATTCTGTTCCTATATATTATGGTCTGTTGCAATACGCATTGAAAATAAATGCAAAGATTTATACTTTGGAATTATGACCACTGATTTTGCAAAACTGCTGTGTGGGTACACAGTTACAGCAATATTTTTGTCTGGTTGCCACAAATTATAACTTTTCCTCTTCATTTGAATGGGCGTACTGAGCCTGCAAAACATGCAAAAATGACCTGTCAAGATGCACAATTAACTGCTGGTTGAAACATATCTAACTGGAGGTAAGCTCCTAAAGAATGATGACAATTTTGCTATTCATGCTTAAAGCTTTGCAAAAAATGAAATCAATGTAAGTGACTCCAAATATTAACTCTGCTTTCTTCCCACATATGCTGTCAGACCTGCTGATTGTCTCCAGCAATTTCTGTTTTTGTTACAGATCTGCAGCATCTGCAGTTCTTTGTTTTATTTAAGTAGAAATGTTGCCTGGTATTCCTGCAGAAGGAGACACAGCAGAAAAGGCTGATTTGATGTGAGCCAGTAGATCACTCTATTGCAAAAGCACAGTTAGAAGTATCATGGAGGAAGGAAGCATTAATTGATGCACTCCTGCTAGCCTGTTCAACACAGGCTCGCAAAATATATTGGAACTGATTTAAATAAAGGGTTGATCTAGTGACAGTGTGTTTTGCCTGCAAGTAGAGCTCTGACTGAGGGGTAGAACAGTTGGTTCACCTCATTTGGAAATTTGCAGGAGATTATCCTTGCTTCTTTCATCTTTTCCAATACAATTAAAGGATAGACAAAGGGCCATTCTAAAGGCTTCAGGTAGGGGTGGGTGAATACTGTGCAAAAACTGTGGCAGGAATACTTTAAGGCAAGGTGGTTGAAAAATAGCATCAAAATCTCCCAACCATTGCTCATCTGAACTTTTTGCGTTATGCTGAAAGTAGGTAACAAACTTTGTTTCGCTGGCTGTTGAGACACAGTCATACCTTTGGGCCATAAGATGCCACCAGCCACAGAGTTGTGCCATAATATGTCTGAACAGGTTTATTGAAGACACTTACAATAGACTTTTCATGGATCTAACATTGTGAGTTAGATATTAGAGTAAAAATCTGGCGAATGGAAAGAACATACTTTACATTAGTTGTCGCTTTTGAAGATGATTCTACAATCTTGATGGAACTGGATACATAAATCTAAAGAGCAGAAGTGGTTTAGATTTAAATTATTTGAATTTTGTCATGCTGCAGCACCTAATTTCATTTATTGACAGTGTTTAATGAAATGTGAAATCTCATATCTTCATTCACTTTCATGGTTTATGTTGTCTGCTGCCAATTCAAGGAAGGCTCTTGTTTTCCCATTATTTAAGGAAAGGAAATCAGATGCTAGATACTGCAGCCTATCAGTTTGATGTTAGCTGCATGAAAACTACAAGAAGGCTTTATAAGGAATCAGATTTATGGTCACTCAGAGTTCAGCAGCTTCTAACAAGTCTTCAGGAAATGGGAATAAGCTGATTGAATTTCCTGTGAAAGTGAACAACATATTGGATGATACGAATCCTGTTCATTTTATAAACTTTGATTTTCAAAAACCCTTAAAACTATAAACTGCTGCACACATAGTTATTTGAAAGGATTAGATCATATGAAATGATTGAGCAAATATACGTGAAACAAGAGCAATAAATCTCCTGTTGGAATGATTGTCATTAATGTCAGCAGATTTGAATGAAAACTGGTCATATACTGAGTTCTAAAAGGGTTCTTTTATAGAAATGTGCCTTAAAAAGAGGAGGCTGCCTGGAACACATGCTTTCGACTGTTCAGCCTCTTGAATTGCACTGAAAATGCCAATGCCAAAATGGACACCAGGGCCTGACTATTTTGTAGAGACAAAAGGGTGTCATACTTAAGCAAAATGGTGCTGAAGCCCAAATTTCCTGTCCCCAAGTGACACCCACTATTTTTGCCAGAAGGCAGTGGGAGGGAATAGGGAAAAGTTGTACTTTGCACATTCACGATTCATGAGACAACCGTATAGGTAAACACACAGTTGCCTTCAAACAGACCCAACTTACATTAGTGAAATCCCCAAAACGTGATTCATGGTCTTCTAACATTTAAGGGAAAGGCTTAAAGCTGTTGGAGTTATTTGGAGAAGTAAGATACTCTTTTGGAGAGGTAAGGAACACTTCCGCAGAATTCAGGGAAAGATCAGATGCCCCTTTGGGAAAGGTCAGGTGTGCTTTAGGATTGTTAATAGACATAAATCTTTGTAAGAAAGTGAATAACTTCTGGAACTGTCAAGATGTCAATTATTTAAGTCCTCATGATCCTTACATTTTTGATATAAAAATCTAGCCAGTCGATGAATAAAATGTGTTTGTTATTTTGCCGTTGACCTAATCATTAGTGCTGCTTGACTGCTTCCACTTAATATTGTTGTCACAATGGGTTGGTGAGGGAATTTGATTGACAGCTCTAAGTGGTTGCAAATAGATTAGCTGTCTTTAATCTGAGGCTCAGAATACAAAACTATGTTTCCAAATGGGATTTCGTATTTGAAGGAAATGTTTGTTTATATGTATACAAGGAATTAGTACTTGAAGAAATTGAAGTATTATCAATGAGAGATTTTTAAATTTCATTTCAGTTCACCTTGGCTCCTGAGGTCTGCCCATAGTGAGTACTGGGTGACTTGGCATGGAGAGTGCAAAGGCAGTAGGTGAGGAACATGGGTATGTATGAATTGGCGTTGGTTTGGCTTAGGGATATAGAACACTGTGGGGCTGCGAAGAGAGTCGCAGGTTGACATGGAACATTTGATGGGCCATCAGATTGGTAGAAGAGCATAGGTTGCTGTAGAGGGTATGAGGGGCAATGGGTGCTGGCTGGTGGTGTCAAGACCTGGCATGCATAGCTTTTCTGTTGGATGTGAGAGGTGTAGGGATGAGGGTGAGTGCACTGTTCTTTGTTTTCTTGCCTTTATTGGAACTGGAATGAATTGCCAGTGCAACAACCCACCACAGCACCCAGCAACACGTGTTTCTATCCAATTTTTCCTGGGTAGTGGGCTCCATTCCTATTAGCACCCACTAGAGAATGGAAATCTAAAGACGCAGGACACTGTCTCTTGGGTCGTATCTGCAGTCCCTACACTGAGGAGTAATAAGTCAGTCTTAGAGTACACTCTGGTCATATCTTTTGATAGCACAATCCATGGAAATGAGGTGGGTAGATATGTTTTTCTCTTACTTCATTTCCAATGGAGATGAGAATGCTATAAACCTTGCATCCTGTGACTAATAATGAGGGCAATTGAATTCAGCACCAATTGGCTGTTCAGTGTCCACAGAATAAGGTTATCAAATTTGTACAGTAGCAAAGTATCATTTTTATCAACAACTCTTAAATAAAACCTAAATTATTTTACCAAATAGAGCAATATGCTGTGTTGTTCTTCAATAAATGCTCTAAAGTCAATCTTTGTGACCCTCAGCAAATTGTAATTTAAGAGAAGAGTGAGCATTAGCAAAAAGTAATAAAATGGCAGGAGATAGCGCCATTGGCTCAGTCACCATAGTCCAGTTACAATTAGAGGGTTTCTACCCTTCAAAAATAGGAATTCAAAACTGCTTGCAAAAGTGTTTTTACAAACACTAAAATAGGCAAATGAAAGACCTATTAATCTTTTAAATGAAACTTACGAAACAGATAAAAAAAAAACAGTTACAGAAATCAGTATTGGACATTTACTCAGTGTGAAGGCATTATAAAAAAGTTTGTCAGGAACCAAGTGTAAAAGCTTGGATTACAAGTCAGAACAATAATGAGGTCAGTTCTATAACATTGGCCACTTTACCTCAAAAAGGATAGAGGTGCCTTGGAAATATTTCAGAGAAAAGTGACTGGACTGATTCCAGACCTTCGGGAACTTAGATTTGAAGAAAGTTTCAAGCAGCTAAAAGTTATTTTCACTCAAGCAAATAAAGCTGACCAGAGCCACATTAGGAGTCATTAAAGCAATGGAAAATATGTACTTTGTTGAAGTCACCAAAATGTTCAACTTGGACAACGAATAAAGATCAGAAGTAAAAATTCACAAGCCTGAAACACAATTAAAAAGAGAAATTCTCTGTGGACTGATAAACTGCTGAAGGCTTTCCATTTGCTCACACCAATTGTCATTGAATCTGAGGCAGATGGGGCTACAAAAGAGCTCTCGGTTTCAATCTGCCATGTTGCTATCTCCTCATTATTTTAGAAACAGGACATAGCAGCTGAAAACATACCAGTCCTTATGTGGACAGGCACATGACAAACACAATGAAATCAGGGAACACAACTTTTCTTTCCTACCAGTTGTCCTGTTTGAATGCTGGACATCAAGACTGAAGCTAAGGCTCAATATTTGGCCTTCAGAGGACATCAAGGTTTCTTCAAAGAAGGGCCCTGCAATTGTTCTCAGGTCATATCATGTATAAATTTGGTTTTAAATTTCCAATTCTCTAAGCAACTCAGAGATAGGAACTTCAGGAGCCCTGACACAGCAGATGTCTGCTGTTCTCACATTATAATATTGATCCCATATCAAGAAGTAATTAGTGGGTTGTAAAGCCTTTAGGAGATCCTTAACATCATGAAAATTGCTATATAAATGTAAGCCTTTCCTTCTGTATCTTGGCAATTGTTCTACTCAGGACTGTAAGAAACTACAGAGAAGTGTGAACACAGCCCAGTCCATCATGCAAGACAACATTCAATATACTGACTCTATATATCTACACTTCTCCTGCCTCAGGAAGGCAGCTAACATAATCAAAAACCCCTCCCAACCCCGTAATAATCTCTTCCAACCTCTTTCATCGAGCAGAAGATACAAAAGCTCAAACTCACAAACCAACCGATTGAAGAACAGCTTCTTCCCTGCTGTTATTAGATTTCTGAATGGACCTCTCAAATTTTAAATTTAATGTTGATCTCATTCTTTGTGCACCTTCTCTGCAGCCACAACACTGCATTCTTCACTCTGTTCTATTACCCTTATACACTTTGTATGGTCTGATTTGCCTGCACTGCATGCAAAACAAAACTTTTCACTGTACCTAGGTGTATGTCACAATAATAAATCAAATCAAATCAAATGTCATGGAGTCCATGTCTAGCAGTCAGTATAGCACAGTGGAGCATCACGGTACTCTCCCACAATACTTGACAATGCAACGCAACTGGAAAGCCTAGGTCACTGACTTCCTTCAGTAGATAGAGATAACATGTTTATGTATCTAAAGTAGTGAATCAGCAGGGTCCATGGAAGGAGATGGATTCATGAAAAAGTCATCATACATGGAAACATGGCAGCATAACAGTAGATTTAATTAGCTGTACAGTACTTTGGGTCAACCTGAGGTACTAAAAGTCAATATGTAAATAAAAGTTTTCCTTTGCTTTCATTAAGTGGATTACATGGACCAGATGGCCTTTCTCATTCTAGACCTTATTATGCTCTTAAGACACAAGTACATTTGACTCTGTTAAACAATCCTTAAATAAACATCATTCATATACATATATGTCTCATTAATTCTTCATGGACACTTACAATGGACACCACAGGCAAAAGTAATAATTAATGCTGTAATACAGATTTTTCTGTTGGACATAATTTTAACCAGAATATGCTTTAAAGTGTACAAAAAAGCTTCTTATTTTTCTCAGTTATAATCAAGCAGAAGGCATTGTTCATACTATCTCTCTTAATCCACTATATCATCATTGTCTACAGTATAGTTTAAACAAATATTTAAATTACATCCATTTGTTTCATTCAGAACAAACATTGAATTAGAACAAATCTGTGAACCTGTCAGATATGTTCTTTATTTTAATTAAATATTTGTCTTCTTCTCTACTGACGTAATATCAAAACAATTATTCACTACTTAACAGGGAAAGTCTTACATATCAAGCAAATTATTTTAAACCATTTAAGTTAAAGTTAACCAGATCAAACCATAATCCAAAATTTCCCATCACTCCTGAAGTCAATGACTCTTCCTGTTCCAGAAAAGAGAATTCTAATTGCAGTCTCATCCTGCCTAAAGTTTACTGATCTAAAGTGAGCAACTTCACAACCCTAATTTACTGAATTGATTTCTCAGGCAAGTACAACACCAGGACATGTACTCATCCACTGAGCCTGCATAGAATCCAGTTATGATGAAATTCGTAAAGGCATTAAAAACATCTATTATTCGAAAGTACAGTTAACATCTATATCTGTGGTTCAGATTTTATCTTGAGAAGATTCTGTTTGTACATTGAGGTTTTAGGGAGAATCCCCAAAAATGAAGATCAATCAAACTTGCCGTTTTAAAAGTATCAAGCTCAACAATCTGAATTCTCTTCAGGAAGAGTTGAGTCTGTCCAATTTGATGGCTTTGATGGGAATAATTTGTCACTGAGGAATAGATATTTAATATTGGGAGATTCTCCAGTGTAACTTAAAGATACTGTGTATTGAAATAAATAGGCCTCATACAACAACAAAAACAACAACAATTGGTCTTCAGCCCATATTTCTATATTTGTACTCAGGGACTAATCAGTTCTGGTGAACCATATCCAACACGTTTTATATCAAAAGTATCAAAGTAAATCATTTCTATTCTATGAATAACTTCTATCTAAATGTTAAAAGCTGTTCTTTGTGTGGTATTTGAGTGTTATTTCAAACAATCCTCTTAACGTTGTGGACTACAATTATGTTTGCTATCATATAGTTCTGAACTTTTGACCCTAGTTATTTATCTCTCCTGCGCTAATGCAGAGCCATTTGGGGTGTGTGATTGTAAATCTCTCATCACTCAGTACACCTTTTCATATTAAAGTATGTTGATTCAAATTTCATGAAACATTTGGAAGTACTTCAGACATTTTAAAGTTGTATTATAAAGTCATTGCTAAAAAGAAAACTAGGAATGATGTTTAATTGTGTAATTTTATATCTTAGTTGAAGAAATCCAATAAATTCAGAGTTAGTTACAAACCAGAGAACAGGAAATTACAATCCAGAGAACTGAGTTAGCAAAATAACATCCAGAATAATCATCACATTTTCTAATTATTCATAAAACTCAGCAATAAAGTTTGAATGAAATGGAGATATGCTCATGAATATTGTGTTTTGTTGAGGTTTCACAAGACAATGCAGCCTCCATTGAGCCTAGAGGACTGAGATAATCATTGTGACTCCAAGAACAGAAATTAACCTGTTAAATCATTATATTTATAATTCTTCTAATTTTTTATTTAACTTATTTTTCTAGTCCACCTGTTCAGAGATACTTTTGCACGCCTCTGGAGCAGGTGGGACTTTAACCCGAGTCTCCCGGTCTAAGGTAGAGACACTACTACTGCACCACAAAAGACGTTAACACATTAAAAAAAGGACTTAACTACCTTCAAAATCCCAGCACTGCATTCATGTTTGGCTTCTGATGTACCCTACAAAGTCACTTATTTATATCAACTTGGCATTAAAGGAGAAGGTCCATCTTCTTACAGCCAGTAAAGGCCAGTAAAGACAAATAAATGCCAGTAATGCCCAAAGATATTTAAAGTGCTTTGGATTTTTTATATTTAATATTTTATGATATTTTTTGTGCAGGGTTATGTTTAAAGAAAAAGATTTTTAAAAACTTTGCCGATGTAATATGAAATACAGAGCAAAAAAGGAGTGAGTTTCAGTCCTCCACAAGGAAGTTCTGGATATCTGCAGACCTGGACTCTCAAGTTTCCCAGACTGACAAAACCTTCCAGGCCATATCCCCAAAAGTATAACTTATCTACATGATGGTGAGCTTTCCCGTTGTACTATGAGTTGCGCAATCCCAGCTCTTTTGGGCAAAGAAGTCTAATGGCAAAATACTTCAAGTGTAAAATTTATACCAGCAATGTGTTTCGTCTTCACATTGTCCCATCTACCCTAATCGCACCCATGTTTTCTAATAGCGTTGTGGGTGTCCTTACATCCCAACAACTATGGCCATTCAAGAAGGCAGCTCACCACCAACGTCACCAGAGCAATAAGGAGTTGGCAATAAATACTGCCCCAGCCAGCATTGCCCACATTGCCTGAATCTGTTAAAAAAGTGAATAAAAACTGAAAGAACTGCAGATGCTGTAAATCAAGAACAAAAACAGAAGTTGCTGGAAAAGCTCAGCAGGTCTGAGCTTCCCTCTGGAAGGGTCACTGGACCCAAAATGTTAACTCTGATATTTTCTTCACAGATGCTGCCAGATCTGCTGAGCATCTCCAGCAACTTCTGTTTTCATTCCATTAAAAAAGTTAATGTCCAATGCCGTTCAATGTTATGTAACACAGGATAAAAGAGATAACAAAGTCAACTAATAAAAATAAACTTAATTTGCATTTTTGTGGCAACTTTCCAGTGCTTTGCGTAGCATTTTCTCATGCATCAATCTGAACAGGCTGTCTATTTATGATAATGAACCATACAAGATAGCACTGTCAGGCCTCATACAGCGTTTACATCTGTGAAACTCCAGCAGCGGTCTCTGCAAGGGTAGAGGACATTGACAAACTTTGCACTCCTTCCTCTTTCCTCATACTACTGACTCAATTGAATTCACTAGCTCATCACAGAATGGATATCAAAACTTCAATTTTGCTAGTCTCAACACTTTTATCAAATGCCCTGTCAGGAGGATCAAAGAGTAGTTTCACAAAAAAATAGTGTCACTGATGAATAATGTTCATGAATTTAGCACAGAAAATGGTTTATTTACATTGATATTATATTATTGAAGAAGCACAATAAAAAACAACTTAAAACAACTGAAATATTTTGTTAAAAAAAACTGATAAATAAAGATAAATTCTTTTTGCAATTATAATGGCTTGCTTTGAGTGAGTTTTGAGAACTGTTCCATCCTACTTAAACAAATATGACCATGTGAATCTGGAAAAGGAGTGGGCCATTCAGTTCCATGAGCTTACTCTGCCATTCATTAAGATCATGGCTGATCTGACTGTAGCCTCAAACATACATTTCCACCTTTTCTCATCACCTTTCATCCCCTTGCATAACAAAAATCTATTTATCTCTGCCTTAAAGATATTCAAGAACTTTGCTTCTACCACCTTTTAAAGAATTAAGTTCCTAAGATTCACAGCCCTCTAAGAAAGCCTAAAAAAGTCACCTTATCTCTGTTATAAATGGGCAGCTCCTGATTTTAAAACAGTAACACTTAGTTTTAGATTCTCCCATTAGAGAAAAAGTCCTCTCCCCATCTATTTTGTCAAGACCACTCAGGATCTTATACGTTTCAATCAAGTCATTTCTTTCAAACTCCAATGGATATGATGCAAGGAAGTCTGCCCAACCTTTCATCTTAAGACAACAACCACCCACCTCCCCAGTTCCAAGAATTAGTCTAGTACAATTTATCTGAACTGCCTCCAATGTAACTCCATCCTTCCCTAGATAAGGTGGCCAGCTGCATACAGTACTTCAGATACAGTCTTACAGTTGCCCTGTATAACTGAAGCATCCCTACTTTAGTACTCAATTCGCCTCATGATAAATGATAACATTCTATTAGCTTCCCTAATTACTTGCTGCACCTGCATATTAACTTTTGCAGTTCATGGAGAAGGACACCCCGATTCCTCTGCATCTTAGAGCTCTGCAACTCTTCACCTTTTAGATAATATGCTCTTTCTTTTAGTTTGGTACTTTATTTAAAGGTTATAGTTAACTATGGATAGTGGGTCCATCCCTTGGATTTATTTCTCATTCATTAGGATATACCTATTCTGTGTATTCTGAAATATCCCTTAAATCTCTGCCACTGCATCCATACTGACATATTCTTTAAACTAATTTGCCAATTCATTTTAGCTAGCTCTGGTTTCATGCTGTCACAATTTACCTTACTTAAATTTTTCAAAAATGGTCTGGCACCTATTCCTTTCTCTCTCAAACTGAATATAAAATTTGAATATGTTATGGTTGTTGCTACCTAGGGGTGTCTAGACTATGAGATCATTAATCAATCTTATCTCATTACTCAAGACCAAATCTAATAAAGTCTTCTCTCTGACTTTATTCTTTGAATTTAATATTTACAAAGAAAGTATTTTAATTTAATTTAGATGTAATCACCACGTTATCTTAATTGTATACACACTTTAATAGTTGAGATTAGCGAAAAACTTCTAATCTTCAAAATTCTGCATTACCTGTATTTACTGTAAGGTAATGCGATGAAACTTTCACTAATGAATTCAAAAACATTCACATTAACAAGATTTTTTAAAAATAGCTTACACTGAAGTCACATTAAAACCAGCTTGAACAGAGAATGTAAGATAGGCTTTTCGTGCCAGAATTAGTTTGCTGTAATTTCTAGTGTAAGAAAATGGTTCTGAAGGGGTTAATGTTGGAGATTGTGCTACACCCAACCCAACTGATGATGTCATTAGAACTTAGGTGGGAAAGGAGGACTACCTTAACTTATATCTGATTGCTATCATGCAATAAACTTTCTTGTTTTAAGGCAAGAACCTCTTCTCGTTAGACATCTCGCGGATTTCTTCTACTACTTTGGACACAGTAGGCCTTTCAGACCCATCAGAAAATGAGGAAGATGTCAGTTATCCAACCAACCACATGTAGGCAGTAGTTGGCATTGTATGTTCACAATGACAAGTTTGAATTCTGAAAGTGTATAGTTAAAACTTGCAAATACCTTGTTTGACTTTTTACCTTATGTATTTGTCATCAGTTCAGGGGCAAGCTTACAGTTTACATGTGAACACGAAACTTGTCCAAACAGATATTCCACAGCAGTATTTAAATCATATATTTACTGACTGGTTTAATTTATCAAAATTATTGGACAGTTAATCCCTAAACCATGATGTCTGGTTCAATGATTGTTCTGGTTCAAAGACCTCAGCATTGTCACCTTTAATAACATGGAAGGCTGTTGTATTCACCATGACACAGAAATGCAGGACTATAATTTAATCATGTGGTAAATACTGATGGTTTGCAGAAATAATGACTGGTATGTATAATGTGTACTGATAGAGATAGCTGTCAAATATTTAACAATTTTATTACAATTAATTATCATTCAAAATTGAATGCTATAATAAAGATTAGGTCATTAGATCTGGCAGAAAATAAAGTGCAATAATTTGGGTGACCATAATCTTTGAATTAAATTGTAGTACATGATTCATCATGCTATTTTGGGAGTCAAAACAGTTCTAAACATTATTCACTGTAAATAAATCTACAATATCCTATCCACATATGAGCTATGAATATATTACCTATTTGTTTACAGGATGTTAGCAGCCAAAGAAAATATTGATGTAGTTAATAATTAATAATTTGAGGAATAGTTTATGATTGTAGTACATAGCCAAAGAAAATATTGATGTATTTAATGATTTATAATTTGAAGAATATCTTATGATTGTAGTACATAAATTATAATGAGGCACATAATTTTTTTTCTGGTTCAAGGCAAAATTTGAGGCTGAAAGAATGGTAGAAAGCATAAATACAAAGCTAACATTACCTGTCACAGTGTGCAGTAAATTCACAAAAGGATATTCAACCTTCCTCTCCAATAAGACATTAACTGTCATTAGCATTGTTTAAATTCCCTTCAATTATTGTAAAGACACATATCATGTTGTTTAGACCTCTATGATTCTATGTCACTCAATTCACAAAAAGTCAACTCTTTGCTTTGATGTTTTACTCCTACATAAACTGTGTTTTACAACTGACCAACATAATTTAATCTGACAAAATATTTGATGAACTGTCCAGCCTCCAATTATGTCTCTATATACCATCTTATGTTATTAAATTTTATACATTCAATAATATATAACATGTTTCATCACTGACTGATGTATGTAGGTCACAAGAAATATCATAATAATCCATTGGTAGGAAGTTTGAACAGTGCAATTTTCAGTGTCACACATAATGTCACTGAATTTATTACATGGGGTATGTTTGCAGTGAAGTTTCACGAAATGTGCCTGCCACCCAACAATAGTTGGTTTGCACTTGTAATGCTTGCAGAGGTGTTTATTCATTATTGACTAATTCTAAACACTCCTCATTTTACAATCCAAATTGTTGCAAATATTCAAATGTACAGAAATCTAATTTCCAGCTCTGATATCTGAGTGCCAACAAGAACTAATTTTCAGAAAAGTAGACGAGGCAAATGGAGGATAATATTAAAAATTTCATCACTCACTCTCAATCTTTTCTTCAGTGGCTTTGTAGGTTTCTTGACTGGTATATGGTGTTTTTCCATTAGGTTTTTTATCAGTTCTTTTATTTCCATTTTTGACTAGAAAATAAAAAGTGTGTGAACAATCTTATGAGACAATATCAAACTGATAGCTTCAATGCTATTATACTAGCGAACTTTCAGAGAGAAGTTAACAGTGCATAATTAAGAACCTATGGTAAAGTCGAGTTCGTATTTTGTTAAACAAAATCCGGCTTAAACATGTTTCATACTTCAGATTTTGTTTCGTAAGTGGTCGTGAAGTTCGTTTATTTATGAACTATTCTGAATGATTCACTTGGACACCTTTATTCACTGAAAAACTTCTATTGTATGGCCGTTTCGCGCTCCTTACAACCATCTACTTATTTTGAGAGCAATGTATTGCCAATCAATCCCGGGCGGCGGGGGGGTGCTCACTATCCAAATGTCCAAATATCCAAATCCAGGCTCAGAACTAACTGTAGCAAAGTTTCACAACGAACTTTCTGTCACACGGTGTCGCATAGCATTGTTTTTACATTCGATAATATAAACCTCGGACTACACTCTGAAACTGTTCTCCGGCACATCCAACGATATTCCCTCGTGTTAAAAATGTTACTAAAACGTAAGTGGTTTCTTCTATGCTTTGAAACACGCCTAAATTTAAAATCTTTTATTTTCTAAAGTTTTCACATTGCACTTTTGAAAAAAGCGTATTTTCGTGTAGAATAGAAGTTAGACGATTCTAGGACCGTGTGCCGGAGTAACTCGGCAATAGTCTGAATCAGTTTGGTTTTAATGACAGTCACGTTTTACCTGCTGCTAAGCGCCTCTCTTTATCCTTCTTTAATTTCGTCTTGGGCTCCCTTTCTACAGGAACCTCTAGGCTCCTTCGACGCTCCTCGGGGTAGTAGTAAGGCTGTCTGGAAATGATCTCCTGCAGGTAATAATCATCGTCTTCTACAGGCTCCCTATAGGCAGCATCGGCCAAACTCACTAAACCCCACAAACAAAGACCTAGAACTGCAACACAACAGCCACGGTTCAGACCGAACATTGTAGGAACTCCCTCCAGCTCAACTTAGCAATGACTCGATCCACCAACAGAAGTGTAGCCAGACACGTCTATCGATTTTTCTGCGTTATTTTTTTTTCTAAAAGTCGCAAACTTTGAAAAGCTGTTGAGCCTGAACTGAGCAGGTCTATGAGTTTGTAAATACGTCGAACGCAGAGAAAGGAGCGACTTCAATCTGGATGCTGGCAGGTGACTATGGCCCTAGCTCCGTGCTCACTGGAGCTTTCGGCCAAATCCAGAGGTACTGTACAATTTCCAGCGACACAAAATAATCAGAGTTATATCTCCTTACAAACAATTGGAAAGCCTGTTACTTTGAAAGAGGCTTGGCAGCGGTCACCAATTCTTAAATCTTCTCCAACTTCTACTAAAACAATATCAAGAAATGGTTGTTTTTGTCTCTGTATGTGTTTCATAATACTGATGCCTGCAGGTTAAGCACTTTTTTTTTCTGCTGGCTTTAGTGAATTCCTTGCCAGCGTGGCTGCCTCAACTGGTCAACGCCAGGGAGAAATTCAAATTCTTTTGAAATCAATTGTTCTCTTTCTGAGTTCATATTAGGTAGAGGGTTCCCCACCCCCGAATGAGTTAGTAGCTGCCTCCAGCTGTCGGTTCGTGCAGAAACCGCTGTGCTTCAGGCGCTTTTTGTGAAAGCATAGCCAGAAAGTGGGGATTGTTCAATTAATAGACACAGCATGAGTGCAGAGATAAGTTAGCAAAAAGGACTGTGTTCGCTCGCTGCAATGACCTGCAAACACCCATTTCTCTCTCTCTCTTTCTCTGTCTTCCACAGACAAGGCAAGTTTAAACACAGCCAGTGTTGGCTGCACCATTAACCTTTTCCCACTGTCACAAAGAATCATTTCACTGGGTGAGGACTATTCTCAGCAACATTTCATACCTGAGCTGTCGCTTCGACTGAATAAAACTATCTATTCGTCATAGTCTTTCACATGTTTGAGCAACACTTGGTGCCAAGAAATCGAAAGTTTGCAGAAAGCGATTTGGCTTTCAAGCTGTTAAAACGAGCAACATACTTTAGGAAGTTTTCGAAGCCTGTTTATTTTATCTACCTGTCTCCATTCGAGTCGAAATGCATTGGAGTTAATGTGCTCAGTACTTTTCCTTCTAAGGGCTGTGGGCCCCCTGATGTAAATATAATACTCATACTCCAACTTGGGCATATTAATTATATCAATACACTCATTTCTAGGGTGTCCCATGTAAAGTTAGATCTGGCAGCAGTCAAAAGTGAATGGAAATGAAAGAATCTCTTATTTCAACAAAGTTCATCGTGGGATCAGAGGAATTATCTGTTAATTTCATGTCCATATTACTTTACGATTGAAAAGTAAAACCAGCAAATAATTCTGCAGAATTATTGGATGTCACACAATATAATTCTGGGGATTTAATTTCACATTCCAAATTGTTACAATCTCAATACCCTGTCGTCGGAAGGACTAGGGTAAAATTGACTACATTTGTTTGTTTAACACAAGCTCTCAGTGAAACCTCCTGAATCCGAATGAGATTGGCGATCAGTTTTTACCATTTATAACAGACGGAGAGCGGTTATTATTGGAGCACTGCCTCATTTAAAACCCTAGCCACGTCGATTTATTTGTCATAAGCAGCTGTTCCACCACCAACCTGGGGCTTTAACTGCTTCTGTTTTCGAAGAAATGTGCATTTCTCTACTGACGCCTGTCAGGGAAAATTACTGAAGGTTTTGTCTAACAAGAAGCGTACTGATATATACATAATGCTGGCATCACTGTAGCTCCTAGTTGTACATCCCCTCCCAGCACCCAGTCTTTAGTCATTGGATAAACCTGCTCACTGACTGGTGTTTGGAAACAACGATGTCTTACTCGCGCTGCCTTTCTTGGAACGTGGAAATGACTAACTGCTCAGTAATCCCTCGTAATTTTTTCAGTCTGCTACCAGAAAGTATTTCCCCATTGTTTGGTCGTTAACTGTTTAACTTGTTTAAGAGACACTTGAGAATTGAGTGTCTTCTCCAATGTGAAATTTTACGGACGAGATTTAGTCCGGTATTCCGTCGATGCTCCAAGATTGAGAGCTGATCACCGCATCCGACATGAATCACTCGCTCAACTACATTGGAACCCAGTGGAGCAACATCTCGATTGGAAAATTGTCATCTTTCCCATTCTTTATCTCTGTACTCCTCTCCAGCTCCGTGAACCTCAGAGATAGCTGACCTCTTCGCCGAATCAAAATGGTGATAACAGAAGGAGTCCACTCGGCCAGTTGTGTCGGTGTTAGCTGTCGAAAGGAACAATTCAGAAAGGTCCATCTGTCTTCCACGCATAAATATTGTGCATTTTCAGATAATGATCCGACTCTCTTTTCAATGGATAGGTTGAACTTGTATACACTACATAGTGGGACAGCACATTCTGGATCCTAATCACATGCTACGTTAAAACTTTTCCGTTATGTTACTACTGTTTCTTTTACCAATTTCCGTAAATCCATGCCATCTGCTTCTCAATCATTCCACCAGGCAGAATAGTTTCTCTGTATCAGCTGTCTCCAGATCCATCATGATTTTGAATACGTTTATTAAATTTCCTCCCAATCTTGTCTTCTCCAAAGCAAACAGTCCCAATCTCTCCAAACTGATATTTTGACCAAGGTTGGAAGGGTGCACTGCTTCCTTTTCTGGTCCCATTTCCTCAATGGTCACAACAAATTGTAAATTTTAACCAGGTTGGTGATAAGGCTGTTTAGCTAAGCCTCTGAGCATCAGGCTCAGTATTGCGAATGAGTCGGCCAAGTTTCTTTGGTCAACAAAAAAATAACCAGTGTGTAAACTTACTCAAACAAATCTGCAAACAAAAATTAGCCAACAGTTTTGATAATGCATATGTAGCTGCCTTTAAGTGAAACTAATATACTGAGTAACAAAAGAAAGTGAAAACTCAACAGTGTTAACTTTAAAGCACTTTAGCCATGTATTAATTGTATTCATGACAAAAAGCATCAGTCATGGATTGTCTAAAATGTTGTTCTGATTCCGAATTTATTCTGCATACACTAGCTGTTGGCACTGCAGTGCCTTCCTGGAACTGTTGTGGTTGGCTGGATTGCCTTTTGTTCAGATAATGCGTAGATTCTAATAAATGCTGTCCTGGAATCCTCCATGAGTGATAATTATGACTTCTGGTGGGTTTCCAGCTTTCACTCTTTGCTGAGAGGACTTGCAAAGACTGAGATAGGAAGCAATATTGCTCTTCGAATAGTCAAATTCACTCTTACCGAGTTCACTGAGTTGCGATTGCACTGGAAAAGGTACAGAGGAGATTTATCAGGATGTTGCCTGCACTGCTGTGTTTTAGTTATGAAGCAAGATTAGGTGGACTGGGGTTGTTGTCTTTGGAGCACAGGAGACTGGGGGAGGGTGTGGGAGGTGTGGTCACGAATGAGATGTAGAAAATTACGAGGGTAAATAGACAGGGTAGACAGAAAGGAATAGTCCCCCTTAGTGGAGGGATCAATGACTTGTGGCCTAGATTTAAGGTAAGGAACGGAAGCTTTAGAGGGTATGTGAGGAAGAAAAATCATCCAGTGAGTGATGGGAATCTGGAACTCACTGCCTATAGGGTTTTTTAATTCACAGTTGAGGGCATCACTGACTAGGTCAGCATTTATTGCCCATCCCAAATTGCACAGGGGACAGTTAAGAGACAACCACATTGCTGTGGGTCCGTAGTCACATTTAAGGCAGACCAGGTAAGAATGGTAAGCTAACAGTCCCTCAGCCCCACACAGCTTGCTTTTACCTCCTTCCAAAAATCCACAAACAGGACTGCCTGGACCGACGCATTGCTTTAGCTTGCTCCTGCCCCACAGAACCCATCTCTTCCTACCTTGATTCAGTCTTCTCTCCCCTGGTCCACTCCCTGCCCACCTACATCCGTGATTCCTCTGATGCCTTACGCCGGTTCCAAAACTTTCAGTTTGCAGGCTCCAGCCGCCTCCTCTTTACCGTGGACGTGCAATCCGTTTATACGTCCATTCCCCACCAGGAGGGTCTTAGGGCTCTCTGCTTCTTCCTAGAGCAAAGACCTGAACCATTCCCACCCACCACCACCCTCCTCCACTTGGCCGAGCTCATCCTCACCCTCAACAACTTCTCTTTTAACTCCTTTCATTTCCTTCATGTCAGAGGGGTGGCCATGGGTACCCGCATGGGCCCCAGCTATGCCTGTCTTTTCATGGGGTACATGAAACATTCCTTGTTCCAGCCCCCACCCACAACTCTTTCTCCGATATACTGATAATATCATCAGTGCTGCTTCCCTCTCTCGTGCAGAATTGGAAAAGTTCATTGATGTCACTTCCAATTTCCACCCTGTCCTCACTTTCACCTGGTCTATCTCTGACTCCTCCCTTCCCTTCATCAACATCACTGTTTCCATTTCTGGGCATAAACTGTCCACTAAAATCCACTATAAACCCACTGAATCCCACAGCTACCTGGACTGTGCATTCTCACACCCCACTTCCTGTAAAGACTCCATCCCATACTCTCAGTTCCTCTGTCTCTGATGCATATGTTCAGATGAGGCCAACTTCAACAAGGGAACCTCCAAAATGTCCACCTTCTTCCTCAACTAGGGGTTCCCCAGCACCATTGGCAACTGGGCCCTCAATCAGGTTCAACCCATTTCCTGCACTTCTGCCCTTGCCCCCTCTCTTCCCTCCCGCAACAGCAATAGGGTTCCGCTTGTCCTTACCTACCATCCCACCAACATCCACATCCAGAAGATCATCAGATGCCATTTCCACCACCTCCAGCAAAATGCCACCACCAGACACATCTTACCCTCCCCTCCCTTGTCCACCCTTCCACAGGGACCATTCCTTCCAAGACACCCTGGTCCATTCTTCCTTCACCCCCAACAACCCCCCACAGCCCCACGGCACCTTCCCCTGTAACCGGCGAAAGTGCAACACGTGCCCATTTACCTCCTCCCTCCCCAATATCTAAGGGCCCAAGCATACCTTCCAGGTGAAGCAACACTTCACCTGCACTTCCCAGAATCTAGTCTACTGCATTCACTGCTCACAATATGGTCTCCTCCACATTGGGGATATGAAACATAGACTGGATGACCACTTTGCGGAACATTTATGTTCTGCTTGCAAAAAAGACCCTGAGCTACTTGTTGCCTGCCACTTTAATGCAGCACCCTGTTCCCTGGCCAATGTGTTTGCCTCAGGCTTGCTGCAGTGCTGCAGCGAAGCTCAATGCAAGCTGGAAGAACAACACCTTATTTTCCGCTTGGGGACCTTGCAGCCCTCCAGACTCAATGTCAATTTCGATAATTTTAGGGCCTAAACTCTCCAATGTCCCAGCCCCCTACCCCACACACCAGGCCTTGTTATCACATAGTCTTCCATTACACGCTACCTATTGTTAGTCACTAACAGTCGCCATTCACAACTATTCACCCTCTTAGCTGGATTGTTACCACCTCCTTTGTCTATCTAACTGCTCTTCTCTCTCTTCAGCCTCTATCCTATTGTTTAGTCCCTACCCCATCCCCCTTCCTATTTTCTGTATATAAACTGACATTTTCCCAGCAACCATTATTTCTGAGGGAGGGTCACCGGACCCGAAGCATTAACTCTGAATTTTTTTTCACAGATGCTGCCAGACCTGCTGAGCTTTTCCAGCAACTTCTGTTTTTGTTCCAGGTAAGAATAGCACCTGCCTTCCGTAAACACATTAGTAAACCTAATGGATTTTTCCTGACAATGGTCATCATTAGACTCTTAATTTCAGATTTGTTTTCATTGAATTCAAATTCTACTATCTGCCATGGCAGGATTCAAACCCAGGTCCCCAGAACATTTCCTCTGTCTCTGGATTAACAATCCAGCGGTAATAGCACTAGGCTGTCGCTTCCCCTTGGTGGAGATCGAAGCCTGCACAACATTTAAGAAGTACTTTGATGTGCACTTGCAATGCCAAGGCATACAAGGCTATGGGCCAAACATTACAACATGGAATTAGAATAGGTCGGTGGTTTTGTTTAATCGCCGCAGACTCAATGGGTCAAAGAGCCTTTTTCAGTACAGTATTACTCTACGTCTCAAACAGTCAGGAAGCTTGACAATATCAGGGACAAAACATACCATTTAATTGGCATCCCATATAACACTTTCAAAAATTCATTCTCTTCAGTAGCGACACACAGTGGCAGCAGAATTTTCCTTCAACAATGTGTACATCAACAATTCATCAAAGCTCATTAGACAGCATTTTCCAAACCAGTGACCGTTACCACCTAATAGGACAGGGGCAGCAAATACACGGAAGCATCACCCATCACAAAGACAGCATCTTGAGTTAATAATACATAGCTGTTCCTTTATGGTCATAGGATCAAAATCCTGGTACTTCCTCCCTAACCACATTGTGGATATATTTCCATCACCTGAACTACAGTGATTCTGGAAGGTTGCTGACAACCACTTTCTTAAGGGCAATTAGGGTTGGCCAGTAAATACTGATTTAGCCAATGACAATAATATGAACAAAGTTAAAGAAACCTGCTCTATTTCAGCATCAATTTGACCAAGGTTAGTTATTGCAGCAGAGCTGAGATAGGGAAGGGGAAGAGGATAATCATCTCTTTATATTAAACAAGTAGATTCAAATTTTTCAATGTTTTAGTTTGGGGGTTTATATTGAAAGTAAAATGATGGAATCTTACAAAGGCCTGTGTCACATAATTTATGGCAAGACTTGTGACAGAATCAGATGAGAAATCGAGCAAGGCATATCTCTGTATCACCTTGCTCCACCTTTTTTGCTTTTTGTCAAGTAACAAGGTGAGTTTCACACTAGGCAGCAGCAAATTTAGGGAAATTATTTCTTGTTACATGCTTCAAACATGTAAATGTAAATGAAAATGTAAATGTATACATGAACCAAACTGACCCATTTTTGTTTTAAGGTGCAAACTAATTGGTACTCATAATGTAGAAGCCAGAAGAAACCAGCATGGGAAAACACCTGAAATTGGTCATAAAGACTCACCTCATACTTTGGAGTCCGCTGAAATCTGCCACACCACCAAGTAACAGTTTGCTGCTCTGGTCCCCTTCAGTTTCAGGCTGCTTGCCTTGGTAGCCATGGTTTGTACCTAAATTTGAGGACTGAGATGGAGGAGAATAGGAGGGAGCGTGAACATGAGCCAGCAGTGGTGGGTAGTAGAGCCAAATAGCACAAGCTAGAAAGACTGTTCCTCCCAGCTCATTAAGGCAAGCATTTTTGAAAAAATAACTTACATTTTTACTGATGTTGCTTGAAGCAAAGCAATTTTCCAAAATGTGTTCTAAAGCAGGTGTTAAGCCCCTTTAAATCATTTCTATTGGAAGATTAATGCCTTTTTGAAGCAACTGTCAGGAGCACCTCTACAATGCCTGGTCCAACACAGCGCTTTATTTCCAAAAATGCTTGGGTTTAGGAGACTGGTCCCATAAATTGGACCTCTGTATTTATTATCCAGCTGTAAAGCTGAGCAAGGAGGTGCAATTTCTCTTCTAAATAATTTAACCAATATTTTAAGAAATGTGACGTTTTCACGTCAATTTAATAATGTTGCTTCCGCTTGATTTGGAAAATTCTGGAATTTTCGGAATCTCAAGCTAGAGAAAAGAGATAAGGATCCTAATTTTATTAATTCATTGCCCAGGCTGTCCAAACCAGATCACTTTTTTCAGTCTTTACAGGAGGCTCCCTAATAAGTAGGAAGGTGGCTGGAATCTTCACTGGCAACAGTGAGTCATACAATTGCACAGTCAACGTTCGGACCTAATGGACTGAATTATACAAATATCTTGATTGCAAGAGTTGGCTGATCCTTTGTGGTAGCACAATGTAAGAAGGAATCCGATAAAGGATCTTCCCATGTGAAAATACCATCTGAAAATGCCACTTTGAATGTCTGATTTCTTTGAACTTAGATGCAAAATGAAGAGCTAAAACAGAACAATAGAATTCGCTGAAGTCAATTATTCTAATAACTGAAGTAATTTATTTGATTATCTCAATAGATTCATCATTAATGTGTATGGTAGCTCAGTGGTATGTTACTGGATTAGTGATCTGAACTCATGATAGGAGGAGAATTTAAATTTAGTTAATCAAATAAATGTGGAACAAAAAGCTCATATCAGCGATGGTAACTATGGGTGAAATGTTATAGGGTCTGAACAATATGGGCTACATTTAGAAATGTGGCAGAATCACATGAGATCCAACAAAGCATACCTCAACTCCAGGAGTTGCATCCTTTATGCAACCTTTTTTTTCTATTCATCTGTGGGATGTAGGTGTCGCTGACTGGCCAGCATTTCTTGCCCATCCCTAGTTGATCTTGAGAAGGTGGCGATGAGCTGCCTTCTTGAACCGTTGCAATCCACCTGCTGTGGGTTGACCCACAATGCTATTAGGGAGGGAATTCCAGGATTTTGACCCAGTGACAGTGAAGGAACGGCAATATATTTCCAAGTCAGGATGGTGAGTGGCTTGGAGGGGAACTTGAAGGTGGTGGTGTTCCCATGTGTCAGCTGTCCTTGTCCTTCTAGGTGGAAGTGGTCGCGGGTTTGGAAGGTGCTGTATGAGGATCTTTGGTGAATTTCTGCAGTGCATCTTGTAGATAGTACACACTGCTGCTACTGAGCATCAGTGGTGGAGGGAGTGGATGTTTGTGGATGCAGTGCCAATCAAGCGGGCTGCTTTGTCCTGGATGATGTCAAGCTTCTTGAGTGTTGTTGGGGCTGCGCCCATCCAGGCAAGTAGGGAGTATTCCATCACACTCCTGACTTGTGCCTTGTAGATGGTGGACAGGCTTTGAGGAGTCAGGAGGTGAGTCACTGGCCGCAATATTCCCAGCTTCTGGCCTGCTCTTGTAGCCACTGTGTTAATGTGGTGAGTCCATTTCAGTTTCTGGTCAATGGTAAACCCCAGGATGTTGATAGTGGGGGATTCAGTGATGGTAATACCGTTGAATGTCAAGGGGTGGTGGTTAGATTGTCTCTTAATGGTGATGGTCATAGCCTGGCATTTGTGTAGCGCGAATGTCACTTGTCACTTATCAGCCCAAGCCTGGATGTTGTCCAGATCTTGTTGCATTTGAACACAGACTGCTTCAGTGAAGCATCACAGCAAGATTCCTGCTATGCAGCAACAAGTTGCCTTTTAAGGGTGTTTATTGCTTATTAACAAGCTTATTAAATACATGTATCTCTTCATTAATATGCAACGCCTTCCTATTTTACCAATCCCACCCAGCAAAGTAGACACTTGCTGCTTGCTCCAATAGGCATTCATGCGGACACCAGGCACCAATTGTTCAGGATACACTCCATGGGTACTGACCACTCACATGCACACATACACACACACACACACACACACACACACACACACACACAC
>NC_063351.1:26992051-27002138 GCF_021869965.1 Rhincodon typus | reverse complement strand
ACACACACACACACACACACACACACACACACACCATCTCCACAGACATTGGCATCAGACATGTGCCAGCTTCGAAGAACACTCATGGCATTTCTCTAAACCACTTACAGAATGTTTCTGCACTTTAATGCTTGAACAAGGTCATTTTGCACTCCGGCATATGCACGCAGATCATGGACTGGGCCTGGTTGCATCTTCATGCTGTTTGCTCATTGTTGCAGTGCTCACTCACTGAGACTGCCTGAATGCACGCAGCATGACTTGATTTTTCTCAGCCAGAAATACTTGGCTCACATTACTACTATACTGCCTTGCCACTTAGCACAGACACAAAGTCAGGAAGCTTATTGTAGCTGTCAGTGGGCCTCAGCCAAAGTGGGAAGGTAACTTTTGGTGAGGGGTGCCAGCTCTGTAAGTCAGGGGCAGCCTCCAAGCCCAGGGGCTTTGGAAACAATCAGTCAGCTTCTCTGGAAAGTCAGAGTCAGGATCCTCACCTTGTGAGGTGTGAGGAGCTGAGTGTTGAGCAGCCCACCATTCAACTTGACTCTTTCTGCCCTATTGAGGGCTGTTTTCCTTTTGGAATGGAACAAATGCATGCAGTAAGAGAGATAAAAGTGTGCGGTGCAGCTTTTACTTTCGGTGCAAGTGATGTCCTGTCCCAAGCGAGTGATTAGTCAGCACTGTGGGCATGCAGGGTTAGTGTAAGTGCAGATTGGCATGGGTAACAGTGAGTGAGGGAAGATATTGCAGATAATAGTGAGATCAGTAGAACATGAGCCTTCATGGTGGGTGGGAGCGGTAGCACTGATAGAGTGAGTGTGAGGACTTGGACAGAAGATAGTTGCTCTTACACTGCAGAGGGGAGCAGGTCATTGACACTCTTCCTAGACTGGTCTGCATTCCTCCAGATGTCTGAGGCTGCGCTGACCTATGTAACAACATCTGACGAGGCTGGCACGGTCGGGTGCTGTGACCTCCTCTGGCAGTCTTGGTGGCAGAGGAGGTCTTGCCTCTGCACCACCCCATCCAGGAGGACCTGCATGTTCCTGCCCACAAAGCAGGGTACCAACTTTACCTTGTCTGCCATGTCCAGAGCAAATATCAGGATCCATTCAGGGCATCTCCAGACTAGCAGTGCTTGTTTAGGGGACACAAAGTCTTTTAAAAATGGAGCATGAGGCAGGAATGGTGGAATTCTGGGATATCCTGCTGGAGAATCACAGGTGTTAAGATGGGGTGAGAATCATGTGAGGTGGCGGCGCAGGCCTGGGATCAGCGGTTAATGAAAGGAGTTTGGTAAGATACAGTGAGATATGGCAAAGAGAAACCCTCCATCAGACTTGATAAAACTGGTACTCAGCCAAAACAATTGTAAAATTCAGCCCCACTTATCTACTGATTTGTTATAAGGCTGCGTCAAGTTCCCTAATGTCCCTTAGGGAACAAGATCTGCTCTCCTTGCTTAATCTGCTGTATATCTTGACTGCAGATCTGGAGAAATAAGGTTGACCTTTAATTGTCTTCTGAAGTGGTATAGCAAGCCATATAGTTATACTCACAGAAGCTTCTCACCACCATCTTCTCATAGGAAACTTCAGGAAGTGCAATAATTGCTGGCCTTCTCAATAATACTAACGTCTCATGAATGAACATGTTTTAAAAACTTTTTCAATGGGACAGCGGTGTTTATAATTTCTATGGACTCACTTAAAATTAGTAGCAATACCTGTGCCTTAACATTTAAAAAAGTAAATCAGTGCATTCTTTGTTCTTTTACCCAATCGTCAATATTTTTGATCCAGACTTTTCTAAATGTAGTCCAGAATAAGTATCTATTAAAATAGTATGGAAATTTAAATTTAGAGCAAGTCGGGAATTTAATCCAGACCAATAACTCAACCTAAGTGTGGTATAACTGACAGATTCTTTTAAAATTAATAATATTTTACAGCTGTAAATTTCACTTGAGTTACAGTCAATATAATATCAAAAGTTACCTCAGCAATGAGGACTTTTAGACAGGTTTAGTATACACAGAAATTCAATTGTCGTGATAAGATGTTTTCTTGCACCTTGAGTTATATTTTCAAAGAAAGTTGCCTTTCATATTGTGCAGTGTCTGGCTATGTCTGTTGTTTTACTTTCCCAAAAATCATTAAAATTATTTTGGGCTTTTACATTGCTTGATTCTCACTTTTTTTTCAAACGTTTAGCAAAAGAATCAGATGAAAGATGAGAACCTTGTTTACATGGTAAGATATTATCATTGGGAACACACTCAATGAAAGAGAGCTGGAAGGGGATAGTCATAACTTCCAAAAGAGAATTCAAGTACTGAAGAGCACATTCAATGATTATTTAAATGGGACAACATGCAATGGTAAGGGGAAAAGGTAGGAGAATGACACTAAGTCATGATACTCATTTCACAGAGTTATACAGTTATACAGCACGAAACAGACCCTTCAGTCCAACATGTCTTAACTGACCAGATATCCTAAACTGATCTAATCCCATTTGCCAGCATTTGGCCCATATCCCTTTAAGCCTTTCCTCTATTCAGGTACCTATCCAGATGCCTTTTAAATGTTGTATTTGTACCAGCCTTCACCACGTCCTCTGGCAACTCGTTCCATACACGCACCACCTTCTGCATGAAAAAGTTACCCCTCAGGTCCCTTTTAAATCTTTCTCCTCTCACCTTAAACCTATGCCCTCGAGTTTTGGAGTCCCCTACCATGGGAAAAAGACCTTGGCTATTCACCCTATCCATGCCCCTCATGATTTTATAAACCTCTGTAAGATCACCCCTTAGCCTCTGACGCTTCAGGGAAAAATGCCTATTTAGTCTCACGCTATAGTATAAACTGTCCAATCCCGACAATATCCTTATAAATATTTTCTGCTCCCTTTCAAGTTTAACAACATATTTCCGATAGCAAGGAGACCAAAATTGAACACAGTATTCTAATAGAGGCCTCACCAATGTCCTGTACAGCTCCACCACGATCTCCCAAATCGTATACTCTATACACTGACTAATAAAGGCAAGCGTGCCAAATGCCTTCTTCACCACCCTTTCCACTAGTGACTCCGATTTCAAGGAACTATGCACCTTCACCACTTGATCCCTTGTTAGGCAACGCTCCCTTGGCCCTACCATTAAGCATTTAAATCCTAGCCTGCTTTGCCTCACCAAAATATAACACCTCGCATTTATCTGAATTAAACTTCATCCGCTACTCCTCAGCCCAGTGGCCTATCTGACCAAGGTCCCAATGTACTCTAGAGATAGCATTCTTCACTGCCCACGACACCACCAATTTTGGTGTCATCTGCAAACTTACTAACCGTACCTCCTTTATTCACATCCAAGACATTTCTATAAATGACAAAAATCAGTGGGCCCAGCACCAATCCTCATGGCATACCACTGGCCATAGGCACCCCAGTCAGAAAAACAACCCTTACCATCACCCTCTGTCTCCTACCTTCAATTTTGTATCTAATTGGCCAGCTCCCCCTGGATTCCATGTGATCTAACCTTACTGACTAGTCTACCTTGCGGAACCTTGTTGAACGCCTTGCTGAAGTCTATATAGGCACTCTGTGTTCATCAATCTTCTTTGTCATCCCCTCTAAAAACTCAATCAAGTTAGTGACACATGATTTCCCATGCACAAAGCTATGTTGACTATACCTAATCAGTCCTTGCCTTTCCAAACAAATGTAAATCCTGTCCTCAGAATCCACTCCAACAACTTGCCCACCACCGATGGCAGGCTCACTGGCCTATAGTTGCCTGGCTTTTCCTTTCCACCTTTCTTAAATAATGGCACCACATTAGCCAACCTCTAGTCTTCTGGCACCTCACCCATGGCTGTTGATCTCAGCAAGAGGCCCAGCAATCTCTTCTCTAGCTTCCCACCAAGTTCTGGGATACACCTGATCAGATCCCAAGGATTTATCTACATTTATGCGTATTAGGCCTCCAGCACATCCTCTTCTATCATTTGGAGAGGTGGTGCAGATATGGTGGACTGAATGGCCTCTGAACCATAGAATTTTTGTCATTATGTAATTATGTAAATATATACATGAAAAGGATAAATAAAGTAGGCTATGGCAAAAAAGCTGGAGGGAGTGCCAACTTGATAGCTCTTTCAAGCACAAATGCCTTTCGGGTGAATGGACTCCATCTACTTTGTATGATTTGATAATTATTCCAACCAGTATTAGAAACTGTACAAGATTTAATCCCCTCACAATTTTTATCTAATATGTTGTTTGTCAATGTCTCAGACAAGAACACTTGAAAGATCACAATAAAGAAGAAATCCCAACCTGATCGATCATTAACACATTTTACAGAAAACAAGTTACATTACTGTGCTTCCATCATTTAATTATGTCCACTACCTTTCGTAGAAGATTATTAAAATGATCATTGATCACTCTATGTGAACTTTCTGTTGACATTTCTCCTAAGAAGCTCTTTGATCACTTTTCGTCTTACAGACTTTCCATTAGAAAGACTGTAGAAAAAGGAAGTTAAAATCTAAGTGCAGGTATTTCTCCTATAATGCAATAGTTGCATTCTTGTGTGACCCCATGCTAATGAAAATTATGCTAGTAGGAAATTGCCAGAGAAAATCGGGTTATAGGGAAATCCCTACAGAAAACCACTACAGTAGAAAGTTTGCATTATCCACACAGTGTCCACTATTCATCAGTCGCGTTACAGCCAATTTGGGTTAATGAAACATGCATTTTAGCAGAAATATCTGTGGTACACTTACAAGCTTTTTAAATTGATGCACTACCCATAGACCTTAAAGACTTCTAATGTTTTCTGGACGGATGACCATCATTGATTTTCAGCCCCGGAAATCCTGGAAAGCAAGAAGCAGAGACTTTTGTCTGCAAGTGTTTGCATTATTTTTAGAGGGTTTTGATGTGTAGAGGTGCTTTTCTAAGCCTCATATTAAAAGTTTTGTCATTGCCACTTCAGGCTCACCATCTTTCTGCATTTGCAAAGTCGTCTTGAACTTTTCTCAATCTGAGAGTTGGTCAGATGTTTTTAGGTCTTACAATATCTATTGGACAATCTAAAGAGCTGCCTTTGGACACATCCATGTCTATTAGGCTTGTTTGTTAAATTAATACTGCTTTCACTCAGCACTTTTCAGATGGCCTTTACAGGTCAATCATCAGTGAGTTCAAATTCTTGTTACAATTTGAATATTTCTTTTGTCTCTTGATGGCCAAAATGAAACATAAGACTGAATATGACCATTCAGCACATTCCAGACATTTAGCATGGCACAACAGACTTGGGCCACAGTGAGCTAGCAGTATTGTTCAACATTCCAAATGTTTTATTTGATGCACAAGGCTTTAGCACATAAACCTGGGTCTCAATGGGAATGGGTGACAAAAGTAGTGGTGGTGAATGGGATGGTGGGGATGTTGAAGGGTGGGTGCAGAGTTTTACACACCAAGGCATTTTAACAGTACAGCGTGTGTCTTTGATACTTGACAAGTTCCGTGCCTGCAAGGTAGCCTGATGCACAGGCTTGGCTTCCAGTCAGGCAGGGAAAATGTGACAGTTGTGTGCAGGAGCAGTTAGATATCTGAACCCAGGGTGGTCTGATCCTTGCATGGGAGTGAAAGAAGGTAGGATCTCATATCAATGGTTCTTGTACCTGACCCACATGCAATCTGTAAAGGGACTTAGATAGTTGCCTCATTTCTGCTGCTTGCTTAACATAAGCCTGGGGGACCAATTGTTGACCTTAAAACCTGCAAAGCAGATCAATTCACATGTTGACAATCTCATTGATGGAAAAAAAGTGACTGCCCACCCCTTGTCCCACCACCTTTAAACCCAGAGGTAAGTTGAGTCTGAATTTCAGATTTTTAAAAATTTTATTAGACCTGACTCAATCCCAACCCACCAGTTTATTGGAGTTGCATTTCAGCACTTCAATTATTATATTTCTTATAAAAACTGGGCTATTCACAAGTTAGTCACTTTGATCACCATCCTCATTTAAATATGGTAGCCATTTACAGTCAAAGTAAAACAAAAGGAAAATAAGATTGTAATTTTTTTAATGGTTTTACTTTGACCTCGTTGCAATTTTTCTGCTACTACAGTTTTTCCACCAGACAATGGTATCAATATCACTGTGCTTCCTAATTTGATTTCCAGAAGTTGGTATTTTACTAACACATGTTCCCAAAACATTCTCAGGAGACCAGTTGGGAACAATCAGCAGTGAAACATTAGCAAGATTAGGCTGGGCAGATTGGCACTGTGCTGCCATTTCCAAACCTGCATTTCCTATCGATGTTGGATATTGACTCTTGGTATAAAATAAAGGAACAAATACTGCAGCCTCCATTGTTACTGGGCTTTCGCTCTACTCCTCCCCCATCAGACTCACATCTTGAGAAGGATTCACTCATAACTTTTGCCAAGCTGTGAGCCAGCAACTTGATCAGAAGGAATGTTTATTTCTGATTAATGTCTTAAGGCTACTGTCTTTGCACAGAAATATTCAGTATTCAATTTCATTCCCCAGTAGTCAGTTCCAACTTCTCATATAATGTAATAAAACAATGTACTGCGCATGCTGGAGATCTGAAGCAATCAAAACAGAAATTGCTGGAGAAACTCAGCAGGTTTGGCAGCAACAGAAAAAAGAGTCAGTGTTTCGAGTCGAATGAACCTTCTTCAGTTCTGAAATTCTTCAACAGTTTCTGTTTTTGTTCATTTCTCATATAATGAAGCCTCATCTTTGCCCTCATCTTGCATGACTCTCGGCAACCATCCGGCTTCAGCTGCAACATGGAAAGAAACATTTATGGCACACAAATATTAGACAATCACCATCAGCAAAAAGATATTCTAACAACATCCACTTTGTATTCAATGGTATTGCCACTGCTGAATCACTCACTGGGAGTTACCAATGACCAGAAACATAACTGGAACAGCTACAAAAATGCTGTGGTTACAAGAGCAGGTCAAAGGCCAGGCATTCTTCAGTGAGTAACTCAACTCCTGATTTCCCAAAGCCTGCACATCATCTATAACACACAAGTCAGGAGTGTGATGGAATACCTTCCACCTGCGTGGATAGGTGCAGCTCCAACAACACCAAGGAATGTCAATACCATCAAAGACAAAGCAACATGCAAGGTTGTTCTGGTTATGGAGAGAATGCAACAAAGGTTTACGAGACTGATTCCTGGGATGGCAGGACTGGTGCATGCAGAGAGACTGGATTGGTTAGGACTATATTCACTGGAGTTTAGAAGGGTGCTGGGGTGGGGGGAACTGGGATCTCACAGAAACCCATAAAATTCTAACAGGACAATACAGACTAATTGCAGGAAGGATGTTTCCAAAGAACAGGGAGTCTAGAGGTGAGGTTACATTTTAAGGATGCAGAGTAGGCAATTTAGGACTGAGGTGAGGAGAAATTTCTTCATCCAGGGAGTGGTGAGCCAATTGAATTCTCTGCCACAGAAAGCAGTTGTGGCCAAAACATTGAATGTTTTCAAGAATGAGCTAGATATAGTTCTTAAGGCTAAAAGGATCAAAGGATATGAAGAGAAAAAGGGAATAGGGCACTGAGTGGAATGATCAGCTATGATCATATTGAATGTTAGAGCAGGCTCGAAGGACCAAGTGGCCTATTCCTACTCCTATTTTCTTTGTTTTCTTCACTGTCTCTTTTTCAAAATCCAGGAACTCCCTCTCTAATAGATAGCACTGTGAGTATGCCTACACTGCAAGACGGCAGAAGTCCAAGAAGGTGGCTCACCTTGACCTTCTCAAGGAAAGTTCTTGAGAACGACAAACAGTCATGTCCTGTGAATTAATAGTACAAAAATCTTGAGACCAGCGACCACTAACATTGCTGCACACCTTATAGCTCTTCCCTGCTTTTGGATGCAGATCCATTCAAGACGACATTCCTCTACTGGGGAACATCAATACCAGGGGTAATTACTTGACATTACAAATAGAAATTGATACATTTTCTTCAGGCAGCATATGTTCTAAATGCTAGAGAGGAAGGTTATATTGAACAGCGTGTGAAAGAAGGACCCAGAGGTAGTCAGCATCAGTTAGAAGAGTGATCAAATGGGGGAGCTAGAGATGCAGCGCTGGCAGTTTGGAATTGTGTCTTGTTCTACTCCAGGGGAAGAAGATAGCTGTTTGGTAAGAATATGCTAAGTGGTTAAGGTCTATTCTATTTTTTAAAGGAACTGGTGGTAGGGTTAATAAAATATATGCAGAAGGAGAACAAATAATCAAATACATTATTTAAGTAGTTAATTGAAAAGCCACATTAAGGATGGCAGGATAAGTGATGTTTTCTAAGTGCAGCAAGTAAGAGTGCCTGGGTTCTCACGGGATTGAGGAAAAGTTTGTCTTCAGTAAGTGTTTGTAGCTCCAACAACTTTTAGCTCAGAAGTTTATGATCTGGAGATCAAACTACATGCAATGTGAAACACCATGGAAAATTATATGGATACTTTGTAGCAGATCTGGATATATCCCTCAGGATAGAGCATTCTGATCTGGTCAGTAGTCAGAGAAAAGAAGGTGTGACTATTTGTGAGGTGAGTACGGGGAGCTAGAGAGCAAAAGTGCAGCACATTTATCCAGAGGTTTGATGTTCATTTTCCTTGCTTGGATAAGAGAGAGGACTACGAGGTGAACAGCTAATTGACCGTTGCACTGTGGTACAGGGAAACATTCAACTGGGCAGAGAAAATAAAAGGAATGTAGTAGAAGTAGGGGAAAGAGGGGGATAGACTCTCTTCTGTGCAACCAAAAGCATGACTCCAACAGGCCATATTGCCTCCTTGGTACCAGAGCTCTGGGCATCTGTTCAGGGCTAAACAAGGGTTTGGAATGAGAGGGGAAGGATCCAGTTGTCACGCCCAATGTAGGTACCAACAACATAGGCAGGACTAGGAAAGGGGTTCTACTTAGACAGCATGAGGAACTAGGTGCTACGTTCACAAACAGAAACTCATGGGTATTAGATTAGTGAAATTAACACATGATGTAGAGACTAGTGTGGGAGATGTGGAGTGCAGGTTGTGGGGCGATGACATCAGCACTGGGGAAAATTAGAGCTGAACCATTTGAATCATTGGTACCTGAACCATGATAGGGCCAGTGTTCTAGCACACCATATCACTGTATCACTAGAGAAGTAGAGTGGAGTTTGGCGATGGGGTGGTGGGGGGTGGGGAGGTGGCAAGAGATCGAGATTGGGTAGGTGTAACAAATCAAAGCATAGCATATGGGCAGGAAAGGAAAATAGTAATGTGGGAAATTAGGATCAGAGAGTGGCAGAAAGTGACAGAGAGAATTCATCTACAGTGATGTCTAGATTTTACAAATTGAACAAAAAGTTAGCAAAACTAAAGATTCTGGATCTGAATATGTATAACATTCATAACAAAGTAAACAAATTGATTATGCACATTGAAGTGAGTTGGTTGGGTCCACCACTGGTGGCTGCAAAGGGGTGGAGGAAGGGTTATGGACTCTCTTTAAGCTGTAACTTTTTTTTATTATTCTGTATTTTTCACTGTAAAATATTCATGACAATAAAAATCATTCATTCAAGTAAATAAATATGCTCTAATAGCCATTACCAAGATATGTATGATGACAAGAATTGGTTCCTGATCATTTTGGGGTTTATGACATTAAGGAAGAATGGGAGGCTAGGTAAAAATGGAGAGGTTGCACTGTTAAGTAAGGGTGACATTGGTGAAATAATTAGAGATAATCTTGGTTTAAGAGATAAGCAAGTAGAAACTATTGTTGGAATTGAGGCATAGGAAAGGAAAGAACTTATGGTTTGATAAGATAGTCCACAGGTATCCTAACAGTAACCACAACAGATCAAAGCACAGAGATAGTAGGAACTGCAGATGCTGGAGAATCTGAGACAACAAGGTGCAGAGCTGGATGAACACAGCAGGCCAAGCAGCATCATAGGAGCAGGAAAGCTGACGTTTCGGGCCTAGACCCTTCATCAGAAATGGG
>NC_063351.1:26904949-26991651 GCF_021869965.1 Rhincodon typus | reverse complement strand
TCTGTTTTTATTTCAGATCTCCAGCATGTGCAGTACTTTACTTTTTTTATTATTGAGGTAGTAAATCCATTGGCTTTAATTTTCCAAAAGTCACTAGATTCTGGAAATATTCCATTATACTGGAAAGTAGAAAATTAAATTCTTGTATTCAAGAAAGGAAGGAAGGTAGGACACAGGAAACTGGCCAGGTAGCTTGAAATCTGTATCAAGATCTGTGTCTGTGTCAGAATTGATCGTTAAGGAGGTTATATCTGCACACTTTGAAAAAATCAAGCAATCATGAAGAGTTAGCATGGTTTATGTCAAAGGGAGATCATGTTTAATCAATTTATTAAAGTAGTAGCATATACTGTGGACAAGGGAGTTTGTAGACAACCTATACTTGGATTTCCACAATGCATTTGACAAGGTGCTACAAAAAAGCTTATTGGTTGGAGCTCATGTTGTAGAGGGTTAATGTATTAACATGAATAGAAGATTGCTTGGCTGGCATGAAAACTGAGTCTGTGCCTAAATGCGTCCTTTTGATCAGCAGGATGTGATGAGCGAAGTCCTGCAGGGGTCTGTACTTGGGCCTTGGATTTTACAATTTAAATCATGGGGTTCAATCTCTGTTCCAGATACAATGCATTTGGGAACAAAAACAAAGTTGCTGGAAAAGTTCAGCAAGTCTGGCAGCATCTGTGGAGGAAAAAACAGAGTTAACGTTTCGGGTCCGATGACCCTTCCTCAGAACAGATGCATTTGGGACCTGCCTTTGTGTCCTACTCTTGGTAGAAGCTAAGGCACTGTGGGCTGGATCAACCTTCAGTCAGAGAACTCAAGATGAAGAAGAAGCTTAAATGATTAAAGCCATGAAACCTTCAGCCAATTAAAACCATATAAATTAATATATTTTGGAATCAAGAGTTGATGTGAATTAATATATGAGTGAGGTTATGGAAGAGGTGTGATGTAATGGTCTTTACCTTAGTAGTATGACTATGAGACAATTGGATCACAAATTTGGAAGAGCTGGAAGTTGATCAACCAGCAACTGATCTCTATAACTGTAATGTGAGATCTCCTGCATGTGATGCCTGTCAGGGCAATTTTCTCTAATAAATCTGTTTCCAAATTTCTAGTGCTCTCGAACCTGGCATAAAAACAACATTCGCTCTAGTCCAATTTGCTCTTGGTCAGAACAGCTGAGGCAGACTGACCCTACAATTTACCTGAAGTTCCTTTGCCTAAGCCTCACCATAAATATCAGACGACCAAAAAATGAAACCAGAGGGATTAAACACAGCATGCTTCTATGGATTCCCCAAGGTACACAAGCCAGGGATCCCGCTCAGAACTATTGTCTCACCATCAGGCACGCCAACATATAGACTAGCCAAATAACTACAACAGAAACTGAAATACTTAATTGACAACACTACCCAATCCATCCACTCCTCTCAAGAATTCCTCAACATCATCAAGGACACCAGAATAAATGAGGACGAGATAATGGTATCCTTTGATGTTACAGCACTATTTACAACAATAAACTTTGACCTAGCCAAAGAGACAATTGCCACACTGCTGGACGAATCAGGAAGGCAGGCACCCCATGACACCAACAGCATCAATAAGGACAGCACCCTGAAACTGCTGGATCTATGCCTCACAACCCACTTCACCTTCAACAACTGTGTATTCAAACGAATCAACCGATTACCAATGGGATCCCCAATATCAGGACTGATTACAGAAGCAGAAATGCAAATGTTAGAACGAACAGTGCTCCCCACTATACAACCCAAACTCTGGGTCTGCTGTGTAGATGACAACTTTGTGATTATCAAACGCACAAGACTAGAAGAAACCCACCAACACATAAACAACATCCTCACCGGAATAAAATTTACAAAAGGAGAAGAGAACAATAACCGACTACCCTTCCGAGGCATAATGGTAGAATGTAAGAACAACAGGGAACTCCAAACTAGCTTATACAGAAAGACCACATATACGGACCAGATACTTAATTACTCCAGCAACCACCCCAACACCCATAAACAGAGCTGCATCAGGACATTATTCAAACAGGAATTCGACTGGGACAACACATGAATAATAGCAGAAGCCAAACAGAGATATGCCAGGGAATTCCTGGAGGCCTAGCATTCCAACCAGAACTCCATCAAAAAACACATTGAACTGGACCTGATGTACAAACCACTGAGAAACAGAACCAGAAGTAATGCCAACTACCCCAGCAAAGCGAGGCATATAATTAACAAGCGGGACAGAACAAACACTTCACCGGAGGCTGACGATGTTAGCTAGCAGGGTAAATTCTTTCAGTGCATGTATAACATAAGAAGGCCTTACAGTTTGCCTCTCCACGTGATGACCACTGTTACATGCTAGCGCTAACATATCCTCTACTGTTGCAAAGTTGGACTGCATGCAATGCAACTAGCTTTATTTAAACCCGGGTCAGTGTAGGGTGGAACGTCACACCAGTGAAGGAGGCGTGAACGGGGAAGGCACTACAAGAAGGTAGTTGAGCATTGCATGATGCAATTTACAGCTTTTCCCTCAGAAATACATCTTGACAGCATGACTTCAAGCATATTTGATTAGGACTATGGCCTTTGGGATTGAACAGACATCTCATAAGGAATATACATTCAAACAATTTTTAAACTGACTTGGGAAAACAGCCTACAGCCGCTTATCGTTAAAATGTAATGAAATAGTGTGCGGAGGAGATGTCTCCAGTTTATGTCATGCAGCTGTTATTGTGTTTTCACTGTCAATGATTTGATGGAATTAGATGACTGACTGCCAAATTGCTGACAATTTACAGCAGACCAAATCTGTGAACATCAGGTGTTGCTAAGCAGGTAAAGTTATTGAGTGTCCTCAGAGTTGCAAAATGGTATCTACATTTTACATGCATACTTGTGGGGCAAATCACATCCGTGCCATATTAATGAAGGTGGTAACATACACACAATAGGTGAGTATCTGCAGAGCAGGCAGAACAAGAAACAATGAGAACGGAACATGTAGCAGAATGTATGAATAAAATGAATGAATAGAAAATAGAAGCAATATGGAGCTCAATACCCCAGCTTAACACTCTGTCTTAACCTCACACAATGAAGAATGCATTAAGCAACAAGAAGGATCCACACCAGCACTATTTAAGGAAGCATCAAATAGTTACAGCTTAGTTGCTGGTTGATTTCTTCCAGCTATCACTTGAAGCATACACATTTATTGGAGCTTCCTATAGTTATTACAGCAAGTGGTGTGACATGTGCTGAAGGACTTTTATCCTGACTTCACAACAGTAGTCTTCTGCACAAACCAATGGCTCACAAATAAAGATGCACTAATAGACATTACCCCTGAAATGTAATATTGGAGAATGACAGAGGTCATGCAGGACAGGACAAGCTGGTGGAAGAGGGGATGGAAAGGAGGGGGAGTGAAGATCTCTCAGGAGGAGAATATATTCAACCAGGGTGATCACGAAGGAATTCTCCAAACGGAACCTTGAAGGGGAATAATGGGTTGGATTTTGTGGAAACTCTTGGCATGGACAAAATGGTGGTGGCCAGGGACGATTGTGTCAGAGGCAACACATCAGACACCCCATGGTAAGGAAATTGTGACTGATAAGTCAGTGATGGGAAAGTAACAAAATGAGAAACTAGCCACAACAGCAAAGGTATGCGCTGCAACCCTAAGATATTGATGACAACCACTTGTGTTACATTTGAAGTTGTGACATTGGCCTGAGATGCTGCTTCATCAGATGCTGTCCTGTGATGACATTTTTATGCTGAATTCAAAAATTTCTTGGTAGTACAGAATTTAAACTTTGTCAGAATGATAAGAGACAAAATTGAAGCTTTTCATCTATTTGCATTTTTCGGCACTCAAATGCAAGAAAACTACCTCAGAAAGGAATCACCAAATGTGGGAATGAAGTAGCCCACAACTTCCTTAGTGTAAAGGGTGGGGTCCACTCTTTGGATAAATCCTTGTACCAGTGTGATATAGGACTCCCCCATGGTCTGTGACTGCTAGCTTTCTGGCAGGCTACCAATATGTAAATAGGATTCTTGCCCACAAGCCATTTGAGCCCAGAGTTTTACTACATCTTACCTCGATGATGTCCTCTAAATTACACGCAGTATCATTATCACTGTCATCTGGTGTTCCTGTACTGTCTGAGCTAGATTGCACTTCTTGGTCATCTGAGGGGAGAAAGGCATAAGGACAAGGTTGTGTTGAGGGGAGGGAGAATGTAAGAGATGCATGAAGAGGTCACAGCTCGCCACTGCAATGTAACTGAGATCAGGGTCTCAACGTCACATGTTTTTGAATAAGTATTTCCCAAAGTCAAAGTCATCCTCCCTTCACTGAAGGATTTTGTTATCTTGCTTTCTCTTTTAAGTTTTTTTTCACTATTTGTGGAAATCTATAGTAAATTATGAAAAAGCATAACTTTTTCTTACAGTCTCCTCAATTAATATTTCACTTTGTTAGACAATTTTCATCTAAAATCTGTTTATTTCTGTCCTGAAGAACAGCAGCCAGCAGTTGAAAATTAGAGGGAGGGTGAGACCCCACAACCAACAATTCTTAACAAAATGCCTGTTTTGCCTACTGTTGAGCCTACTGCTCACCACTGCCATTAAAGTAATGTTACTTCTAGCCTCCAAACACCTGTTTTGGTGAATTGGTATAGTTTTGCCAATGCCAGTGGGTTGAAGATTGGCCTAAATGTGTTACACAATAAGGGTTAACTATTATTACATATTTGCTTCTACTGAGCAATTAAATAATGACTACAGCTATTTACAGAGAGTTCAGTAATTGCCAACGCTGGTCAGTACGTATGAAATGTTATTCGTTAATGTGTGTTTACAAACTGAGAGTTCCATTGATCTTTTCCAGTGCAAAAGACATGACATAAAATTTGCCAACTGGTTTGGGGAGCAGCAGGCATGGGGACAATATCATTGCATAAATAGTTAACAGGCTAAACCCCTGAGAACACTGGTTCAATACCCACCATGGCAGCAGATGGAATTTAAATTTCATTAATAACATTTGGAACACAACTTCCTTCCCAGCATCTCAGGAAATAAAGCATTGGTAGTGACTGGCAAGATGTCTGAATTTAAAGAGCCCCTTTCGAGGAGGAATTGGGTTGCTGACCCATTGTAGGTTCTTTTACTTCAGTTGGGACATGTCCTTGAAAATTCCCCTCAGTATGACTAATAGGTCTGAGCTGGAAGGAAATCTTAAAGTATTTTGAGAGCTCACTTACAGACCCCTGATTTGTTGCTTCTGCACAGGCCAACTGATGCTTTTGCCATCTCTTGCCAGATTGAGATTCCTCAAAATGTTTTAAATAGAACAGAACGCTAGTGGATCTAAGTGTTGACCCACAATTGATCCCCTTTTCCAGACAGGATTTCGTTATATTTTCACCATCCTGAGAGCCATGAATTTTGTACACAATGACTTTAAATTTGTCACAATCAATCTGACTACATTTTAAGGTGTCTAAGGGTTGGTGAAAAGCATTTGTAACAGAGTTGAACATATTGTCAAAAATCAAGTACATTATCACATTTAACGAAGAACCCTTTGGACTGGCTTCTATTTTCAACTACAATGGAGTACACTCACACTTTACTATTTAGCCAAATCTTCAAGTGTCACATTCTTCACAACAACATTCCATTCACAAAAGGATCATGTCCGATGCTGATGGATTTGTGTATGCTCCACAAGGTAAATGATTTATATGTGCAAAAGGATTGATGAATTTTTCACTGTACTGGGTGCAAGCCATTGCTTCTGTAATCACATGTCTAAAAGAAAGATGTGCAACAGCTGTAGACATCTGTATGAAAAGTAACATCATTGTTCTTCCTTTCAGTTGACAGGATAATTGATACATGCTATTTGTGGCGAGACTTAAAAATGTAAACTATTTTAAACCATTTATCAATTATTAATGTGCAATTATAATAGGAGTATAAAGCGAAGAGAATGAGGGAGAAAATATGTGAGTCTATCTTTGCCTTATGCACACATTTAAAAAATTGTAAGTATTCTAAAAATATCATTGTATATGGTCAAATAGATTTAATAAGGTGCTCCGATTAGCATATGGCTTTCAATCTTCAACAAGTATTTATTTTGTCAGAATATGTGAATTAGAATTTGACCCACTGAACACAACTGTAGCATTCTGTATGGCTTGTGAAAGCAGCCATATCTCTGGGCCGCCTTAAGGCATTGTTGCAACTTCAAAAGCTCCCTCCAAGAGAAAACAAATTAACACCAAAACATTCCTTAAAACTGCCATAATTATTCCTTTTTCTCCAACATTTATATCTTTGAAAATCTATGGTGATATAAAAACAACTTTTATCCAATTCAATTATTGCGAATACTCCATCACTAGTCTTCATTCTAATAGGGATCAAACTGTAATATAGCAACCTATTCAATGAAATCAAAGGAGCCACTTTTATACAGATGCACATAACGTTTGATGAGTCTTAAGATAGTAAAGCTGAAAGACAATATTGAACTGCGTAATATTTTCAGGTACAAAGAGGGACCATGTCTTTGGAAGGTGAAAATACTTGCTTTCATAATGGGACTGCAGAGATTTTGCCGTATTTCCTTGAAATGGCCATCAAATAAATAAAACAGAGTACCGAATGTGGCAGCTGCACTGATTTGAAGGTATAAGTTGACTGCTGTCAAAGTTAAATCTCCCCACCATGACTGCTTAACTCTAGAGTTGCAAAGCAATGCGCTAGATGCATGAACTCTTCCCTCCTCCCTGCGTATTTTACAATGTCTCCAGCTTTCACTGCTTCCCAGTTCCCATTGTCAACTTCTGAGCTCTTTCCTTGTATAGCATTGCCTCCTTCAGTAGGACTTATCACAAAACGAACCCCTGCAATTTTCTATGATTATCAACTGCATTTTAATTTACCTATTGATAACACACATTCACACGGAGTTGGGTTTTATGAGCCACTGCCAGCAAATTTGAAGGTGGCAAAGATGCAGGAGTGTCAGATTGCTCGTCTTCCATGGAACTTTGTGCAGACGGTAAGGGTCAGTGGCACTGTACACTATCCAGAGGTGAAGATCAGAATGTCATGTCACACTGCCCATCATTTCTGCAATGCTACACCTTCTCCCACTGGATCCAAGGAAAGACCTTAACATCAAGTTTCTATTGTCGGCCATGTCTGGGGTTTCATACTGCCACTGCCCAGACAGAGAATACTGTTGATCCTCAGACTCTCTGCTGTGAGCAGCTGCAGGATACACCAAGGTTATTGATGGATGATTGGGATTCATGAGCATCATAGCACTGTGCAGAGTAAAAAGATAAGGTTGTAGAGGATACAGAACAACATGTTCAACAGCAGCAATAGCCAAAGCAACTTCTTTGTGAATATTGTTCAATGGAACTAAACTGCATAAACTGCATCTTTCATTGACTGTAACTATTTCAATAGCCCGAGGGCAGCATCCCCTCTATAATCCTAACTGCAAGTGCAGCTTTTTGGTTTGATCTCTCTATGCAGTTAAATCTATTTATTAAAAGTTAAGGTTACAAACGGAAAGAAACCTTCACAACATCTGATGTTCCCACGGTCAATCCTGACAAAGTTTCACAGATGCTGTGGATAAGTTATGTCAGGCAGGGTTAGGACATCATGTAGGTTTAAGGAGGCTAGACTCTCTCCCTTCATTTTTGTAGCTGCTGCTGAAATGACATTCACTCACAAGGCTAACAAAAAAAAGTGACAACGTATTTACAATGAACTTTCACCCCTGCCACCAATAGGCCCTCAGAGAGTCTTCTTCTTCCTTTCCTTTCCAGTAAATCTAAATGCAGCCTGAGGTTCCACAGCTGAGCTGGAGGGAGCTCCCTTATGGTGGAGACTGTTGGCCTTGGGGATTTGTGCGGGTGACCCCAGGGGACATTTGTGGCTGGAAGGCCCAATTATGCTGAGTGCACTTAGTCCACGTTCACCCTCCTTAGCTCGGCCTTCCACAGGGTTGAGTGTGGCAGATAATTGGAAGTGGAAGACCCAGACACTACTCGAGTCCCTGGGAGGAGATTTATGGGGGGAGGGCTGTCTATGCTTCTTCCTCCAGCTGAGTGGCTTTTGCCACTGGCCTGCCTTGTGAGGAAGGTGCACCTGAGAGTGTAGGGGCCCTCAATCCCCAATCACTTCTCTATTGGTGCTGAGCACCATGTTCAGAAAGATGGAGTGCAGGTTTGTGTGTATATTCAGCAAACATGGAGTGTGCTGGACATGGCTCTCCGAGGCAGTTGGCAACCTATCCAAGGAGTCAGCCAGATGTTTGCATGCCAGATGCAGCACATTACAAACAACACTGAGGGTCTCCTCTAACCTTCAAGTTAGTTTCCCCAGTGCTTCCCACATATCTGCCTGTGCCCCTGAATCTGTCTGTGCATTTGGATGACATTCTTATTGGCCGATACCCATGTGGTCCTCTAACCTGGGACAGAGCAGGTTTCTGGTCTCCATCCATCACCTGAGTGCCAATGACCTTGGGTGTTTCTTTCCTGACCAGCTGAAGAGACATGGTGGTGCATGTACTCACTGTAATGTGCTCCCACTTCTACTCTAGTTATCATATTCATTGAGCTCTCAGTCTCTGAGCTGGTTGGGGGTTTCTGGAGGTTGCCTTGCTGGTGCATCCTCTGAGGGATCTGTGGCTTCTTCCTCAGAGGTGCAGAAGGAGATGTTGTCTTGTGGACCAGCTCTCTTGAGAGTGGAGACTTTGTAAATGCCTGCAGTAGACAAACAAGAGAATGAGTTGTGTGAAAGGGTAGAAGTTTAGGCACGTTAAAAATACATTCACACTGGTGGTAGAGGGAGAGCAGTACAGCACCTGACAATGAATCTTATTTGATTGGCCAGATGTTGAGGAGTTGGTATCACCGTAGGGGTAGTCTCTATCCTCTCCTGCTATGACATTATTCTTCGCTTTGTAAGGGTTGAGGGGATGAATGTTGGGCACATCACCACCTGTTTGGCTTTCTCCACATTACTGTGAGCCATTTTCAGAATGAGGCTAACAGAAGGATTGAGTGAGATTAAAAGGGTGGCACAGCCATTGGTACAGTTGGAAAAAGGTGGTGAGATGTCCTGAGTAAGTGAGCGATTCAAGACGTTGCATACAATTGTGAGAGCAATGGACCATGAAACTTGGTGAAATGTGAGTGTAGTAACAGAAATAGAGTGGGAGGTAGCAGAGAGCAGATAGTGAGACTTTCCCTCATGGAACACAGAAGGCATTAACCTTCTTGTGGCCTTAGTGAGAGTTTCTGCAGATCATGGACTCTGCACTGACTCATTTGGCAACTTCAGACCAGGCTGGCAGTATCTGGTGATATTGTCTCCCCTGGGGTCCTGAGGAAAGAAGACCGCTCTCCTCTGTATCATTCCATCCATCAGGACCTCAATGTCACTGTTGGCAAAACTAGGAGCTAACCTCTCTTTCTCAGCCAGCTCTATAAAGATTTTTATCATGCAGGAACCATGAAGGGCAACTCCCGACTGACAGCACTTCATCTGATGGACAGTTTCACTTCCAGAATAGCACCAGCCCTGGGACTCTGGGACATCCGGTGGCAGTGCGTAATTCTGCTGCTGTTGAGCACAAGATAGCATAAGCAGGGCGTAGCTGAGGCATGTTGGGAAGTGAATATGGTGAGCACTGCCTCGCTGGAGCTCACAGAGAGAAACTTTCCATGAATCTCCCTGAACTTGATACTTAGCCAATTGTTGCTAAAACTCAGCCTTGTGTGTCCTCCTCAAAACTTGTTTTCTTACCTAACTTTGCATCATCAACAGAATTAGATGTGTTACACTCATTCTGATTCAAGTCACTGATACAAATTGGAAATTACTGAAATTAAAACACTAATCTTCACCACACCTTGCTAGTTATAACCTGCAAATTGTTCCAGTTATTCCTACTGTTTTCTGTCCATTAACAAGTACTTAAACCATGCTAATGTATTATCCATAATTGTAGGATGTTGCGTAATAATTTTGTGTCATAATCTTTCAGATGGTATATTATCATATGTTATCATTTGCTCCCTTAATTAGTTGATAACCCAATGTCATTTACAAATCAAACCTAAAATTATTACTGAATTATTATGATTGGTCTCTTCCAAATATCAAAAATTATTTTCCATAATTTATAGCTTTCACCTTGAATGCTTTGTAAAATCTACTATCAATAATGATGGAAAAATAGTTTGGAAATGTTCTAAGAAAATAATATGGGTAAATAAAAATCTGCCTGTACTCAGAATGAAATAAATGTTTAAGGTGAAACTATTTTGAATATTTAAAATCAAAATAATTAGCCAGGTTAACTTTCCCTCAGTGAGCAAGTGAATGCAATAATTATGGCCTCTACTGTTACTGCAGTCTATTTCTTTATTTATCACCCAGTCAGTTTAACACTACAGCATAAAATTGCATCAGGCTACAAACAAAACTGCTTCAGGCTCTCTACTGAGACTTAGGTATTACCCGCACTGATAAGGGAAAAGCTAGACAGCTAGAACACCTGCACGTGTTCTTTTTCTCTTTGAGCTCAGGGTACTGCTTCTGTGATGGTTATTCCTGGGTTACCACTTTCGAAGTCTTCCTTACACTTCATTTTTATATATTTTCTCTTGATTTTCCAGAAAATTTGACTCCTGCCCAGACCGTTGTGACTCTGAGATCATCCATCCAAGGATTTCATAGAGGAGGTACATCTGTTTTATTGCTCTCCTTCTGTCTTTAATTTAGAAGCCTAGATAACCATGAAGTTTGAGCAGCCCTTATCACCAACTGCTTGCTTAATGAGCAATGCCAGAATCTGCCTTGCACAATAGGCTATGGCTTATGTAAAGTTGGACACTTTTCCCAGCCTCCTTGTCGAGATTTAACTGTTAACCACGCTAATAGAGGAATTAAAATGCAGCCGTAAGGCTATATTGCCATTTGTTGAATAACAGTTTTGTAAAATAATATTTCTTTAATTATACATAGAGGATAACACGTTTGAGCAAAAGTTTAGAATAAACCATGTGCAAATTTAAAACATGACTAAAAGTACAGGTAATATATGAGCTTAGAACACCTTAGCATTTGGACTACTCATCATTATGGACATTTCTAATGTACTTGCAAATTGTTTATATTCTGAAAGTCCTAACTTAGAAATACTAAGTAAGCAGTACAACCATATTGCTGCACAATCCATGTTCAACACAAGTTTCTTGGAAAATTCAACCATTTCATTGTTGAATATGCACTCATAGATGTTTAAAATTAGAGATTAAAAAGGCTTACATTGACTCTGCATCCATGCTTGATAAATGTGCTGTTCTATTTGTATTAGATTCTACAGAACCCTCAGCCAAACCACAAGTGACAGGATTCCGAAACCGTTTGATAAAATATAATTCCTTTGCAGATTGAAATAACTAGAGTTCATTCATTTTCTCTTGGAGAGGAGCTAACACAATGTCAAGTGGTTGACCCAAGAGAGCTGGAATTATATTGATTCCAGTAATGTTTTAATGATACTTAGCACAGCAAAGCAATATAAAACAGTCTTTAGGAACATCCAAAACATGCGCAGTAAAGTCACCCTCATGCTGTATCCTGTGCCGCATTTTGACAAATGTTGACATGATAACTTTATTTATGATGCACAATAGGGTTCAGACTTTTTTGCATGAGTGTCCATCACCTTTCTACAGATTGAGATTGTTTGGGGTATTCCAATCTTAGAATCATCCAGTAAGGAGGCCTATTATATGTATGCCAACTTTTAAAACAAATTGTCCAATTAGTTCCTCCCCCTCTTTTATTTCCTGGCACTGATTTTTGTTTCCCTTTTTCAAGCATATATCAAATTCACGTCTGAAGGCTCCTATTGAATCTGCTTCCAGGCAGTGCATTCTGGATTATATCAACTTGATGCATGAAAATAAAATCATCTTCTTCTCTCTTTTGGTTCTTTTGCCAATCATCTTAAGTATTTTACAAAGGATAACTCTTGCCTTAAGAAATTGTTAGATGTTTATGAAGAGGGACATCTGTGTTATGATGTGAATATGAAATATTAAGTTGAGAACATAGAATATTGTGTTATAAGAGTATGGATAGCATTTTTTATTCATCATTATATAATTATTTTCCGCAAGTCGATTTTTCTGAAACAACAAGAAATATTAGATCTATTAATGACTGGCAGTATTATAATGTACAACATATATAAAACAAACTCTTTTTATTAGTTTTGGAAGGAATGTTTTTAAAAACTTCAATTTTAAAAAAATTTTGTTAATGTCTGGTTAATCACATTGTTGCATTTCTTTCATGTTAAGAAGAAATAACTTTTACTTATCTGTTCAGATATGTATGTGTATGAGAGAGGAAAAGAGAGACAGCTGTAACAATGGGGGCAGAAAGAACTACTAGACTGAATCATCAATAAACTTGACCAACAATGGAACGTGCCTTCGTTTTCTGTCATACCAACTGGCTTGACTGACATGTGTAACGTTACATGACTATGCTTTCGGCTTGCTTCAGTTGTAATGAGTGGATTTTGCTCAATGTCTACCATCTGGAACTTCAAACTTTCTTTTATTCAGATTGCATTAAACCCTCAGCTTGTTATGTCCTTTGGGATGAGTAACATAATAACACTCTTTTCTTTGAGGGCCTCATTTTTGGGTCTCCAGCTTAAAAGCCAGTTTGCATCGATGCCAAGCTTTTCTATGGTGTAATATGATTAGTCAGAAACCAAGTCTAATATCTGTTCATCCACCATTTTAATAGTCTTGCTTTGCTTCTTTCTAGTAAACAACTGTGAACAAAGTCACTCAACTTCAAGCTGTTAGAGAGCAGTTTTACCCCTGCTTTCCTTTCTTTTGTGTGATCTACATTCTAGCCTCTGGTCTTGGTCTTTCTACTAGCTCCTCAAAATTCTTTTCTGTATATATTATTCTCATTCAGCTTGGAATGTCTGTCAGCATCACGTAAAGCCTTATCTCTTCTCACATTAATGAATTCTAGCTGTTGATTGATAAAACTGAGAGATTCTGCACATGTTGATAGTTTGTTTGAATTGTATGCCTCTCCTTTAGCAGCAGATATACTCCCACAGCAGGATCCTATGCTAAAGGAACCCCCATAACAAATCATCCATGATGTAATTATGGTCTATGAAGTAATAATACAAGAATGATACAAAAACATGGGAGATCTGTTGAATTAATGAGGCGCTTTTGGAATAACCTAAGGGTGCTCTTTTTGTATACATTCTTGTATTGATCAACAAACTGCTGCTTGATTCACTTTATAGCTGACTCATGTTGAATATCTCTAGATTCTCCACAACACTCTTATTTGCTCAGTTTTTTTCAGTTAATGATTTAGCTATTTCTTACTTTGGCACTGAGAGTGTAAAAAATTCAATTTTATCTTATATCTTCATTCATTTCCACAGTAGAAGGGAGTGAAAATTACAGACATTCTGACTCAGCCAGAATTTCAAAGTTACAGAATGTATTTTTAACTTTGCACAAAATTTCAGCTGAGCACTTCTGATGTAATGGCTGTTGCAAAACAGTTAATGCATGTAACAAATCAATATGAAACAAAAACAGAAATTGCAACAGAAACTCAACAGGTCCAGCAGCATCTGTTGAAAGAAAGCAGGGTCAATGTTTTGGGTCCAGTGACCCTTTTTCAGAACTGACTGTAGCTTGGAAAAGCTGGTATGTATGCTGAAGTCAGGTGTTTGGGATGAGATGGGGGTTGCTGTAAAGGAGTTTACAATAGGTGAAGATGGAGCCTAGAGTGAAAGATAGCAGTTAAGCAGACAAAGGGATGGATAATGGATAATGGCGAGTAGAAGAGAAAGAAAAGCTGATCATATGGGCCATTAGTAGGTAAAAATGAATAGGCTATGATGAAAGCAGCCCATGTGATGATAGGTGACATATGATGAACACTAGTTACTATGGAGTAGAGATCACATGACTACAACGAATATCATGTGTAAGAGCATTTCTCCAAATATTTGCCATAGTCATTGAGCACGTGTAAGACTGAGATTATAAATTCTTGGACAGTAAGGGAATTAAGAGAAATGGAGACAGTGTGGGAAAAGTGAGCTGAGTTTGCTGATCAGCCATGATCTTTTTGAATGATAGTGTAGGCTCCGGTGGCCTTACGGGAGTTTCTGTTCCTACTTTAGGTTTCTCTCGTCTCTCTGCAGAATTGCAGTCCCTAAACACCAATATCTATTATTTTTATTAAATCTGCTAAGACTTTGACATAAGTCCTTAAGGGTGTTGCCCAGAATTTGGATCCAAAATCCTAACTGATGATTTCCCAAGGTATCGATATAAGTTTAACAAGTGGTCCTTTTTCAGATGCTAACCTTTCTTAGCTCATTTTCATTAATGGAAATTTCCTATTTTATTGCCATAAAGTACCTGCTTTGGAAATGAAACAGAACAAACAAAAAAGCCAGTGCTATTGTGTGCCATCAGGAACATAGTGTAATTTCAAGACCTGGTTTATTTCTTAAAGTTATTCAAATGTTGCTATTTTGAAATTCAAAACTGAGCAAAATTGATTATAGTCATTTTCAACCTTAATATTATTCATAAAATAGCTGCTATATTTAGTTTTACCGACAGTGAATTCTGCCTTTCCACAGTCTTTCCTTTAATTTGCATTTATGTGAAATGAATTTGAATCTCCAGGATTAATTGTAATGTTATCCTTCAATTAGCAAATTCTTCCCTTTAACAAAATGTCTCTCTTGAAACAAAATGAAGCGGTAATTTGTCAAAACGTTTCCAGTTCAAGAAGCGCAGGTTTAGTTCCATTTGATGCAACGAAGAAAATCAGCTATTGTCTGCTGTACAAATGTAGAAGAAAGCAATTGTCCATCTATTCCTCTAATGAACCTTCATTGGCCACTTCATCTTTTCAACACATTCAATTTGTGGTCTATGTGGCCTCACGTTGGCTGCCGTTCAATTAAAATAGTCTAGCAGGATCAGTTGTGTAGTATATTAAAATCATGTATGTAGAGCTCTGGAACTGTTGTTACAAAGTGCAAAGGACTCATTCATTGCAATGAACAGCAAAACCCTCGAGTATTTTATCAATTGAAGTTGCATATGGCTTTGTTGATGAAGAGCACTGAGTATAGATCCCTGGATAAGATGAGTAAAAGAGCATGTGGTTTGGAATTTTCTTTTTGGCACATTTAAAAATAGCTTGAAGTTAGAACATGGTTGGCTTCATAGAAGGTCTACTGTCTTTGAGTGCTTTCCATCAGCCATGAACATAGAGAAGGCATTAATAAATCAGGATTCCAAATGCATCTTGTGTTCTTACGGAACAAGCAGCCTGTAATAATATTTTTTAAAAATAACTTGACAACTGAATGTAGTTTAACTGATGTAAGAACTCAGGACGTGTGAGCAGAGGGTATCCACATTAAAAATGCTCTACTTATTAGAGCTGCTAGTGTTTGACAACCTTAGAGGACTGATTCACTCAAACCAAGTGCTGTTTGTTAATCGCATTGAGCCTGGATCTGAATATATGGTTCCCAAAGTGAACGTTACAAAGGATTGAGTATCAATACCATCCTTGCACCAAATTCAAGTTAGTTATATTAGTGTTCATTAAAAAGTGCACGATAATAGTAAATTATAAATGGATCGTTAAACTCTTGCACCTAATCTAGTTTTGTAGTTTATGAACAAAATGGATGGCAATCTTCAATTATGGAGTGTATTCCTCTCAAAGCATTGAAATTAACTCAGAACTACCCAGTTCCAGCAAAGTATTCATTAGATACATTGAAACAACATCTCAGCACTCTCAATATATTAAGCCCTAACTTCTTAATTTTCAGCAAAATTGATCACAGTTTTTTTTTGTTGAATTAATTAAAGCAAATCATAGCTACGAACTTGTCTCAGGCAGTTGGTATCTTGTTTCAAAGTCAAAAGATTGTGGCAACTGGAAAGAACTTGGGCACTGAACCCAAGCAGATGCTGACATGCTGTATTCTTTTGTCAGGGCATTCACCTTTCAGAGATGTTATTGTGAGAGCCTTTCAACTGCTGGCTGCCCATGTTTCACCCTTAAAGCAAGTAACCAGAGTTAAAATCTGTTAGTGGCTCCATACAGGAACCTGCCCCTCAGAAATTAACGTTCAGATAGGCCTTTAAATGGACAAAACAAATATGTGACTGTTTGAATGTAGAATTTGGCATCCAACATCTATATCATAATCACAAGAAGGCAAGAAATAAAGCAGGAATAGAGACCTACTGCAGCTCATGAGCCTGTTCTGCCATTCAATGTGATCCTGGGCTTCAACTCTATTTCCGCATCCCTCCCCGTATCCCCAGATTCCCTAAGACACCAAAACACTGTAGCACCACAATTTCAAGTTGCAAGGAGAAATGAAATTTCCTGGTGAATGGAGAAATTCTTTTTTTTTATTCATTCGCAGGATGTGGGCATTGCTGGCCAGGCCAGCATTTATTGTCCATCCCTAATAGCCCAGAGAACAGTTAAGAATCAACCACACTGCTGCGAGTCTGGAATCACATGTACACCAGACCAGCTGAGGATGGCAGTTTCCTCTTTTAAAGGCAATTAGTGACCCAGATGGGGTTTTCCCAACAATCAACATCATTAGATTCTTAACTCCAGATTTTAAAAGTTGAATTCAAATTCCATCCCCTAACGTGTTGGTATTTGAAGTCAAGTCCCCAGAACATTACCTGCATTTCTGGATTAATAGTCTAGTAATAACATGACTAGGCTATCACCTATCAGTCTCTTTTCTTTTCGTTTTTAGAGGCTTAACTGGTAGCTCTGCTAGGCTATTTCCCAAAGGGCATTTTTGTTGTAAAGACTTTTGTGAAGCTCAGAGGAGCAGTAATACTCCTCATATTCCACAACTTTAGTCCCATACAGACCCAAATATATATCCATCTACGTTCCCCACCTTCCCTCCAGCATGAATCCACTTCAAGCAAGGCCTACCTGCTTCCAAATGGCATGCAGTAATTGACTGATTCTCATCCCAAGGAACGATGTGGAGATGCCATTGTTGGACTACGTTGGACAAGGTCAAAAATCACGTCACACCAGGTTACAGTCCAACAGGTTTGTTTGAAAATGCAAGCTTTTGGAGCTCAGTTCCTTCCTCAGGCATCGTGTGTGTGAGAGAGTATAAGACACGGAATTTATAAGCAGAAAGGCAACAACCCTAAAACTTGTTGAATCTTTATTCAGTTAGGAAGGAGACTACTGATTGAAATGCAAAATCTAGATTCCTCTCAAGTCGTTGTCCCAAGGTAATTAAACGTTTTATCAAAGGATCCAAGAGGTGACATCTCAGGTCAGACAATGCATTTTAGGTGTGACGTCTTGCTTAGAATCTGTCTATGTTTTAAACTGGGGTCAGGTTTCATTTTTTTGAGTAAAACAGAATTCGTCTGCAAACATCTTGGATGAAATAATTCACGTGTGTCTCTGTGTATGTGCGTGCGTGTGTCCTTGTCTGTGTGTGTGTGAGAGAGAGAGCACGCGTGTGTGTCTGTGTCTGTGTGTGTGTGTACTTAAGACAGTGTGAGTGGGAGAGAGTGTGTGCGTGTTTGTGTGTGTGTTTTTGTGAGAGACAGTATGTGTGTGAGTGTGTTTGTCTGTGTGTGTGTGAGTATGTGTGTGTGAGTGTGTGTGTGACAGTGTATAGTGTGGTGGGGTCACCTGTAGTGCGACATGAACCCAAGATCCTGGTTGAGGCCATCATCATGGGTACCAAACTTGGTTATCTGCCTCTCCTCGGCGATTCTGCATTGTTGTGTATCCTGAAGTCCATCTTTGAGGACATTTACCTGAAGATCAAAGGCTGAATGCCCTTGACCACTGAAATGATCCCCCCCTGGGAGGAAACATCCCTGCCTGGTGATCATTGGACAGTATCCATTCATCCGTTGTCATAGCATCTGCATGGCCTCGCTAATATACCATGCTCAGGGCATCCTTGCCTCCATCGTATGAAATAGACAACGTTGGCCAAGTCACATGAGTACCTGCTGTGTACGTAGTGGGTGGTGTTCCCATCTGTGGTGGTAGTGTCCGTGTTGATGATCTCACGACTTGCAGAGGTTGCCATGGCAGGGTTGTATAGTATTGTGATCGATGGTGTCCTGAAGGCTGGGTAGTTTGCTGCGAACAATGGTCTGTTTAAGATTTAGCTGTTGTTTGAAGGTGAGAAGTGGAGGCATAGGGAAGATTGTGGTGAGGTACTCATCCTCGTTGATAATGTGTTGAAGGCTGTGAAGAACATGGCGTAGTTTCACCACTCCAGGAAAGTACTGGATGAAAGGGTACCCTATCGGTTGTATCTCGTATCTGTCTTCTGAGGAGGTCATTACAGTTTTTCACTATGGCATGACATAATTGGCAATCGATGAGTTGATTATCGTATCCTGTTGTTATGAGGGCGTCCTTCAACACCTTCAGGTGTCCATCACATTCCCCTTTTTCACCCGAGCAGATCCTGTATATGACTAGGGCTTGTCCATAGGGGATGGCTATTTTTAATATATGTAGTGTGGAAGCTAGAGAAGTGCATCATCATGAGGTTATCCGTGAGCTTGTGGACATTCAGCCTCTGATCTTCGGGTAAGCGTCCTCCAAGGTGGACTTTGAGATACACAACAACACAAATTTGCTGAGCAGAGGCTGACATCCAAGTTCCATACCCATGAGGACAGCCTCAATCGTGATCTTGGATTAATGTCGCACTATAGGTGACCCCACCACACTATATACTCCCACACATACGCACGCATGTGCACACGTACTCACACACTCTCTCACACAAACACACTCTCTCACACACTCACACACTTACACAGATCCTCTGTCACACACACACTCTCTCACATACGCATGTTCTCACACACATCCACTCCCTCACATTCACACTCTTTCAAGCAAACACACACGCACATATTCTCTCTCTCTCTCTCCCTTTTTCTCACACACACAGAAAAGGACATACACATGCACATACACAAAGACACACATGAATTATTTCATCCAAGATGTTTGTGTAGTTGCAGACACATTCTGTTTTGAATTCTGTTCTGTTTTCGAGGAATTTTACCCGGATTTGTCAACCATCACGGATTATCAAATCTGTCATTTTACTACCGCTTGTCAGACCTGGCTGTATATAAAATTTAACCATAGCTACAATACAGAAATTTGCTTTAATTCACTGTATTTGAAAGAGTTTGAGATTTTTTTTGACTGGTTTATGAAGACACTATGGGAAGAAAGGGTCAGTGGGAATATTTCGGGAAATTTGTGAAACGTAGCCCCAGCAACCCTCTGTTCCCTGAGTACATACCGACTCCTGATTTAACAGAAGTGTGTTTCTGGAAAGGCAGATCTGACATTACAACATGGGAGCGCGGTTCCACTCAATAATTTGGCAGGAGAAGCCAGAAAAAGTAAATTTTCTGTGACAATTTCTCTGTCACTGTCTCTACCACATCCAAGAAATTGAAATATTTCATAGTTTCCTCATTGACTCTAATCCTGCTAGCAGTTTCCACATTCATTCCCGATTGTGGGGGCCTGTCAATCTGGCTAGTTTCCTGCAAGCAATAGAGTGCAACACTGCGAATGAGGTCCTACCATTATATACAACATGATGCCACAGAGTCTTGACATTTCTGAATTTGTCTCCGCCAACACATGCGCTGTCACCTTCCAAGAATATTGGGTTCTATATAAATGCAAGGCAAAGACCTTCACAAAATTTTTATCTGACCTTTCATGCAAGTTTGGAACTCACAGGCAAAGGATTAGAGACAGCTGCATTTAGTCATCAACACCGCTTTGTTGGGAGTTCTGCCAATTTTCCAGCAAAGTTACAGTGGAAGATCAGGAAAACCCCATGAAAATTCCAAACGCGAGTCTTGGTTTTCCCCTTTTCTAACTATAAACGTTCAGTCAGTTATTGGTATGTGACTTCTTTCAAGCATCCCGAGACACGGCAGCTTAAGAACAACAGGAAATGAAGCAAAAAGGCCAGGCATAATCTGGAACTAGACAATAACAAAATATTTTCAAGTGAAGAATTTATAATTGAGCATTATCAACGTCTTTTGTATCACTGGGGAGGCATTAATTTGTACAATCTCACAATGGGAGTGTGTGGGAAGTGAACTCACTCTCCCTGTCTGAGTTTCACAGGGATTGTTCCCTTCGGGACACCCTATTCCTTTCCATGACCACTAACACTAACACCCCTTCCCACGGCACCTTCCTATGAAACCGCAGAAGGTGCAACACCTGCCCTTCACCTCCTCCCTGCACACCATCCAAGGGCCTAAACAGTCTTTCCAGTGAAATAACACTTCACCTGTACCTCCTCCAATTCTGTGTATTTAGTCACTGTGCCTAATATGGTTTACTGCACATTGGAGAAACCAAAGACAGACTGGGTGACTGCTTTGTGGAACACCTCCGGTCAATGCACAAGCATGACCCCAACCTTCCCGCAGCCAGTCATTTTGACACAGTGTCCTGCTCGCATGGTCACTTATTTTCCTTGGCATGCTGCAGTGCTCCAGGGAATCACAATGCAAACTGGAGGAACAACATCTCATCTTTATACGATACAGCCTTCTGGACTGAATATTCAGTTCAAGACCTTTAAATTGTGAACCAACTCCCATTTCTTCCCTTTGGCTTAGCTTTACTTGTTACATTCTCCCATTTCTTCCCTATCTTCTAGCTTTATTTGTTACATTCTCTGTCACCATGTCTTCCCTCCCTCCACCCCAGTGGAATGGTCTTCTTTTTGAAGTCTGACAGTCAGACACACCAACATTCTACCATTCTCACATTCCAACCACTTAATCTCAACTATCAACATCATTTCTCCACCAGCACTCTACACCCCACCACCACCTTGCAACTCCCCTTCCACTGTAGCATAAATGCCGTCCCCCCCACCACACCTCACTTCACCTCTGGTGAAGAGTCATCTAGACTCGAAACGTTAGCTTGCTGTCTCTCCATGGATGCTGTCTGACCCGTTGTGATCTCTAGCATTTTGTATTTTCAACTGAACGTTCCAATCTGAGGACATTGCCATGTGCCACTGAAACATTTCTTTTTCTAGTTGCTATATTGTTGTTTAGACAGCAAAGATACATATACAATGAAAATTGTTAAAAGTTGCTTACAATACACATGTCAGATATAATGGGGATGATCCTTAGATGCACTTCAGGCAGCCCTGAGTAATCTCACTGACCACCTGATAATATTAGCAAAAGCCCAAACCATTTTCCTGATTTGGCCTCACTTAGATTAAATGGTTAAAGTCTCATCTCCACTGAGCATCGACTGAGTTACACAATTGGGGATAAATGGAAAATGAGGTGGGAGTCTACTTCCTCCAGGGGTCATCTTATGGATACTCTTGAAATACCAGTTCAAACATTTCTAGGACAGGCAATGGATTATGAATATTAATGAGCGATGCAAATGTTTTTCTTCCTCATCTATCATTCCCCTGTCTTTTGCTGAAGTATACCTCGGGCGGAATTGTCTTTTTAAAGGCACTACCTCTATTTTATGCAGCACACAGTATACTATTTTAACACAGGACCTGACCCTTCATTGGATACTTCAATCATTTTGCAATTGAGGAAACTCTTTTCGCTCTCCTGAGTGCCATGGATTTTTACATATTTTCTAATCAACCTTCTCAGAGATGTTATTATATATCTCTTGAACCTGCACCTCAACTCAGAGGTCAGGACACTACCACTGCACCACAAGAGCCCCCTGATGGATTTTTAAAAGGCACTTGATAAAGTGTTTCACCTGAGATTTCTCAAAAAAAGGAAAACACATACTACAAATTTGTATGTGTTACGCGCACATTTTCTGGTGTAAAACAGTACATTGCTATCATTTTGTAGTGGGGTGGCATCACAATCTGCAGAAGCTTTAGTTCTACTGAACCTGTGGGACCTTGCTCCAAAGCTTTCGAAAAGATTTCATAGATTTCATAGAATCCCTACAATGTGGAAACAGGCCCTTCGGCCCAAAAAGTCCACACCGCCCCTCAGAGCATCCCACCCAGACCCATCCCTCATAATCCACCTAATCTACAAGTCTCGAGGAGGTGACTCAGGATTAGAGGAGAAAACAGTTATGGACCCGCACTTAGCACACTTGCCTTCATTGCTCAGTCCATATAAGAGTATATGAGTTGGTATGTCATGTTGAAGTTGTACAGTACATTGGTGGGGATTCTTCTGGAGTGCTGCATGCAGTTCTGGTTGCCCTGTTGTAGGAAGGATATTTTTAAATTGGACAGGATACAGAGGAGATTTACCAAAATGTTGCCATGACTGGAGGGTTTGAGATATAAAGAAAGGCTAGATAGGCTTGTGATAGATAGATAGATAGATGTGGGATAGCAAGGTGTAGAGCTGGATAAACACTGCAGGCATCAGAGGAGCAGGAAGGCTGACGTTTCGGGCCTAGACTCTTCCTCAGAAATTGATGTGAGTAGAGTGTCAAATAATAAGTCCCTGCAGGTGATCAAAAGTGTTAGATGGTGTGAGTAAAGTATCAACAACTGAATAACAAGCAAAGGGGTGACCTGTAATCTGAGTAAATGAGACAGAGAGATAATTACAAACAAATAAAAATAAGGTGGTGTTGGAGACAAACCAAATGAATAGAATAACATGATAAGAGTCGCATGCCAAGGGTCTAACCAAAGTAATAAGTAATCTAAAACTGTACAAACTAATTAAAGTAGAGAGATCATACAATTTATCAAAGTGATGATGTCAGAACAGGACAGTAAGGAAGATTTTACAGACAGAGAACAGTGTGGTGGGGTCACATGTAGCATGACATGAACCCAAGATCATGGTTGAGGCCGTCTTCATGGTTACAAAACTTGGCTACCAGTTTCTGCTCAGCAATTCTATGTTGTTGTGTATCTCAAAGGCTGCCTTGGAGGAAGCTTACCTGAAGATCGGAGGCTGAATGTCCTTGACCGCTGAAGTTTTCCCCAGCTGGGAGGGAACATTTCTGTCTGGCGATTGTTGCGTAGTGTCCATTCATCCGTTGTCATAACGTCTGCATGGTCTCACCAATATACCATGCCTCGGGGCATCCTTGCCTGCAGCGTATGAGAGACAACATTGGCCGAGTTGCATGAGTGTTATTCCAGTTATTTGGTTTGTCTCCAGCACCACCTTATTTTTATTTTTTGTAATTATCTGTCTGGCTCACTTAATCAGATTATAGGTCATCCCTTCACTTTTTATTCAGTTGTTGACACTTTGGTCACACGTCTAACACTTTAGATCACCTGCAGAGACTCATTATTTGACACTCCACTCACACCATTTGTATTGTCTTTTGATCTCTCTGCCCTTGATCCCTCTGCCTACAAATTCTGTGTTCTGTCTGCTTCTCTCTCACCTCACCTGACAAAGGGACTTTGCTGCAAAAGCTTGTGATTTCAAATAAACCTCTTGGACTATAACCTGGTGTTGTGTGACTTCTGATTTTTAAGGAATCCACTTGCTGTCTTCAATTTTTAATTCTTTGCACAATAAACATGGTGTATTTCCTTCTCCAATTTTCTTATTACAATAGTTTTAGTTTAATGTACTTTCAAATATTCATACTTTTGTGTCTTCTTAAATCAATACCTACATCAAAACTTTACATTTCGAGTGTGCCTCTTCTTTGTCAAGTTAACTTGCTGTATCATCCTCTTTGCTTGCCCAGGTGTCACATGTAGACTACTCAACTTTCATTCTGTAGTAATCTTTCAGTCCACCCACCACTTTAAATTCAGATGTACTATGATTTTTACTTGCTCAATGATATCAGATCTAATGGCACTGTGATTGATTTTGATGAAATGCTTTTTGTTTCTGAATTTCTGACCATCTCAGTTTAGGTGCAGTTGTCAGATTTTATTAAAGATGGAATAAGCTATTCCACCCCTAACTACGGATTATATCAGTTTGAAATTCAGTCTATCGTATCATTTGTTGTTTTTCAGTATTTTGTTTCAGACATCTGAACCCCAATTTTACGCTTACTGCCCAGCAGCAATGAACTGCATGCCCATTTTATGTTCCATAGACAGGTTATAATGGATGTAGAACATCTTATTGTGTAATTTTGTTTTTGATATTGATGAGCTTATGCATTTTCAATTTATGTATTTCTTAAAGCAGTGCTCTTAAAACCATCAGATTTAATGGTATTTGTAGAAAAGCAAACAGTTTCATACTTACAAGTTTTTATTTGTTAGTTTGGTAAATGTGCCCTGACTAACCATGACTAGTTTGCAGTAATCCTTTTTAATTCAGGCACATTATAAAGTGAGATGGACAGAACGAAAAAGAGTCAGGGGAAGGTTCAACATAATTTTCTTGAACACTTTATCAAAGAAAAACAATATTTAACAGACTCTACTATTGTACTTTAATTAAATTCTATCAAATTCTATCTTTCAGTTTACAGGACTCTTCAGTAAACAATCCCGAATCTAAACCAGCTATCTACTTCTGACACGTTTCTGAGGATTTGCGGCACTTTATTCACAGGTCCCTACCACTGTTTTTAAACTGTTTGCCTGAAAGATTTGGCAATATCCAATCACTAAGGCTGGGACAGGCTGTTCCTCAGACTTTGAGGGTAGGCTGATTTTTCAGGATCTGCAGTCATTGATTTGGGCTTCCCCTCTCAGCTAGGGCTGAGAGGTCTTTGTGTCATCTCACTGTGCTGGTTTCTCTGGGTCTGGTCAGTTTGATGATGCTCATCACCAGATACAAGCAGCTGGAGATGCTGGGCAGCTCAGCTGCCAGCTGAAGGTGCTCTCTGGAGACGCTGTTGAAAAATGTGCAAAACCTGAGCAATCTGGGTTTCCAGGTTGCCCCTTTCATTTCCCTATTTGCGCACTTGTCAAAGATTCTGTGGCCTGTGTCCAATACTAGCATTGGGCAGAGGTAGAAAGTTACAATGAGGTGACTAATTTCCATACCCGGTAGTAATAGAACATGGTTTTGAACCTTCAAGTGTCAAATGCTGTCCTTGTCACACTATACCTCTGGCCTCCTACTGAGCTGGGTGCCACCAGGTCTGTGCAGCATTCTCCTAACAAAGCAGGTTCACTGGAGGTGGAAACAACAGTTCACAGTGAAACAGTGTGGCTGTTAGCAACTGGCCAGGCAGTTCCAGGCCTGTCTGGTTTCAATGAGAAATTAATAGTCCAAGACCTAGCTGCATGAACATAGAACATAGAACATTACATCACAGTACAGGCCCTTCGGCCCAAGATGTTGTGCCAACCTATTATCCTACTAAGATCAATCTACCCTGCATACCCTACATTTTACTATCCTCCATGTGCGTATCCAAAAGTCACTTAAAAGTCTCTAATGTATCTGACTCCACTACCACTGCTGGCAGCACATTCCACACACCCACCACGCTCTGTGTAAAGAACCTACCTCTGACATCTCCGCTATACCTTCCTCCAATCATCTTAAAATTATGCCCCCTCATAATAGTCATTACCACCCTGGGAAAAAGTCTCTGATTATCCATTCTATCTATGCCTCTTATCATCTTGTGAACCTCTATCAAGTAATCTCTCATCCTTCTTCGCTCCAATGAAAAAAGCCCTAGCTTCCTCAACCTTTCCTCATAAGACCTGCTTCCAGTCCAGGCAGCATCCTGGTAAATCTCCTCTGCATCCTCTCTAAAGCTTCCACATCTTTCCTGTAATGAGGTGACCAGAACTGAACACGTATTCCAAGTGTGGTCTAACCAGGGTTTTATAGAGCTGCATCATAACCTCACAGCTCTTCAACTCAATTCCCCTGCCAATGAAAGTCAACACACCATACACCTTCTTTACAACCCTATCAACTTGAGTCGCAACTTAGAGGGATCTATGGACGTGGACCCCAAGATCCCTCTGTTCCTCCACACTGCCAAGAATCCTGCCATTAACCCTGTATTCTGCATTCAAATTCAACCTTCCAAAATGAATCACTTCACACTTTTCTGGGTTGAATTCCATCTGCCACTTCTTTGCCCAGCTCTGATCCTGTCAATGTCCCATTGCAAACTACAACAGCCCTTCATGCTGTCCACAATTCCACCAACCTTTGTGTCATCGGCAAACTTACTAACCCACCCTTCCACTTCCTCATCCAAGTCATTTATAAAGATCACAAAGAGCAGAGGTCCCAGAACAGATCCCTGCGGAACACCACTGGTCACCGAGCTCCAGGCTGAATACTTTCCATCTACTACCACCCTCTGTCTTCTATTGGACAGCCAGTTTTGTATCCAGACAGCCAAATTTCCCTGAATCCCATGCCTCCTTACTTTCTGAATGAGCCTACCATGTGGAACCTTATCGAATACCTTGCTAAAATCCATATACACCACATCTACTGCTCTACCTTCATTGATGTGTTTTGTCACATCCTCAAAGAATTCAATAAGGCTTATGAGGCATGACCTGCCCCTCACAAAGCCATGCTGACTATTTCTAATCAAACTGTGCTTTTCCAAATAATCATAAATACTATCTCTCAGAATCCTCTCCAATAATTTGCCCACCACAGAAGTAAGACTGACTGGTCTGAAATTTCCAGGATTATCCCTATTCCCTTTCTTGAACAAGGGAATGACATATACCACCCTCCAATCATCTGGTACTACTCCAGTGGACAGTGAGGACGCAAAGATCATTGCCAAAGGGGCAGCAATCTCTTGCCTTACTTCCCGTAGTAACCTTGGGTATATCCCCGTCTGGCCCAGGGGACTTATCTATCCTCATGTTTTTCAAAATTTCTAGCACATCCTCTTTCCTAACAACAACCTGTTCTAGCATGTCTGCCTGTTTCATGCTGTCCTCACAAACATTAAGGTCCCTCTCACTGGTGAATACTGAAGCAAAGTATTCATTAAGGACCTCCCCTCCTCCTCCAACTCCGCACACAAGTTCCCTCCACTGTCCCTAATTGGCCCTACCCTCACTCTGGTCATCCTCTTGTTCCTCACATAAGTATAGAAAGCCCTGGGGCTTTCCTTGATCCTAACCACCAAGGTTTTCTCATACCCCCTTCTAGCTCTCCTAAATCCATTTTCAGTTCCTTCCTGGCTACCTTGTGGACCTCTAGAGCCCTGTCCAATCCTTGCTTCCTCAACCTTAAGTAAGCTTCCTTTTTCCTCTTGACTAGGTGTTCAACATGTCTTGTCATCCAAGTATCATTCACCTTACCATCCTTTCTTTGCCTCAGTGGGACAAACCTATTCAGTACCTGTAACAACTGCTCCCTAAACAACCTCCACATTTCTATCATGCATTCCCCTGAAAAACATCTGATCCCAATTGGTGCTCCGTAGTTCTTGACTAATAGTATTGTAATTCCCCCTCCCCCAATTAAATATTTTCCCATACCGTCTGCTCCTATCCCTCTCCACGACTGTAGTAAAAGTCAGGGAGTTGTGATCACTATCACCGAAATGCTCTCCCACAGCGAGATCTGATACCTGACCTGAATCCCAACTATGCAGTTTGTAAATTGGAGCATTTGGCTAGGTTTAATCTTGCTTCCATACCATCATCGTACTTGCATGATATATGATAAAGTCATATTCCCCTCCTCCCACAGCAGAGTTGAAAGTTTCACGAGGGATGAGATGCTTTTACCCAGCATTTGCTACTTCTTAAATTATTACCACCAATTCCTCTTGAGATCAACCCCGTAACCATCTTTCCGCTGTACCTTGTAATATGGGTCTGTGCTTCCTGAGCATCATGCAAGTGGATTAGAGAAGTGCTGTGAAAATTAAGAGGGGTTGAAAAAAGTCAGATGTCAATGTCTGTAGACAAGGGATGAAGCAGCTGATGCCTGTGGATTGTGCCCTGAGATGCTGTTTGGTGCTGAGAAACAAAGAGGCTCCTTGCAGTGACCTGAAGTCACCGTGTATCTGCCTTGACTTCTGCTTCGAGTATTCCTGATGTTCTAGTTTGTTCACGATGTTTGGTAAGATGTATAATAATGATGTGCCTTGTGGCATTAATAAGCTGTTTAACACACTATAGTCACCCTTAATTGGCAACTCACTGCTGCCTTCTGAGAAACTCACCTAGCTGCTGGGCTGAAGCATAAAAGATGTAGCGAGTTCTTCCCAACATCAAAACAGGCCTCTACTGGATTGCTCATATGATTCTGTCACAACTCTCACCAAAGCCCACATTGTTCAGGCCCCTTCCAGATCCTGACACCTGTACTAGTTGCGTTAGAAATAGAAGTTAAAAAAAAACCTTTTTGTGCATCTTGCATCCAATTCAAAACTGATTATTTTTTATACAAAATGACTTTAAATTGTGCTGGCACTGACATGCCATGGCACCTGCTAATAATTTTGTTGCAATGATTCGAAAATATCATCATTCACAACTGCCCAGCATAAGCCCTCAACAAAATAACAGCTCGTTATTTTTTATTGCTGTTTAAAATCTGAGTATTCTTTATCATTAAAACTAGAAGGCTATTGAGACTTTGCCGATTGATTTGGAAATACTAAAATTGCAGTGATTATTCAGTCACAAACCAATTAAAATTATAATTATCTATTCAGGATTCTCAAAACATATTCCTTTATAGTGTTCTTCATTTATTGAAACAGCAGACAAATAAATAAGCAGCCCAGTTAGGGTATTTGCTTTATCGACTCCCTGTTACCAGGATAACTAATTCAATAAGTAGCCAATCAGGTTAATAACAATGACTTTTATCATGTTATTAACAATGCTTTGGAAGCAGAGTTTGTAAAGTGACAAAGGATGATGTGGTGGCATACCTCTTGTCTTCCTGCAATGTGTCTTGCCGCCAGTGGTTTGGAAAGTTGTAGAAGTATCAACTGGCCAGAACCCACTGACCCATTTAAGTGACCAATTAAATAACCAATAGCAGGGAAGGATTCTCGGGGAGTCTGTCAGACCCTGGCAACCTTCTGAAAAGCTCTGCCCTCACCAAACTGCCTTCCAGAATTTGTCAGACTGATCCCATCAACCTCGCATCCTATTTACCTGACTGTAAAGTTGCTAATCACTGATATATTGTAGAGCTGGATGAACACAGCAGGCCAAGCAGCATCAGAGGAGCAGGAAAGCTGACGTTTCGGGCCTAGACCCTACTTCAGAAATGGGGAAGGGTAAGGGGGTTCTGAAATAAATAGGGAGAGAGGGGGAGGCGGATAGAAGATGGATAGAGGAGAAGATAGGTGGAGAGGAGACAGACAGGTCAAAGAGGCGGGGATGGAGCCAGTAAAGGTGAGTGTAGGTGGGGAGTTAGGGAGGGGATAGGTCAGTCCAGGGAGGACGGACAGGTCAAGGGGGCGGGATGAGGTTAGTAGGTAGGAGATGGGGGTGGGGCTTGAGGTGGGTGGAGGGGATAGGTGAGAGGAAGGACAGGTTAGGGAGGCGGGGACGAGCTGGGCTGGTTTTGGGATGCAGTAGGGGGAGGGGCTTCAAGCTTCAAAATCACCCCTCCCCCTACCTCCCTGGACTGACCTATCTCCTCCCTAACTCCCCACCTACACTCACCTTTACTGGCTCCATCCCCGCCTCTTTGACCTATCTGTCTCCTCTCCACCTATCTTCTCCTCTATCCATCTTCTATCCGCCTCCCCCTCTCTCCCTATTTATTTCAGAACCCCCTTCCCCTCCCCCATTTCTGAAGAAGAGTCTAGGACCGAAACATCAGCTTTCCTGCTCCTCTGATGCTGCTCGGCCTGCTGTGTTCATCCAGCTCTACACCTTGTTACCTCAGATTCTCCAGCATCTGCAGTTCCTACTATCTCTGAATCATTGATATATGTGCTTCCTCCAGATACATACCCATTAGTGGCAGCACTCGCAGTGGCGCTGGTGAGGTTGTTCAGCTGCCAGTCCACTGGTTAGCTGCCAGCCACTTGGGGGCACCTCTTGGGGGTGTGGGGGCATATGGGGTGCTAACATGGGTCAAACTCCACCTCACTTACTGGCCTGGAGATAGAAAAACTTTCTTCACCCAATGATACATCCAGCCCTGAAAGAACCATTGGATGACACTATCATAAAATGTTTATCTGAATATAAAGCCAGGAGAAGTAGGACTGTTGCTTTCATCGTAAGCTCTGTTGAGACTTTTGCCAGCATGTTGGCTTGGCTACCTCTACCTTCCCGAAACTCCTACTCTCTTGCACACAAACCATCATTTCCCTCTGATTACACCTTTCCCTTTCTCACTTACCCACGTGAAACTATCCTCCCTGGTTCCTCTCCTTTCTCAGTACCTCAAATGGACCTACCTGAAGCCTGAAAGCCTGAACATAGTATCAGGTTCATCAATGAGTTGCCTGTGCGTGTACTCTGCACAGTAACTTAAATGAAGTCGGAAACCACATTTCTACCTGTTTGCAGTGCAATTTCCACTCCATTATCTCAGATATGCAATTATATTTTCTAGCAGAGATCATGGATAATAATCAATAGCAGGAACTGTAGTTAGATTTTCTCCAGCCACATGACCCCCCAAAAGAAACTGGATATGAGCTGAATTATTAAGTCTTTTCCTTACAACCAAGGATAAGGTACAACTTCATAGATGATTCACTTTGTCCTCAGTTTTTCATTAATAGATTTAATTTCATGCTACTAGAGCCATAAGCTCTTTTCCGCTGATAGTTTCCTAACTTCATTATTGCTTTCAATAACAATGGTCGGTGCAATTTCGTCTGCCAAGTAGCTTAAAAAAAAACTCTAGTTCATTCTTGCCATTTAATGAAATAGCATCAAACCTCAAGATAGTATCTCATTTCAACAAATCAACTTAAATATAGCAGTGCTTTCTACATAGTAGTACTCTGTTCAAATACTTAATTGCTTTTGCTTTATCTAAATTTTATAATGATATGGTACAACTCTACCGTATAATAGTATTGCCTGTCATCATGGTGACAAAAACAATGCGAACCAATTGTTCATTATTAATTGTATCAAGGAGACAGGTATTACCCTGAATTTAAAGTTGATTAATCCTTTCTGATATGGTGACAGAAATTCCATCAAGTGTCTTTCTGTTCAGTAGTGGCCACCTCAACTTTCTGCCTCCATAAAACAACTGATTCAATCACCATAAATTTACACAAAGGTCTCCCAATTGATGGCTGTAAATGATGAAGACTGAGTGGAAACTTCATGGCAATGGCATGAAAAGCAATTTATCTGGGGTTTGCAATGTTGACTGATTGAGGAATCTCCACAAAGATTTCATTCAAGTCCAGTCTAATGAAACAAGAACAATAGTAACTATGGAAAACATTCTATATTTTAGATGGTGCTGACCCATGGAACTTCCCAGACGTATGAACAAATTCACCACGATGAAATTATGGAGAAGGCATAAGAAAGAAGAGGACAGCAATGCAAAATAATTCAATTTTATGCTGGAAGACATACTATAATTTCATTCCACTGAGTTAGATTGTTGCAGAGATTTGTACTCTGGGATGAAAGGATGTCAAATACATTGTGGCACTTTGAATGAAGAATCACTGCTGATTATTAGAAGACTTTGGAGCTTGAGCTGACATTTACAGATATTGAAACTGTTTACGAAACCTCCAGAAGATAAATAGACAAAGTATGAAAGAATTTATTATTTGACCTCAAAACACACGGTTTAATATATTGGTAAGAGTTACATATTGCATTTTTCTTTCCTGCTGATGTATTTATCCTTCTGTGAAAGATCTATGCCTTGTTATTAATTTGAATTTTGTAGCCCTAGCCTGAGTTAAATAGGTTGTTAGTCTGATGATTCTCTGTCCATTGAGAATGGTACGTAATGTTCATCCCATAGAATTTCTAACCTAGACCAGGATAGAGTTCTAGTCATAAGACATGCTGCATTCCATTCACGGCACAGACAAAGTCAAGTTTTGGATATACTTCAAATAAAACAAACAGCAATCTTCAACTACTTCATCATGACCTCTCTATGATTGTAAGGTCAGAAATGGGAATGTTTACTGATGATTACAATTTTCAGTTCCATTGGTAACTCCTCGGAGACTGGCCTTCATGGTGAGAGGATTTGAGTACAGGACCAGGGATATCTTGCTGCAATTATGCAGGTCCTTGTTGAGACCATGCCTGGAGTATTGTGTGCAGTTTTGGTCGCCTTATCTGAGGAAGGGTGCTCTAGCTATGGAGGGAGTGGAACAAAGGTCACTAGAGTGATTTCTAGGATGAAAAGACTGACTCATGAAGAGCAACTGGATCAATTAGCCTGATATTCATTGAGGTTTAGAAGAATGAAGGGAGATTGCATAGAAACCTATACAATTCTAAAAGGATGAGACAGAGTAACTGCGGAAAGAATGTTCCTGATGTAATTTCTCCTTGCTACGTTTCTATCATTTGCTTTTAATTCCTTCTGACTACACAACTACAATTATGAGTTATTGGTATTAAAATAAATCAATCAAAAAGGTAAGTAACTTTTTAAAAATTAGGACAGCATGGTTTAAGGCCCAAATTATAACACGGAATGTGTTAGGTGATGGATGTGAAATGTGTTTGACTGTAACTTTGGAATAAATGTGATGTATGCTGACCAATTCACAGTCATGCTACAGCAATGTCAAAAGGGAAAATGGCTTTATGGAGTATGATTATCTGAAACAGTGAAAGAGAGTTAAGGACACTGCATGAAGAATGTTTCTGTCCTTTTATCATGTTCACCGTGAAAATGATGCTCTAGGCGAATAAAGGATTAACATAAGACCATTATCTGCATCATAATTAAGTATTTGCCAAGGCAAGTATGTTGACTAAGCATCTGTTAATTTTATTAATAAAGCCTGTGACAAATAATGAGTTATTTGACAAATTCCTTAAAATGCAAATCAGTTAAGTTATTTCATGTAAATAGTTGCTGAAGAAACGGTATGTATGACTTATCAAAATAGCCAACCATTACTATTATGTCAAATTATTGTCCTATTATCTGTATAAAGCAACATTTATTAAGTTTCATAAACAAGCATAAAGCATCCAGTTTCAATGACAACCCATGCAGTGTCACTGTGCATTAATGCTTCACATTATGACCATTTTATAAGACACTTTCATTCATTCCCAACTGAGATTGACAAATCTGGTCACAAGCAAAGAAATGTATTAAAGCAACAAAACTGGTGTCAGAAAGCACAGGACATCACAATCCTCATAAGATTTACTCAATTGCTTTCAGTTTGGAAATGCTAAGTGTGATTGTTAGAAAAAAAATCACATACAATAGGAAATTAATCTCAATCCCAGTTTAGCCTCATTGTACAAAAACAGAAGTTGCTGGAAAAGCTCAGCAGGTCTGGCAGCATCTGTGAAGAAAATATTAGAGCTAACATTTCGGGTCTGGTGACACGTCCTCAGAGGAGCTTTTCCAGCAACTTCTGTTTTTGTTCCTGATTTACAGCATTCATAGTTCTTTCATTTTTATTTAGCCTCATTGTAGTTCCTTTCACCAAATGTTACATTCACGCCAGACCTAAAGGCAAAACAAGTAAACTTGTCCAATCCATTAGTTTGGCACTAATATTAACCTGCCGGGTGGAAAGCAGACAGTATTGAGCCTGTGATGCAGCTCCTCCAATGAGAGAGTAAAATCAGCTGGAGTGTGAAATGGCCAGCTGACCTAATCCCTTCACCTTTCCATCAAGCAGATTAGCTCCAAAGTGCTCTTTCTTTTCCCTGGAGTTTAGTTTGTTTGTTGGATAGTTCCATTGATGGCAGGTGCCTTGAGCTACCATTATTATATGATCAGTACACGCATAGGACTTGACAATGTGCTTGGCAGCTACCTGAATGCAGGAGTTATCACACATGAGTCTAATTATTTTCTTATTTGTTGCAGAATTTCAGCAGGATTATAAAAAGGTACAGTAATTAGGATTAAGAATATTGACGATCTCTCCTTTGAGTCCACTGACACTACAGTGACTTCCCACTATTTATCTCAATTACAGTTAATTGAGGGATAGTCACTTTGTTTGACACCTCAGTTGGAATTTTATAGGAATCTGAGCAATGTGGCCCATAGGGGATTTATGGCTGAATCAGATGAGAAGTTAGGTCAGACCACTCTCAAAGTCAGGGACATTTTGCTCCATCTTTTATGATTTGGCTGAGAGATGTGGTGAATTTTCCGTTAGATAGCAGTGAACTGTCAATTAAACAGCTTGTTAAATATTTCATTAGTGCCTCGATTCACCTAATTGATATTCATCTTTCCATCTTACCAAATGCACCGAACAAGGCAGATATCCAGATCTTGAGATTTTTGAAATCAGAGCGGGTATTAGGATGAAAGTGCCAAATGCGTTCTTTAAGATCTGATCCAAATGAATACAAGAAGACACATGCACTTTGAGAAAAAAGTAAATTTAATATCTTAATCTAATTTAGGTATATGCAAACGAATGAGTGAATCTATTCACTTAAACTACTTTTGATGTATTCAACAAGGGAGACTCACTGCCTTCCGCCCATTGGAGACTCCTGGGTGATGGCTGGCACTTTGAGCTCTCTATCTCAGGTTCCATATCACCGATCTGCGAGCCCCAGTCCACTGGTGACGCTTCCTGCCCTATTGGGGGTTGCTTCCCTTCTGGAATGAACCAGAGGCAAGAACTATGGGAGATGAAAGTGGATGACATAGCTATCACTTCTGGTGAAGGTGGCAAGGTGTTCCCACCACACATGTAGGCAGCACAGAGAGTGGTCAAAGTTAGTGCTGTCGGAGGTGGCAATGGGTAAGAGAAACTGAGGGAAGATACTTCAAAGAATAATGAAAGTGGTAGAGCACGAGCTTTGTTGGGAAGGAAGCACAGTGTCAGAGATAGAGCAAATGTGAGGTATCAGAGAGAAGATGGTGGCACTTACATTGTTGGAATGGCAAAGGACATTGACCTTCTTCCTACAGTGCTGTGGAATCTTTGAGATGGCGAGACTGCAATATTCCAGTTGGCAACCTTTCCCAGCATGGATCCCTGTAGCCTCCACTGGTGGCTGTGGGAGAAGGGAATATTCCATATTACCACCACCACATCCAGCAGGACCTCCAGATCCCTGTCTGGAAATGAGACAATGATTTTTTTATCTATGATGGAAATACAAGGAAGCACAATGCATAAAGGGGAACAGAATTTTTTCAGGCTGGCTGGTAGATAAATCTTCCAAACTGTTAACCTATTTCCAGCAATTGTCATAAGGGAAATATGTGAGGGAAGCAGAAATTGACCATTCAGGCCATAACGCCTGCTTCAAATTTCAATAAGATTATAATTGATGGGTTGGTGTTCTGAATTCTGTATTCCCATCTACCCCGATAATCAAAAAAAACTGTTATAGCACAGAAGGGGGGGCATTCGGTCCATCAATCCTACACCAGCTCTTCAAATGAGCCTCATTAGCTAGTGTCAAACTCTTGCTTTTTCTCCATACCCTTGCAAACTATTTCTCTCCAAATAATAACCCAATGCACTCTTGAATGTCTCAACTGAACCTGCTTCCACCACATTTCCAGGCAGTGTATTCCATATGCTAACCATTCACTCTGTGAAAAATATTTTTTCTCACATTATCCTTGCTTCTTTTGCACATCACTTTTAATCTATGGCCCCTCATTCCTTATACCTTATATGAGTAACTACAGCCTATTTGCTGCATTTGTTTCTCAGTAAAAGGCCAGCTCACTAGAATTAAGTGTCCCTTCCCAATTAAGTTCTCCCCAGTTGAGTAATACATATATTAAGATAGAGGACTGCATTGAAGAGCAGTGCACCTTGCAACATTGACTTCTTCATGGACTTTAAAACTCCTGTTGCTTTGTCCTTGTGGTGAGACATTTTAAAGGTCTGTTTGTGATTGAGCTGCAGTGTAAATGTTGAAGTGGAAGGAAGGTAGCACAAGGGAGGTGGGAGAAAGGCTCTCCAAACCAGGGAGGAGCTAAACTGGTATAAGAAAGGAACAGTCGATGGGAATAGATGGAGCTCTGTTAGAGGAAGAAGGAGTACTGTGTGGGGAAAGGGCATCAGGGTAGACATAGCTGCCCAGGTCAGTCAGAGTGATGGAAAGGCAGTGTGTATAACAGAGTTGTATATTAAGTGTATAGTTGGTACTTTCAAAAGTTCATTGTTGAGCATCAGAACGACCGTATTGTATGGTAGTGGGAATTGCGAGAGAGGGAGGTTATTGGATGTGGGCAGGTGAAAATTGGAGGATGGGTGATGGTTGAATATCATAACATTTTCATAAATGGGTCATGAAAAGTAAGGTGCAAGATTGAGTTGCATCACGAATGGAAAGGGTTAGGATTTGGAGGAGCATCGGGATGTTGATTGTTACAAGGTCAAGTAGAGAATAGGAATGTCAACATAGACAAGGATGGGATGAAGAGAACCAGGGAAATGTTCAAGTGTAACGGGGATGGGATTGACATGATAATGTGTATAAAAGAAAATGGAAGGAAATAAGTGGGTTTGAGAGGAGACTCAGAGACATTTGTGTTTAAGTCAAGTCGGAAGCAAACCATTTTGGTAAAATACAGCCTCAGTCACAGGCACTGGTGAAAAGTTAACACCCAAAGTGAGAGGCAGCTTTTTCTGCATGAGCGGGCTGTACTTGGCCATAAGTGCGTGTTGAGATACAGACAGAGGCTTAGGGCTGTAAAGTGAAGGCTGAAGGAGTGGGTCTAAGTGCAGCCCACTGTTTGGTTCCAGAAAATGCATACTTGTTCCCTCCATGGAAAGGATGGCAACTGCTTTGGAGTTCCAGATCTAGCAGAACACAGAGTGGCTGTTGGATGTCTACTTGCACCTGGAGTCTATCACAGTAGACATTGGTACAGTATTCTTCAGAATAGAGGTAGAAAAGATCTTTACACAGGTAATAGTGTTGAAAATACTTGCAGAATAAAAAGTAAGTAATATACTATTGAAATGTTGAAAAATTCATTTTCTCAGGATGTTGGGAGTCTTTGAAATTATTTTGCCCGTAAAATAATGAAGGCTGAACTAAGAAAATAAGATAATAGGTATGCTGAACTACTGCAACATGAGATTTTTGGAAAGAAAAGAAAAATCTCCAGAGCTATAAGGATAGTGAGGCATTAAGATATTGAGTTGTATCATCATGATGTAGGGGGATTGTGAACCACGCTCCAGGGTTTGATTCACTCCTACTTCTTCTCTCCATAATGTCCTACGTTTGCCTTGCAAAATTCTCAGCAATGCTTAAACTGCGTTTGGGACATGTGACAGGATGGTCTGACTGTAACCAAGCTAATTTAAGAAAGCCTGTAGCTTTCAAGAAAACATACGTTTGGGCTTTCTCAAGGCTAGCCCCATAATCACATGTCCTTCAAGGATCCTGAGGTGGCGGACGTATGTAGTATTGTGCTGGTTCTGTCACACGCTATTAGCACAAAAACTAGTTTGTTCTGGAGTGCACTGTCTGTAGGGTCCAAACATTTGAATCTCATCTCAAGCAGCCTATTGTCAGCTCGATGATGGAATAAATGAAGAGCTATGCCTCTCCTCGGTGGAAGTCTGAGAATTCCTCACTGAGGTCATCAGCCAAGTCAGCTCGGGGGAGCCTTTGTCCTCCTGGTAGCCAGCCTTGTAACTAATGAGGAGCATTTAAAGCCTCAGCAAGTTCCAAATGTTTCAGAATGTAGGGACTGTGAAAGCTCCCTGGGAATCACATACAAACCTGGGGGATTTGCCTGCTGTTATAGATTAGTAAAGTTATATATTAATAAAGTGGAAACCTTTTCTATTAATATAGACAGCTGGCTGATTCCAGGCACTCGTAATGGAAATAAATGTGTAGTCTCTAGCACCTTGCAACTGTGGGAATCCCACAATTGCAGTGAACCTTGGTCCCCTGGCTGTCTGGCTCTCTGCATCCAAGAGGAATGTTACAGATTTATGAACTTTTTGGAAGACAGCATCTATGAAAACTTGTACAGGCTTGTGAGCTGCTAACAGGAGACTGTGGGGTTCTGTGAACAGCCAGTTGTGAAGAAGTTCAGGGTGATGGTGACCTTCAAGACAGCCAGTGTGGGATTGCTTCGCAGCTGTTGCTGTCATGGGTTCTCAATGAACTGCTGACATGTGTAGGACACCACATCCAGGATATCCCGAAGAAGCTCCAGCAGTGCCTCTCTGTGATTTTGATATAGCTGCAGAGAGACTTGTAGGTTCTGTTTTTTTTTCACTAATGCCCATTGTCAATGTGGTTACCTACTTCTTGCATGTATGCAAGCTGATCTGCTGTCTCATCCTCCTGTTGTGCTCCGACATCCTTCTGCACAGGTCTCTCCTCAGCTGTATCAGGCCTGAAGGTGGGAGCATGGCCCTGTGAAAACATGTTTTGATGCATCTAGCCAGCATATTCTTTGAACTTATCTCTCAAAGCCTGCTCCATTAAACCTATTAAAAACCCTAAACATAGCATCTATCCTCTCCTGGACAACAAGGTGCAGGACCCTTTTCTGATGAAGGGTCTAGGCCCGAAACATCAGCCTCTCTGCTCCTATGATGCTGCTTGGCCTGCTGTGTTCATCCAGCCCTGCACCTTGTTGTCTCGGATTCTCCAGCATCTGCAGTTCCTACTATCTATCCTCTCCTGTCCTCCTTCCAATCCATCTTACTCACCCAAGGCCTTCCTTTGACATTCCAGGGAAAGCTCCTCCTGGCAAGACATTTAGGTGCATGGAGACATTGTATTTACCCAGGGTACTGAAAGCATGCCTGTGCACCTTCTCACACACACAATACTGAGGGTCCTTTCAGTGAGCTTGAACCCTAATAATTCCAGCCTTGCTTTGGCATCATGGACCAGCCAGCATCAACACACCACAGCTCTTTCGGCAGCACCTTTCAACCCTGCAACCTGTAATAATACTGTGGTTTTAAGAGATATATTTTGTCCTTTTTTTTAATGAAGAGAGGTTGAGACAGAGGTGCCAAGCAATGTCTTCCAAACCAATAAAATTAACAGTTTGTGAGGCCTTGTGTTTTTCTATTTAGATTGGAACAATAAGAAGCAGCATGAAGGGGTGGAACGAGGCTCCCACGGAACCAGTGTTTTAGTTTAGCTTTCTGTAGTTTTGGGGTTGCCGAAGCTGCCATACATCTCGCCTTGTCATATCAAAAAGCCTGAGTTCTCTCTCTCTCTCTGCCAGAAATTTCTCTTAATATTTTTCCTCCTGGACTGGGAAACGCTGCATGTGAGACAATCTATTTTGTTGACTTTGCCTCTGCCAAGAGTGTGTTTATAGGGATGTTATGATATTGGAACAGTTGATATTTAGTAGTTAAATAATCGATTATTATGTTAAATTTTCCAATAGAGTTAAAACTAGTTTGTTCTGGAGTGCACTGTCTGTAGGGTCCAAACATTTGAATCTCATCTCAAGCAGCCTATTGTCAGCTTGATGATGGAATAGTTCTTTTTTCTTATGTTTTTATTTTAACTAGATGTAAGAATAAAGTGTGATTTGCTTAAAGTCAAGTAGCGTGACAAATCGAGTTATATCTGGACACAGCTCCTTACATTCGCTTCTAATTAAGATAAAAGCTAAGGTCCAGGCTATCTCCTTGATGTATTTGAAGGTAATTTGGTCTGGTCCATAACAAATCTCAGCCACTTTGAAGAACAAGGGCACCAGGTGCCTGGGAGTACTACCTTCTGCAAGTTCCCCTCCAAGGCATTCACCATCCTGACTTGGGATTATATCATTATTCCTTCACTGTCACACCCTTTCTAGCAGAACAATGGGTGTACCCACACTACATAGATGTCATAATCTTCAAGGACAATTAAAGATGGACAAGAAATGTTGGGCTTGACAGTGGCATCCAGATCCCATGAATGATTAATCAAAATACACGAAAAGAAGTTCTACAACTCTATTTACCAATCTCTGTGTGTTTTACAGTCACACAAGTTAAAACTGTTGTGCAAACCGAGCGGATGATGGAGCTTCAGCTTTGTTCCTGACAAAAACATGGTGTCAAATATCACTTACAAAGCAGGCAGACATCCTGCCACTGATGGACTGGTAGCAGGTGGGTTATTTGGTGAGGGTTATTTATTTATTTGTAAAAGTCATTACAAAAGCTGCTATTTCCACCTGGCAGACAACCAATACTGCATCCAGAGGTGGTAGAATAATCTGAAAACATTACTCATTTTAGAATCTTAATTTTAATTTTTAAAAGACCACACAAGCTTCAGACAGGAAGACTGGCCATCTATACCAAGGGTTGCTTTAAAAGAAATCAGAGGAGTCGCATGCAGAATGAGAAAATTAATTTTATACCAAATATTTTTGGCCCTGTCCAAAAACTGAGAAGCTGGCAAAATGAAAACCCTTCAAAGAGCTACACAACATTTAAGGAACTTACCCAATCTTATAAGGTGACAGGCAATGTCTGGAACAAATTAGTACCCTTTCATTTAGCCATGTTCATAGCTACAGTCTCCAATGTTTCTTTAATTTAGTTCCTCTACTGAATCCAGCAGGTTTCACTTTCAATCAGTTATATAATTTGATCAAGTACATTGTTTGCATCTCTCTGTGACCATTCTCAGCTTATGCTCAGACAGACAAGCACTTATTGAGGAGTTTTAAGCTATATGGGAATTTATCAGGAGATACACTTTTACTGCCAAATAGTTGTTGAGGTTCAAAAGTTTTTGCTTTGCCCAATGCTTTTAAAATGATCATTTTTTTAACTAATCAAGAGTATCCCAGTACATTGTGAAAAGTTAGGGAAGAAATTGTAGGCCCCCTATATCTATAATGTCTATCATGTATAACCATGGGAGAGGTGCCAGGTGACTAGAGTGTAGCTAATGTTGTGTCTTTATTTAAGAAAGACTATAAGGAGAAGCCTGGGAACTATAGACCTATGAGTCTGACTTTGGTGATGGGTAATTCGTTGGAGATAATTCTGAAAGATAGGATTTACATGTATTTGGAGAGGTAAGAATTGATTAAGGATAGTTAGGATGGCTTTGTGCAGGGAAAATTGTGTCTCACAAACTTGATTGAGTTTTTTTGAGAAAATAATCAAAAAGATTGATGAGGGCTGAGCGGTAGATATTGTTTACATGGACTTTAGTAAAGCCTTTTACAGATTCTGCACAGTAGATTAGTAAAAGTTGGATCACATGGGATTCAGGGAGAGCTTGCCAATTGGATACAAAATTGGTTTGATGTTAACAGACAGTGTGATGGTGGGTTGCTTCTTGGACTGGAGCCTGTGACCAGCGGTGTTCCACAGAGATCGGTACTGGGTCTACTTTTGTTTGTCATTTATGTAAGCAATTTGGATGAGAATTTAGGAGACATGGTTAGAAAGTTTGCAGATGACACAAAATTGGTGGTATAGTGGACCATGAAGGAAATGATCTAAGATTACAAAGAGATCTCGATTAATTGGGTCAATTGACTGAGAAATGGCAAATAGAGTTTAATTTAGAAAAATGAGAGGTATTGCATTTTGGTTAAACAAACAAGGGCAGGACTTACACAATTAATGGAGGGTCCTGGTTAATGTTGTAGAATAGAAAGACCTAGAGGTTTAGATACATAATTCTTTGAAATTTGCATCACATGTAGACAGGGTAGTTAAGAAGGTATTTCACACACTTACCTTCATTGCTCAGACCTTTGAGTGAAGTAGTTGGGACATCATGTTTAGGGTGTACAGGACATTGGCGAGGCCTCTTCTGGAGTACTGTGTACAGTTCTGGTCGCACTACTATGGGAAGAATATTAACTTGGAGATGGTTCAGAAAAGATTTACCAGGATTTGCCAGCAATGGAAGGTTTGAGTTATAAAGATAGGCTGAGTTGGCTGGGACTTTTTTCACTGGAGTGCAGGAGCTTGAGAGGTGACCTTATAGAGGCTCATTAAAATCATGAGGAGCATTGATAAGATGAATAGCAAGGGTTGTTTCACTAGGATGGGAGATTTCAAAAATATGAGGCATATTTTTAAGATGAAAGGAGAAAGATTTAAAAAGAATGAGGGGCAACTTTTTAAAACAGAGAGTGGTTCGAATGTGAAATGAATTGCCAGAGGAAGTGGTGGATACAGGTACAGTTACAACATCTAAAATACACTTGGATAAGTATATGAATAGGAAAGGTTTGGACGGATATAGGCTAAATGCAGGAAAGTGGGACTAGTTTGGTGTGGCAACTTGGTCAGTTTGGACTATTTGGACTGAAGGGTCTGTTTCCATACTGTATGATTCCATGACTCTATGACAGTATTTTTAAGTGACAGTATTTAATTTACTGAACGCTAAATATATGGCAAGTGGAAAATGCAAAATACTGCAGGTAACTTGAAAAATGCAAAAAATGTTGGAATTGTTCAGCATATCTAGCAACATCTGTGCAGAAAGAAAAAGTGTTTATACTCCAGGTTAATGGCCTTACATCAATAATAAAATATTTATCATATTTTTAGTTATATATGAAGTAAGGTGTTGTGCTAATCAGAAACTACCATACATATTGATTGTAAGAACTTATTCTTCTTACAAAAGTAAGGCACACTGGCAAGGATTTTGTTAACATGCTAACAGCACTCATTATGAAGTATATTGGGAAGCAACCTCTGAAATGCATGAATGTGCTGTGAACACACATCACAGTTAGACTAGGCATTGAAAGCAATGTCAGGATATGAAATTGCTGTACTTACTATGGTTAGGGCTGGATCATTCAGGAGTAAATGAATTTTGAATAATTTGTGATGTGGTAATTATTGGCAAACAACCCCTCTGGCCCTAAAACTGTATTTTTACAGATTCGGACTCTTATTCCTTCAGAATGCAATTACCTTTGATGATTTTTGTAAAAACAACTCCTTTTTATTACTTTCTATGTCTATTTCTTTTACTTCTCCCTCTTAATCCATCTTTCTCTCTCTCTCTTTATTTTTCTTTCTATGCATGATTTAAATCTAGTGTATATTTTCTGTTTGAGACTTAGCTTAAGTGGGGTTACTTCGCTCTAAAGATGAAAACATGCTTATGATCAAGCATACCCTTTTCTCCCAGTCACTCCTTTAGGGTATCCAATGTGGTCCAGTAACATAACTCTTTCTATGTCAAGTTTAGAGAATTTCCAAAATAAATGTTGCATGAGTGTTGGTGAAGTCTTGGCAAAGTGTCACAGAGAGCCTTCGCTATGTGTTTTACAGATCCGCTTCATGGGTTCACCAGCAGTGCCAATGAAATTGTAAAAAATCCTTTAAGTGCTTCATATTCTTCAAAGTAGAGCTTAAGATCACCATTAATGTTGTATTCATTCCCATATCACTGGTTGTTGTTAGGAGAGGCCATCAGTTTGAAGTATTAGCCATGAAAATGCCATTCAATGTTTTTAATGAACAGTGAAGACATCTTAACTGCCAATTGGGTGTGTCACAAGCCTCCAGGTATCTGTTCAGCATGGTGATTTCAATTCATTCACTGAGACGGTGACTTGTGCTAATAAATATGGAGGAAACCAGCATTTCAGCCAATTATCCCACAATGGTCATCTCTTTAATACCTAAACTGTGGCAAAAATTGCACCCTGTGTGGCTCTGTGAGAATTCTTCAATCTAATTGGCTGAAAGGATATACAGTCACTTGCTCTACTCAAAAAAATTCAGAATTCAGGTAGAGGATACTTCACTTGATCAACAGTGGATAAGAGCAAGTCTCCACCAAAAACTCCGTGAGAAGCCATCTGCAAGGAGACTAGTGGGCACTGTTCTTTCATTACTGGTCACAAAATTCAAGCCAGAGCTCTATACTGGATGATCTCACCATTGTCATGTTCACACCTCAGTGCAGCAGCAGACCAGATTTATGAACAAACTACAGGAGTACAGGAATTTTCAAATTGAGCCAAGTTCCCCTTTGAAAAGGAAATGAAACCTTCACAAAGCAATACAGTCAGCAGGAATCTGTATTCCAAACAGAAGAAAACCCCGAGGACTTTATATTGCATCAAAGAAGCATATAGTCATCTGAACTTGTTCCATGAGAGGCAACAAACCGAACAAGTTTCCAGCAAACTTTATTGTTTTATGCTGCAACATCTGGTCTTGTCTGTTTATATAATCATTTCACTGTCTATCCTTAGTTGGATATATTGTAGATTGTGGTGTTCAAGTCGACCATTAAAGCCTCCCCAAGATCCTTCTAAAAATGTGAGTCAATTTATACGTCAAGTACTAAGCGCTGGAGTAGGTAGTCTGAAATATGAAAAATATTCATAAGACAGGTAATTTATGCTAAATTAATGTTGTATGACTTATTGAATAAATTAATTCTACAATGATATCTTTTCCACAATGGAAGAGGTTTAAAACCCATCTTTGACATCTGATGCAAAGAATTCATCAAATTGTTTCTGAGTCACTTTGAAGATGATAGAATATTAAATTGAATATCTCCATTTTTTGAATGATATGAATGCACTTTGTGCACTAAAAAGTATAGTCAGAAACAGCACAGCACAGAGAGAAGCAGACCTGGCAAAAAGAAATGAATACAACCAAGAGCTGTGGAACCTTCTACAGAGAGGTGAACCTGGTGGAGAGAATTCGACAGTGCAGACAGGGCTTGATACTATAGAGAGAGGAAAACCTGGTGGAGAGAAATGAACCCAGCAAAGAGGAATGAACTTCAGAGAGTAGACATGGTAGGGAGGGCAGACCAGGAGGAGAGAAGTTTACGCAGCAAAGAGATACAGTGAAGAATGGTGGACCCCTGCAGAGAGGACAGAACTCATGGAGAGAATGGAACCATGCAGACAGGAGTGACCGCACAGAGAGATAGAGGTCTGCTGAGAGGGATAGACCCCATGAATAGAGTAGAGTCCTGTGGAGAGGGATGGACATGGAGAGAGGTGGAACCTGTGGAAAGTGGTTATCTTGGACAAGAGGAGGAGATATGATGGAGAGAGGTGGAGCCTGCAAAGATAGGCGGACTGGGAGGGGAGAGGGAGAGTCTAAAGAGAGGGACAGATTAGGAGGAGAGAGAGAGAACTGCAGAGAGGGGATGGACTGTTTAGAAGGAGGCTAGGGGAAACACTTTGAGGGTGTATCCAAAACATCCCTGTAAAGTGCAACATTCCAAACAACTCATGGGAATCTCTAGCCTAAGATAGCCCAAATTGGAGAAAAAGAACCATGAAGGTGCAAACGTTTCGAGTGTTTCTGATATTTCTACATGGATGCCAAGAGCAAACACCAGAAGTACTTGATGTCAGAACTGCACAAAATATCAAAGGTGGTATCAGTTAGGGAGAGCAGAAGAGTCAAGAAAGGTAGTGATGAGATGTCATCAGCAGATATGTGAAAAGGAACACTGTTTTTGTGACAGTGTGCAAGATAAACCCTTGGAGGACACAAGAATTAATGGTGCAGGAAGACAGGCTATTGCAGATGTTATGATATCACCGGATAAATAAGAATGGAAACAAGGATGGTCAGCCCCACCCACGAGCCACTGGAGGAGAATGGTGCAGGCTACTGGTTTAAAGATTGCAGACTGAATGGTGAAGGACAAGAAGAGATGTCTTATCATTGCCACTTTTGCATGGATGTGATTTGTGCTTTTGATGAGTGCCATCTCGGTGGTGTGACATGCAAAGGTCAGAGTTTATATCTTCTACACTAACTTCATAATTATCGTCTACAAGATAGAGATGTTCCTATGGCTGAAAGTTTTCCCAAAAATCTGTCATCAATCAGTTGCTTCTCTTGATTATCCAAACAGCTGGTTAACAGCTGGTGACTGTTGCTAGCAAGATGAGAAACTATGCATTATGTTTTATTCACAGTTAATACAGAATAGAAGCAAATGGCTGGCCTGAAACTCTTCTAAAGTATATATTTTGCTTTTTGGTTCTAACTGTCACTAAATTAATCCTTGCTGTCATTCTGTAATCCCATTTGCATCTCCACTGACTCCTTTCCTGGCTTTGTATTTCTGACTCGTATGTGGATAAACTTTGATCTGAATTAGATGATTACCAGTCTTATTTATTTACATTGTATTGGCTGCTTTTCTTTACCTTTGTGCTGTTGTGATCTGCCTCACTGCTCGGAAGCATTATACCTTTAATAGAGATAACAGTGTAGAGCTGGAGAAGCACAGTGGGCCAGGCAGCATCAGAGGAGCAGGAAAGCTCACGTTTCAGGTCGGGACCCTTCTTCAGAAATGGGCAACAGAGAAGGGAGCTCCGAAATAAATAGAGAGAGGAGGGGTGGGGCTGGGGAAGGCAGATGAGATGGTGATAGGTGAGTGTGGGTAGGCAGTGGTGGGGATTGGTCAGTGAGGTGGGAGGGGCAGATAAGTGGGAGAGAAGATGGACAGGTTACCTTTAATAGACAGGCTCATGATATCAGCATCGTATCATAGCATGTGACCTGCTGGTTTAAAACTCTCAGTATCCATCTTAGTGTGGCCACTTGCAGCATGACACACTGAGGGAAGCATATAAACAGCTTGTCACTAAATTGCACAGTACTAGTTCAGAAATGGCAGTGTCTGTAATTGTAATGTATATGTGTAGATGCCGGAAGCAACAATAAATATCTATTCAGTCTTTCAGTACTATGTGACTTGTGTCTAATTTTTATGGTAAAGGAGCTAGCGTAAGTATCACCTCATCAGGTATGAATGCCCTGTTGAGAGTAAAATGCCTATCACTAGATCTATGGGAGATTGTTAAGGCAGAAGAGATCTGGGTTAACTGTGGTGTTAAAATTGAATCAGAGATAGTAGGAACTGCAGATGCTGGAGAATCCGAGACAACAAGGTGCAGGGCTGGATGAACACAGCAGGCCAAGCAACTCTGCTCCTATGATGCTGCTTGGCCTGCACCTTGTTGTCTGGGTTAACTGTGGTGTCTGTTTATAAAGAAATCACCTCCAGATACAACAACAAACACCACATTATGGTGGCAGCATAGCATGGTTATCGCATCAGTGCAAGGAGGCCTGACTGAAAGCTGAACTCAAAATTCACATTGTTCATGTAGTAATTTAGCTCAATCGCCCTCAGCCATGATTTGGATTTTCATTACAGTTAAAATGTTCTGCTGCTGATAGATACAAATTTTCTTAGTTGGATGTTTCTCTTTTGAACTCTGTCAAAAATTCCCTCTGTAGGATCCAAATAACTGCATTGAAAAGATGTGGCATTTGCTGCTTGCTGGCACTGAGGACATTCCCATCATATATGTATTTTATCAGTGCCATGTATCTACACAGCTCTGTACATTTTCAGCACTGATATTTCCTCAAAAACCTCAGACCCACTTCTCTGAACACTCTGCTCTCCCTGATTTGTCACACTGCTTGTCCAACATCGAATGAGCAGAAATGTCCTTCGACTAAGATCAAAGCCATTACCTTCAGTCCTCACCACAATACTCCTGCATGTTGAGCACTACTAGGAAGAAATAATGAGAGTAAAAGGATGAAGACTAAATGTAGCACTGTAATGATCATCACCAAGTGTAGTACTACAACTGGTCGTGTACCACTTAGCTGCCAGACAGGGCTAGCTGCAGATGGGGAAACCTATTGGACCTCATCCTTGACCTATCTAGCTGTTGTAAATGAATGTGTCATAATCAATGAATCAGCCCAAAGCTCTGAAGTCCTGTCATACCTAGTCATGAATGGTGATTAATAATTTGATAACTAACAGGAGTAGGAACTTCTCCAAAAATTCCCATCCACAATGATGGTGGAATCCAGCATCTACCTTCTATCTTCAACCAGAAGAGTTGTGTGGATGATCCATCTTGGCCAGATCTCGAGATCCCCAATAACACAAATACCAGTTTGCAGCCTGTCTGATATTAAAAATGGATACACACATGAGATGCAGAAGAAGATTAGGTCCTGACAACATTCCCATGATAGCACTGAAGACTTGTGCTCTTAATCCACCTATATCTCTGCTTAAGCTGTTCTAGAACAGCTACATCATTGGCATTTACCCAACAAGTGCCCAGGTACCGCTGGTCTACAGATCCAATCCAGCCAATTACTGCCATATAAGTTCACTGCCTACTCTCAATCATCAGCAAACTAATGGACAGTGCCATTGACTGTATGACAACTGACACTTACTCAGAAATAACTTAAGCAACAACATTCTGGTTGGGATAACAAGGTGTAGGGCTGGATGAACACAGCAGGCCAAGCAGCATCAGAGGAGCAGGAAAGCTGACGTTTCAGCCTAGACCCTTCTTCAGAAATCAGAAGAAGGGTCTGGGCCAGAAACATCAGCTTTCCTGCTCCTCTGATGCTGCTTGGCCTGCTGTGTTCATCCAGCTCTACACCTTGTTATCTCAGATTCTCCATCATCTGCAGTTCCTACTGTCTCTGAGACATTCTGGTTGTGTTCTCTTGTATATGTTGTATCTCACCAAAAACCCATCTGGAATACCTTGGATAGATTGTCTGCCATCAATCCCTCTTATTGGTATGAGTCTAAATTACTAACGTCCAATGGGGAAGGATGTCAACATGGAGTTTGAGGAACAAGATAGGTTTGGTTTAGATAAACAGAATATATTTGTTACATACAAAAGCAGAAATTGCTGGAGAAACGCAGTATCTGGCAGCATCTATGGAGAGAAAACAGTGTCAATATTTTGCATCCTATGATCCTTCTTTGGAACTATAAGCAGCTAGGAAAAGATGGTTTTTATGCTGATGATGGGGGAATTGGCGGGTGGGGTGGGGGTGTGGTGGGGTGATATGCAGGGTGGAGGAGTGAGTGGATGGGTGGAGAGGGAGCCCAGAGAGAGAAAACAAAGGATAAGCAGACAATGGGATTGTTGTTATAAGACAGGAAAGAAGAGAAACTAGATAGGTGATAATGGGGGCTATGAGGACGTGAAAATGGTTTGGCTGTGCTGAAAACAACTCTTTTCATGACAGGAATTGAGATTGTTAGGGTAATTAATAGGCAAAGAATGATGTTTCATGCTCTGAAATTGTTAAACTTGATGTTGAGTCCTGTAAGCTTGAAGGTACCTTATTGGGAGGTGGAGTGTTGTGCCTCCAGCCTGCATTGAGCTTTGCTGAAGCACTGCAGTGGGCAGTTGTCTTGGTTATTGTTTGTGATGTTAACAAAAATGAACTATAATATTCATGACTTGTGTCCTGCCCAGAACATATGAAGAGATATCCTAATGTAAATAAAGCCAAATTCTTTTTTTTTAATTTAAAACAAAATTAACATTTCACTTAAACTGGCTGCTAGTGACAATAGAATGTGCTCAAAAAACTTCCAGTGGATAAAAGCTAACTCATCATCCTCCAGCATTGTGTAGTCAAGCCAATACAAAGGAGCCACAGGCAATGCATTTCCCCATGCTTGTTTTGAAAGAAAAAAAAATCCATCAAAGTTTATCATGCAATGTGATGGTGCTAATGGCCCCTTATTTTCCCTTAGATTGTTTTTATTGAGGACACTGAAACCATGTCACTAGCTGAGCTGGCTCATCTGTGTTCCACATTCATAATACTGTTGTTGATAGTTTTTGAATAGTTTCAATTATACAGTTCTGCAACTCTTTCCTCAGTCCACCTTTTTTTTAATATCAGAGGAGAGACTGTCTCTATTCTCAACCTATCTCAAAGTCTGATTTCTGGAAAGGATCCTGTATTTTGTCTGAAAAATGAACTCGTTCACAGTCTTTAAGAATTAAAGTTATGTTAAATCATCCTGTTCAAACAATGTTATGACATGTCACTGGGGCAAGTGATGCTTCTACCTGCGTACCCTGGCCCATTGGACAGGGTTACTACCAGTGTTCTACTAGAGCCCTCTGGAAGAATGATGCTGCTACATGTTCAGTTGCGTCTATCTGCATCCTCATTCCTATGAAATCATTTATTTCAGACAAGCCAATTGCAAGGACTTACTGGACATTGACTTACCAGACTCCACTTCATGTGAATTAATGCCTTTCATTTTTAAGTAGTTTTTCATTGTAATTTTTTCCTTTCCACTTTCATTCTTTCTTGCATGCATCTATGTGTGATAATCATCTCTCAGTATTTAGAATGCATCATAATCATCGTATTGTTTTACCCAAAAAGCTTTTTGCCGGTCAATTTAAAAGTGGACTTCATAAACAGTGTTTGAGGAGGCATACCACCACATATTTAAAAGGGGAGATAAATAAGAAAAAACAATCTGTGTTATGGACAGATGAGAAGAGAAATAAAAATGATTCACTTCAGTTCTCCCTCTTGTCTATGACACTTGGAAACTAATTTGGAGGGATGGAAACTAGGAATTGACAGCACTGGTAAGCCCAATAATCAGCAAAATACTTTCAAGGGTCTTGGAATTGTAGTGAAAAAAATTATGAAAATTTATGAAATTAAATATGGTGCTAAATTGGCAGCAGCATGCCTGAAGAAAAAAAGCTTTGCATTTTTGAAGTTTGCCCGACCTAGGATAAATCTCCATAGTAACAATATTGAGTTCAAGCTAGCTGCAGCTTATTTTGAACACTAGCCATAGGTTACATTGTGGATACTGAGAGGAACCGAGTGGCATGTCAATCGTAGATTCTATTTATAGGGAGCTATTATTGACAAGCCATAGGATCAATTAGCTCAGTTGGCAAGACAGCTAACATTTGGATCAGATTAATGTCAAATTCATGGAGTTTGATCCTTCTTCCTGCTGAGGATTATTTGGGACTTATCTCTTTGCCCTACTCATAGGGCAGTCAGACAATCAGGCAATCAAACACATGACCACTACCATTTAGAAGGAGCAGGGCAGCAGACGCATGGGAGCACTACCATCTGCAAGTTCCTCATCAAGCCTTGAACTGATGCTAGGCTAACATCCTGGAACTCCCTTCCTAACATCATTGTAGGGCTATCCATGGCATGTGGACTGTAGCGGTTCATGGACACAGCTCACCACCACCTTCTCAAGGACAACTAGGGAAAGGCAATAAATACTGGCCCAGTCAGTGATGTCCACACCTCACAAATGAATTTTAAAAAACAGCTGAAATAAAAATTAAAAGTCAATACCTCAAGTTGAAGTGTAGAATCAATTTGTACATTTTTGCTCTGACAGAATAAACAGGGAACAGATGGTGGTGTATGAACATAAGGAAATCAAATATTAAGATGTCAAAACAAATAAGGAATAGTGGCACAACGTTGATACGAGTGGGAGTAATGTCAAAGGACAGAAAGAGTGTGGCAATGTCAGCAAGTATGAGTTCAAGAGCAGAAAGTTGAAAAGTCAGAAGCTGGGTTGGGATAACATGGAGGCATGCAGCAGCACCTGATGGGCTCTATGGAGGCCTTTCTTTTATTAAAGTTTGCAAAAGAGAAGCTGCAGAATTTCCAAAGATTTACAAAGAACTGAGTATAGGGCTAATTAATGTGACTTTGGAGGGGCTTGGTAGATGGTGATCAAGGCAGCAAGCCAATCATAAAAGTGTGGAAGCAGGCCATTTGGCCCAGCAACCCTCTGAAGATCATCCCATCCAGACCCATTTTCCCTATCCCTATACCCCTGCTAATCCACCTAGCCTGCACATCCCAGACAGTATTGGCAATTTAGCATGGCCAATCCACCTAACCTGCACATCTTTGAACTGCGGGAGGAAACTGGAGCACCTGGAGGAAACCCACACAGACACAGGGAGATTGTGCAAATTCCACTCAGAGAATCGCCTGGGGTGGAATCGAGCCCAGGTCCTTGGCACTGTGAGCCAGCAGTGCTAGCCACTGAGCCACCATGCCGCCTCTGAAGTAAGCTTGATTTTAAAAAGAAGTGGCCCTTGAGCTCATCACATTTAATATCCGTTGAAAATGGAATATTTGCAAAAATGTTGTTTCAACAGATGGTTTATGGTGAACAGGAGATAGTGGTTTTTTATTGAAGAGCAAAAAAAATCAGGACATGACGTGATAATATAAAACTTGTCAAACAGTAGAGCTTCTGGCCATTTCTGAACTTCCTAAATCCTTTTCCTTGCTAAATGAAGCTATTGATTTTCTTTCTGCTTTGCTCCTGACTCAGGCTGACTTTGATGAATCAGGTTCCACAAAGAACCAAAATACATTAAACGTGCAGTTGGATAAAACATTTTGTGAAGAAATAGTGGATGGAACAATGGCTCAGGGCAGTGCAGTGGCGGAAGCCTGCAACAAAGATAAGGCTGAGGAGATCAAGATAAACAACAACTTCAATAAATAAATGTTAAAAACTGGAATAGACTCAAAGGAGGTTGGAAGTAGATCAATTTATTTCAAGAAGCTGAGGGGACAAAATATTCGGCTCAGGGGAGATCACATCAAGCTAGGAAAGTGAAACAAGATGCCAAATATAAATAATACTGGAGAAGGGAAAATAAACTAAAAGCAGCTGCAGGAGAGAGCGAAAAAGGAATAGTTCATATAGCACCAATCCCGTCCTTAAATAGGAATGGGGGAGGTGATCCTTCTTATCAAAAGTGAGAAATTTCAGAGAAGTTATAATGTGATTTGTGCACAGAATAAAGCTTCATCTATACCATCTGAACTAATTACTTTAACTGACTAGCAACTTATTCTCTGATAACTGGAAGGGCCCTTCTTACTCAAGAATCTGTCAAGCTCATTTTTGAAGCATTACGGTGAATCCCCACTTGCTATGCAATGAAAAAATCAGTTCCTAAGGCTGAAGAGTCTCTGAAAAACCATTATTTCCTACATCTAATCTCATTTAATGCTTGTGGATAAATTTTCATCTTCACTTCGTGGGCAACAATGTGTTAAAATGGATCACCCATCTATGCCAGAACTTGTCTAATTTTTGATCCGTCTTCTTCAGGCAGGTGAGATGGACATTCACACCAATATTTTATTTGCGCATCTTCTTGATCTATGTCCTGAATCATCTCAATGAAATACCCAACGTGAGTGAATTCACTTCTCTCCCCAGTTTAAATAGTCTCTCTTACGCTTTCCCTAAGTTGTTAACACTGATGGCTTCAAATTGTGCTGAATATACAACAGTGAGCCAGGACTTGCATGTGCAGCCATCTTGCGTAAATATCCATTGACCTTTCTGAAGCAAGAAAACCATCTTAGACATAAAGAGCTGGAGCTATTTGGAAATTTGCATGCAGCTTTCAAACTGCATGACTGAGCTATAGTGAAAATAGGAGTTCAGAATTAGAGGCAGGAGTAGACAATTCACTGCTTCAAACTTTCAACACTCCAGGAAAGACTTTTGCTTCACTGAGTTGACCGAAGTTAATGTTTCACGTTCATTTAACCAAAGAACCAACTAAGGCATTGGAAAGACAAACAAAAGAGGGCGGCTCCATTTCAATTAGATCTATTTCTGAACTTTTCTTAACAAGGTTCAGAGAAAAAGAGTGCTGGACTCCTCTGAATGGAAACTACAAGATAAATCTCAGGCTTCCTGAAGCGAGGTTGTGCTCGGACTAAGTAGTCCATTCGAAATGTAATCCTGTGTGAGGAAATGTTCAACAACTTACCAAAGGCAAGCAAGGAGACTCTTCAACAATTCTCCCTTTTCTTCTTTGGCACCAACAGAGAGTTCACCCTGTAAAGTGAAAGCCTACATAGCTAAGCTTTCAAGCAGCATTCTGTTTAGCTCAGCTGGTTGGATGTCTGGTCCACGATACAAAGTGAACCCAACAGAGTGGGTTCAATTCCAGTACAGGATGATAATGCCATGAAAACCTTTCCTGAGATGTGGTTGGCTTTGATATGCCTGCCATATCTTTCCAATGAGAGATATTGTAAGCTTTGAGACTCTAGTGGTGGTATCCCTGCCCTGGGGCCAGAAACTCCAGGTTCCAGTTCAACCTGCTCCCAAGGTGCGTTTTAACACACTGAATGGCTGTAAATTGGGAGAGGGGAGTGTGCAGCGGGACCTGGGTGTCCTTGTGCACCAGTCACTGAAGGTAAGCATACAGGTGCAGCAGGCGGTAAAGAAGGCAAATGGTATGTTGACCTTCGTTGCGAGAGGTTTCAAGTACAGGAGCAGAGATGTGTTGTTGCAGTTATACAGAGCCTTGGTGAGGGCACACCTGGAATACTGGGTGCAGTTTTGGTCTCCTTTTCTGAGGAAGGATGCTCTTGCTCTCGAGGGAGTGCAGCGAAGGTTTACCAGGCTGATTCCAGGGACGGCAGGACGGATGTATAAGGAGAGATTGACTGGGTTAGGATTGTTTTCACTGGGGTTCAGACGAATGAGGGGGGGAATCTCATAGAGACTTATAAAATTCTAACAGGACTGGACAGAGTAGATGCAGGGAGGATGTTCCCGATGGTGGGTGTGTCCAGAACCAGGGGTCACAGTCTGAGGATTCAGGGTAGACGATTTAGGATGGAGATGAGGAGACATTTCTTCACCCCAACAGTGATGAGCCTGTGGAATTCATTACCACAGGAAGTAGTTGATGAAAAAACATTGAATGTGTTCAAGAGGTGGCTAGACATAGCACTTAGGGTGAATGGGATCAAAGTTTATGTGGAGAAAGCCGGATTAGGCTATTGAGTTGGACGATCAGCCATGATTGTGATGAATGGCGGAGCAGGCTCAAAGGGCTGAATGGCCTCCTCCTTCTCCTGTCTTCGATGTTTCTAGGTTTCTATCTTAGGACAGGTTGCTTAAAAATGTCTACCAAAGTAGTCTTTCCAGATTCAGGGGCTGCTGAGGAGACATGCTGCTTTAGCATTGGGATTTGACAAGTAAGAGGGAGAAGAAAAGGAAATGAAAGTGATATGCAGGTACCAGTACACATGTTCACATCCACAACAATGTGAAGCTGCATGCAGCAATAGGTTTCCACTAATTTCTCAGTCTCCAAAACTCATTTCACTTAGGACGGCAACAAAGAGAAATGCTGTTCAATCAACCAGTGTATATTAGGCTTTGTATTCAATTCTAAGGTGAAAAATCAGAGTTCTAATTTAGTCTTCTCTGCAATGGGTCCCCTGTAAAGTGTCCCTTTTATTTTCCTGCAATCGTCTTCAACTTAATTTTGATAATCAGCAACTAACTCAAGCTAGATGAAATCTATTGTGCTTCCCAAACAAAGATGTTAAATTAAGAATCAAATGACAATAAACAATTTAGGAAAACCTCCAAGAAATAGTTCTTCAACTCCCTGTAGTAAACACGCAAAAATGAAAAGTGGACTACTCAGAACATTTTACACATTTCAACAAGGAAGTCCGATTCAAGACTATCTCACTCATCTTCCAACTAAAATGATAGCAGAGTAATAGAAAACTGTATGTTAGCCGGATGAAACAGCTATAAATTACACCTACACTTAAAACCATCCCTGTCAGTTCTGGACAGATGCCGAAGTAATCATAATTTTTTCATGTTTCAACATTATCTTGGCATTAAACAACAACCTACTGGATCCCTACGTTCACTTAAGGGACTTGATGTGTTTACATTACTGACAGATCTTAGCAGTTATTCTGTTGGGATTTTTATTTTAAAAAATCATGAGATTGATGCTACTTTAATTGATAATGTGCAATGTCCATGTACTTTCACCAGCAGTTTCCCCACGAATGTTTCATCTTTCAGGAGACATTTAAAATGTTATGATTGTCTCCCACACACCATATGCTGACTTGGCTTGTATTTGTGGGTGTTTGTTCCAAAGGTTCACCTAGAGCATTTCACAATTTCTTGCAACCAACATTTTTCAAAGAATCTTTTCAAAGGACAATACTTTCATTAAAAGTTTTTTTGTTTTTCTACTGCTAATCAATGTTTTTTGTTTTCCATTTTAAACGGGAGCAAAGTGATATGCCATGCACCTAGTTATTGCTTTCATTGATATTATGGGGCCACAATTCTAAGCTCCTGTGCAGTTCACTCAAGAATGGCGGCAGTGAAGTAGGCAGTGTCTGGGCTCTCTGCCTGGGGCTTATCCACTCCAACCATTTTTCTTCTCTTTTCTTCATCTTTCTTTTTTTCTCTCGTCTCTTCCTTCGTCTTTTCTTGTTTTTTAGCGGAAGGCAAGCCCGGAGCTTGCTTCTGGCAGCGGCATTGAGGAGCCGGCTTGCGGAGGGGCGAGCATGAGGACCCAGTATTGGTGGAGGCAAAGTCAGAGAAGTGTAGGAGGAATGTTTCAGGCAGCGACAATTGTGGTTCCTCAGCATCACTGCAGCCGTGTCTGGTGGTGGTCTGCTTCAGCGTATTTGGCAGCATGGCCCACGATTCCATCACATGGGTCGGCCCGGGATTCCTTTACGTGGATTTTACGATGTTTTCTTTCCCGGGATCAGCGACCGGTGACAAGATTGTTCCTTGAGGAGGCTTCTGTGGAGTCTTGCGGCTCAGGATTTCAGCAGCTAAACATGGCGGTCTTACAGTGGCAATATCTTTCCCGAGTCCAGGAACTATGTTACTAATATAGGTACCGTGGTATGACGACTTAAAACACTTTTCACTGTTTTTTAGTAAAAAAAATACAAGTGATAATAAATGACTATTTGTTTCTATTCTATTCAATCTGACAGTACATCACAGATAGGCCTGGAGTTTCCACTGTTACAAATATGAGGTTATTATAGTATTACATTTTAAGGTTGTATCTTTTGGTTACTATACAACTACTTTATTTCAAAGGTAAGGTAGAAAAAGGGAGTTGTGTGACCGGTGTGGGAGTCTGCCTGTCAGTAAGCCTGAATGGTTAATTTGTTTGAGGTCACAGCAGCTCAGATTGTTTTATTGAGAGAAAGGTGCAAGGAGACAATTTCTGGGTGTACCGTATATATCCTAAGCCTCCTTAAATCCTAGAAAGGTGTCACAGGTATTGCGTTATAAACAGTGGTGTTAAAGTGACTGGGATGTTAAGTTTCAAGATAGGTCAATCGGTGTGCAGACAATTAAACAGACGTTTCAGAATACTCAGAAAAGGCACATTCCAATAAGAAAGAAAGTTTCAAGAGGATTCACCATCTGTAACCAACAAAGGCACATATATAGTACAAAAGTGGATGAAAAATCATATTATTCCACAAAAATAAGTGGAAAGTCAAAAAATTGGACAGAATATAAAGTACAGCAGAGAATGATTAAAATATTAATGAGGAGTGAGAAATTTGAGTATGAGAGAAAGCTAGCAATAAACATGAAACAAACAGTAAGAGTTTCTATTGGTGTTCAAAAAGTTATAAAAATGGTTAAGCAAAGTGAGTGCTGGTAATAATATAAAATAAGGGTATCGAATTGAACAGATATTTTTCATCTGTTTTCACCATAAAGGATGTAAATAAAATCCTAGACATAATTATGAATCAGAAGAGAAAGAAAGAATGGAATCTAAAACAATTACATTCACCAGGGAAAGGATATGCAGAAAATAATTATTACATTCACTCATGGGACCTGGGCATCACTGGCTGAGCCAGCATTTATTGCCCATCCCTAGTTGCCTTTGAGAAGGAGGTGGTGAGCTACCTTCTTAAACCACTGCAGTCCACCTGCTGCAGGTTGTTTGACAATGTGCTTCGGGAGGGAATTCCAGAGTTTTGACCCAGTGATGGTGAAGGAATGGCGATATATTTCCTAGTCACGATAGTGAGTGGCTTGGAGGGAAACTTAGTGGTTGTCATGTTCCCATGTATCTGCTGCTTTTGTCCTACTAGATGGAAGTGGTCATGGGTTGGGAAGGTACTGTCTAAGGATCCTTGGTGAACTAAAAGTTGACAAGACCCGAGGTACTGATAGACTTCATTCTAGGTTTTGTGTGGTCTGTAGCCAATTGAGATTTAAATAGCAAGCAATAGACTGAGACAAGTCTGCACCGTAAGCAGAAAACATAATGGTAATAAAAAGAAATTCTATCAAACATTATGTACATTGGCTGTGAGATGAGACTCCATAATGTTGGGTGTTCAGTCAGAGCCAAAAAAGCTTGCTTTATCAGCTGTTTAGGGGAGTGACAGCTGAGCAAAATTGGATGGATGTGTAACCTGACTGGCCAGGAGCTATATAAATCAACACCAAAGCTCAGGGCCTCCACTTAGCTGTAACTCAAAAGAAGAAGAGCTGAGCAGAATTGGACACTTTTTAGCAACTTTTCCGAGTTTGAAAAAAATTCAAGAGAGATACCACAGGGAAATCATGCATTGATTGTTGTTTGGCAGTTGTTGTTGGTGTTGGCTTTAATTTAGATTAAATAGTATTTAAGGTATAAGATTAGATAAATTACTACTCCATACAGAATTGAATATGTTTTAAACATAGAGGAAGTAAAAATGTAGGAAGTAAATGTATAGGGAGTAACTTAAAGAAAATTCATGGCAGGGCAGCTCAGCCAAGTGAAATGTTCCTCTTGTGCAATTTGTGAAGTCAAGGATGATTCCAGTATTCAGGATGGCCAGGCTGTAGGATGATGTTTCTCCCGTCTGCAATGGGTCACAGATTCTGGATATGTGACCGGCCATTTAGAACCGAAATGAGGTGACATTTCTTTACACAGAGAGCGATGAATATATGAAATTTTCTACCACAGAAGTCTGAAGATGCCAAGTCACTGAATATATTTAAGAAAGAAGTAGATTTCTAGAAGCTTGAAGTATCAGTGGATGTAAGAAGAAAGCTGAGTTAGAGGATCATCCATAACCATATTGAATGGCAGTGCAACCTCAATGAGCCAAATGGCCTGCTGCCATTCTTCGTTTCTATGACCCTTGCTTTTTATGTTTCTATGTTCAATATGGTGAAAGCAGGTAGAAGCTCACATTTGGATGCAATGCTGAATTCATGAGGAGTTAACGGCAGCTGGAAGGTTTGCCTTGTTCGGAGCTGGAAGAAGGAATCCACATTGTGACACACACAGGGAGAGACGGGCCTGAGGTTAGAAGCTGCCTGGCTGAGAAAACAAAATGAGAACGACACATTGGAATCTGTGAGCAACTGTGAGCTGTTTGTTATAGGAATCGTAATTCCATGGAGAGAGAGATGAGTAAAAAGAAACAATTTATTTCCACAGTTTAACGTATAAGTAGCCGATAAAAGAAAATTGTGTTTCATGAATGTTATGTTCTTCGATTCAAAGTAAAGGATTATGAATCTTATAAGAAGGATTATAAACAATAAATTGAATTCCTAATTTGAAGATAAGATGACATACACAGAATATTAAAAGACAGAATGTGTCCCCTTATCTGTCCTTAAGCACTGCTATCTATTTAAAATTCATAGTCATGGGATGGCTACATTACATCTAGTCCAGGTGCTAGTGATTTAGCACAATTTAAAGTGGGCCCCTTAATGGTAACAGACATCATATCACAACACACCTATATTTTTTTCCTGAATTAGGGGGTGTACATTCAGAGAATTAAACTACTTATATGACAGAAAAAGGAAATAATATTCTGTCTGAATGTATCCTTAGACAAAGCAATAAATTTTGGAAATTTCTGTAAAGTACCAGCCATTTGAATATTCATCAAAATTGCTAATGCTGACACAGCAACATAGCAACTAGGAGCAGGAATAGACGATGCGGTTGTTCAAGCTTCTTCTGCCATTCAACATGATCGTGGTTAATCACCCAACTCAGTTCCTGCCTTCTCCCCATTCCCTCGGATCCCTTTAGCTCTGAGAATTATATCTAACTCCTTGAAACCATTCAATTTATGGCCTTAACTGCTGAACCATAGCTGGAAGATATATTTTTCGTAATTCTGATGTGCACCTTCAGCCATATGTTGTTCACATCAGGACGTTCAGTGTTTCTGGGTGTACTATTGTCCTCACTTGACACTGTCATGCTGTTTTGGTGTTCATACTTGATACAATCTTGATCCTTGGCACCTGCTGACAATTTCTACCAGATTCCATGTGCCATCAGTTGGGTGGTGCACTCAGAGCTATCATTTGATATTCAGGTTGACTAATTTATTATCTGCATCCAGTCATGGGAATCTTTAATTTTCCCTGTATTTCAAATGATGCATCTCATAGACTTGGAAATGTCAGTGTGATGACGGGGCCAAGTTATTTGCACTTGTTTGCTACGCAGTAATTTTGTATTAATTCCATAGCACAATGAAGTTTGCAGATATTGAATGGTGATGCATATTCAGTTGTGATTGTGAGATATAAACTATAGTTGACAGTCGATTGCATTCTTCCCCTTAAACATGACAAGAATTTCGTGAAGTAATGTAAATTCTTTAGTTGAAGATAAGAGTTTATACATATAATTTAACTGATAGATGTATATACATTTTGTACACAGTTGCTATATTCTGAGGTCAGAGTTATGGGACTACTAGATCATAATTAGTAGTGGTTGATGGTGATTTATGATACACCCTCTTAGAAGTACATGTATATCGTATTCACAAGTTAGTCATGGGTTTTAGTTGGATTGATACAATAAAAGTAAAAGGTGATGTCTAACATCTTATTCTTTCAGGTATTCACTAGAAGTTTGAATTTCTCTTTAAAAGTTATTAGCTTCCACGGTGATCTCAATGCCCCTCTGAAAAAATTGTGGAATTTTAAATGAAAATTACACAGTGCAGATCTTGATTATACAATCATTTCCACTAGAAGCTCACTCACAATACTGAACACAAGCCCCCACCTGCCAGTGGATTAAGCATCCACTTGCACCCCTTAGGGATCCTCTAAAAAAAATAGACACTTGTATGGATTCAAGTTTAAACAATAGGCACATTTTAAAACTTGTTTTGTAAATTGAAACAATATTCAAGAACTGTTGTACCCTAACATCCTAACGATTTTTTCCTAGCATTTGTACAAATTTTTAAAATTACCTTAAGTTATTTAACGTTAGGCTTCCCCCATACAACAACTAAAACACAAGAATTAGAAGAAGGGGTAGGTCATTTGGCCATTTGGCCCCTCAAGCCTACTCCATCATTTCATAAGGTCATGGCTTATTTGAATGTGGCCTCATCTCCGCTCTCCTATCTGCCTTTTCTAATCCTTGATTTTCTTGTCAACCTTGAATACATTCAATGATCCAATCTCCAACACTCTCTGAAGAAGAGAATTTCACAAACCCTCAAGGAAGAAGGCAAAGACAGGTTATAAGATAGTATTGGCAGATAACGTCAAGGATAATCCAAAGAGATTCTACAAATACATTAAGAACAAGTGGGTAAATAGAGAGAAGGTAGGGCCTTGTAAAGATCAAGGAGGTCGTCTTTGTATTGATCCCCAGGAGATGAGAGAGATAATAAATGAATATTTCATATCAGTTTTTACTGTGAAGAAAGAAATGGAGTCTAGAGAGTTCAGAGAAATAAACTTCAAGATTTTCAAAACAGTTCATCCAACAGAAGAGGATGGTCAGGAGGTCTTAAAGATTATAAAGGTGGATAAATCTCTAGGACTTGATCTAATGTATCACAGAACATGTTGGGAAGTAAGGGAAGAAATTGTGAGACCCCCTTAAAGAAATATTTGCATCATCTATAACTACAGATGAGGTGCCTGATGGCTGGAGGGTGGCTAATGTTGTACCTTTGTTTAAAGAAGGGTTTAAGGAGAAGCTGGGGAACTATACACCTGTGAGTCTGACTTCAGTTGTGAGTAAATTGTTGGAGGTGATTATAAAAGATAGGATTTATGGACATTTAGAGAGGTAAAGATTTGATTAGGAATAGTCAGCATGGTTTTGTGTGATGAAAACTGTCTCTCACAAACTTGATTGGGTTTTTTGAGCAAGTTACCAAAGATTGATGATGGCAGAGCAGTAGATGCTGTTTATTTGGATTTTAGTAAAGCCTTTGGCAAGGTTCCGCATAGTAGATTAACTAACAAAGTTAGGTCACGTGGGATTCAGGGTGAGCTTGGCAACTGGATACATAATTGACTAGTGGCAGGAGACAATGGTGGAGGGTTGTTTTTCAGATTGAAGGCCTGTGACCAGCGGTGTTCCACAGAGATCGGTTCTGGGTTCACTTTTGTTTATCATCTATATAAATTATTTAAATGAGAATATAGAAGGCATGGTTAGTCAATTTGCAGAAGACACCAAAATTGGTGGCATGTAGACAATGAAGAAGGTTCTCTAAGATTACAAAGGGATCTTGATCAAATGGGTCAATGGGCTGAAAAATAGCAGATGGATTTCAATCTGGATAAATGCGAGGTATTGCATTTTCATACAACAAACAAGGGTAGGGCTTATACAATTAATGGCACGGCCTTGGGTCGTGCTGTACAACAGAGAGACCTAGGGGTGCAGGTACTTAATTCTTTGAAGTTTGCATCACATATAGACAGGATGGTTAAAAAGGCATTTGACACGCTTGCCTTCATTGCTCAGTCCTTTGAGTATAGGAGTTGGGAAGTCATATTGAGGTTGTACAGAACATGCGTGAAGTCTCTTCTAGAATACTGTGTCTAGTTCTAGTTGCCCAGTAATAGGAAGGACATTATCAAGCAGGAGAGGATTCAGAAGAGATTTACCAGGAGGTTGCCAGGTACGGAAGGTTTGAGTTATAAAGAAAGGCTAGATAGACTGGGGCTTTTTTGACTAGAGTGTAGGAGGTTGAGAGTCGACTTGACAGAAGTTTATAAAATAATGAAAGGTTTAGATAGAGTTATTGGTAGTTGTCTTGTCCCTAGGAGGGGGTATTTCAAGACTAGGGGCTTCATTTTTAAGGTGAGAGGAGAGCGATTTAAAAAAGAAATGAGAGGCAATTTTTTTACACAAAGGGTGTTTCATGTGTGGAGTGAACTTCCTGAGGAAGTGGTGTATGCGGGCACAATTACAACATTTAAAAGATATTTCGATAGATAAGTGAATGGGAAAGGTTTGGAGGGAGAGGGGCCAGGAGCAGGCAGGTAGGACTAATTTAGTTTGGAATTTTGTTCGGCATGGCATTGTTGGATCAAAGGGTCTGTTTCCATGCTGTATGACTCTATGACTTGATGACTTTATGACCCTCGGAGAGAAAAAGCTCTCCTTATCTCAGTCCTAAATAATTATCATAATTTTCAGTGACTCTTAGTTCTAGACTCTCCCACAAAGCAGTGTATCCTCCCAGGTTCCAATCTATCAAGTTCCCTCAGAGTCTTACATGTTTCAATAAGATCACCTCTCATTCTTTTCAATTCTGAGGGTATAGTCCCAATCTGTTCAACCTTTCCTCTTAAAACAAAACATCACTTTATCCGAGGAATTGGGCATGTGAACCTTCTCCAAACTACATCTAAAGAATTACATTTTTGCAAGTGAGGAGATCAAAATTATACATACAACCCCAAATGGGGTCCAACTAAAACCTTGTACAGGAGAAGCAACACATCTCTATTTTTCTACAAGATTCCACTTGAAATGAATGCCAACAATTCATTTGCCATCCAATCCTTTACTGTGCCAACATAACAATGATTTTAAATTCATGCACCAGGACACCCAGATCCCTCTGTACCATGTAATTCTGTAATCTCTTTCCATTCACATAACAGACTGCTTTTCCATTCTTGCTGCTGAAAAAGACAAGTTCATGTTTTCCCACTTCATTCTGCACTTGCAAATTTTTATCCACTCATTCACTTAACCTACAGCTGGTGAACTACACCCACTCATTAAAATGTTGGTTTCTCTTTTGGTGACATACCCGCTTTTAGCTGTAGTCATCAAACAGCACATTACCACTCTTATATTTGCAAAGGAACATTTTTCAACTAAGAGAATGAACCTCTAAACAAAATTACATTTGAAAATGTTGCATAACTGCATTGGTTCATGGCAGATTTTACGTGTAGCCTAACAGCAATATATGTAGGAACATAGAAACAGGAGAATGTCAATCGACCCATTAAGCCTGCTCTGCAATTCAGTATAATCATGACTGATCAAACATTTCAATGCCATATATCCATCCCATCCACTGTGTGCATTTTTGTGGAACCTTGAAATAAAACCAAACACCTCTCAAAAGAAGAGCAATTTTAGCTGATACTGGCATAGGATTGTAATTTTGCTCAACATGGATACTCCCCCAGGATAATTATTTCAACCATATTCCCATTGAATGTGAATAATGAATGTTTAGGATATTAAGAAGACCTCAAACAGATACTTGGAAGAATTTAATAAGAACGACTTTCACTGAAGTAATGATTTTTTTTTAGAAAGCCCAGGAACATCTTCCATTAAATCACTCTTATGCAGGGGGTACAAGTGGAAGGTCATATTCTGCTCTTTCTCCATGTTGGTGCAAGATTGAAACTCAGATCTGGTTTGCCTCAGGGAATTTTAGGGCATATTTGAGGAGGAACATTGATAAGTTAATAACATTTTTCATATTAGCTCCAGTGAAAGGTGTTTGGCAAATTGGTTTTGCTTAAGACCATTGAATACAGAAGTTGGGGAGTCATGTTGAGGTTGTACAGGATGTTGGTGAGGCCTCTTCTAGAATATTGTGTCCAGTTCTGGTCACCTTTTTATAGGAAGGATATTATTAAGCTGGAGAGAGTTCAGAAAAAGTTTACCAGGATGTTGCTGGGAATGAAAGGTTTGAGTCATAGGGAGAGGCTAGGACTTTCTTCACCGCAGCATAGGAGATGAGGGGTGACTGTGTAGAGGTTTATAAAATCATGAGGGCTACAGATAAGGTGAATGGAAGGTGTCTTTTCCCTAGGATGAGGGATTTCAAGACTACAGGACATGTTTTTAAGGTAAGAGGAGACAAATTTTAAAAGGACATGAGGAACAACTTCTTTACACAGAGAGTGGTTCTTGTGTGGAATGAACCTCCAGAGGAGGTAGTGGTTGTGAGTATAGTTACAACATTTAAACGACATTTGGATAAGTACATGAATAGGATGATTTGGAGGGACATAGGCCAGGACCAGGCAGGTGGGATTAGTCCAGTTTGGGATTATGGTCGGCATGGACTGGTTGGACCGAAGGGTCTGTTTCCGTGCTGTATGACTCTATGACTCCAATTCAGTATTCATTTTCTTCTTTTCAACATAAGCTCAAATAATGTTCAGATTTTATAAAAAATGTCAATAAGAGGTTGTGAGTTACATTATTTTCCTCAACCAGCCTCCATCTGGTGAAGAATGCCATTGGTGTCTGAATGGCATCAGACTTCTTGCTGATTCCTTCACTACCTGCAGATCCACTGCAGATCCAATCTCGCAGCTATGTCCTTTAGAACACAACCAGTTTGGTCAAGTTAAGTTATGAGGACAAGTCTCATAGACTAGGTTTATATTCATTTGAGTATAGACAACCAGAAAGTCATCTAACTGAAATTTTTAAATGAGGAACAGTTTCCTCTAGTGGAGGAGGCCAGAAGCCAAGAGCTTAACCTTATCATTAAAGCTCGTCCATTGTTAGGTGGTATCAGTGACCATTACTGAATTCATATGGGCCTTGAAATCTGGAAATCTTTGTCAACAAACTATTGAGATTCAGACAATTAAAAATGTTAATACTTTGATAATATTTTGTTAGGTAAGTGTATTACAGAATAAAGATTCGAGGCAGATAGACAGAGTTCAAATACAGATCAAACATATATAATTGAATACCAGAAAAGATTTAAGAGACTAAATGGTCTATTTCTGTTCCTAGCTGATAATTCCTCTATTTAGGCTAAAGACTTATGAATACCTTTCCCTAAAAGAAAATATATCCAGGAGCACAGAAAATACCCTGACTATGTGGTGAAACTGTTCACTTGGAGTTTCAATTGAAATTATTTTCATACAAGTGCCTTCCTTCTCTTCCACACACCCACGGGAAAGTCAGTGTTTGGTTTATGGAAATAAGGATGATTCATAGGGCAAGTGTTCAACTCTGCACATCAAAAAGGATTATAATAAGTTACTGCAGCAGATTCATTAGAATCAGAAAGCAGGATCAAGACAAACTCAGAAAAGCAGAATATATTCCAATTAATGTCAGCTTTATCCATCATGTTACCACAGCTTGGTTAATCGCAATTATGATAACTGAAAAGATTTGCAATGAACTGAAAATGTTTTCCACATAAAAGATTAGTGCACAGTGCAGTATGTTGACACTGAATGGTTATCAAAGATTCTAAATTATTGTGTGCTATCCAACATTTTTATAATAAGTTCTATTTCGAGGTAAGTACAAGATTAGCGAATCCCTGTAATATAGCTCGGACTATTGATTTCCTGTCAAACCAGTGACTACTCTTTATTTATCCATGAAAAAAGATCATATGTTGTACACATGTGAAAAGAATCCTGCCTAAGGTTATAAGCTATTCACTGGCCTCTCATGATCCTGTTATTTATCAATGTAAACATGTGAATTGATGTGCAATATTTGTACCATATTCATTTTTGCATACTGGGGTCTCCAGATCAGAAGGATTCATTTCTCTATTGTACAACATTGAACGTTGTAAAATTCAAGGCAGGATTTTTCATTTAGGAACATTGTAGGAGTAACATTTGAAAGCACTAGTCTCTATCACAGCAGATTGCCTTTCAAACTCTTCCTTTCTTCTCTTTTTTTTGGCATTGAATTCTTCCTGGGGAAATTCTGTGTCACGTCTGGTAACATTGTGTAAAGAAGCAAACTCTCTTGCTTTCGTGATAGCATGAAGATCCAGTAAATGAATCACAGGAGAAATGCACTGCTTCCCTGCCTTGGCTATAATGTTTCCAAGGTTTGTGAGCAATGAAGAAAGGCATGAGAGGGATTCTTACACCTCGGCTTAAACCAATTCATGATAGTATGACAGAGTGAAGTCTTTCCAAGGCTCAAAGGTAGCTGCTCACAGAATCCAAATTGGACAACTGTCATGAACACATAGCTCCAGACCTAGGTACAACCTTTGTCTATGTATGGACAAACAAACGACATTTCAAAGATAAGGGTGATTACCCTTGATTTGAAGGCAGTATTTAAATATGGTGTGGCATCAAGGAACCCTAGCAAAAGTGAAGTCAATGGGGATTGAGAAAATGTTCTTTGCTGTCTGGGTTTGTACTTAGTTCAAAAGAAGGTGGTTGTGATTGCTCTGGACCATCACGTCAGACACAGGATATCTCTGCAGGAATGCCTCAAAGTTGTATACTAGGCCCAACCATATTCAGCTACTCCATCAAGGGCTTGACTTCCATCAGAAAGTCAGAAGTAGGGATGTTTGCTAATGTTTATGCAGTTTTCAGTACCATTCATTACTTCTCAGATGATGAAGCAATCTGTGTCTTTACGCAGAAGACCTGGATAATAGTTAGGTTTGGGCTGACAAGTGGCAAGTAACATTTGCACCACTCAGGCAGACAATGACCATTTCCCACAAGACAGAACCCTAACTGTAGCAATTGTAATAAGATCAGCCAGATGGACCTCATAGAATATGATGTCTCTGACTGGGGCTGTTAACCTGGTCCAATCAGGGAGCCCAGGGACAGGAATATCAGAGGTTCTGTTCACTCAGAGCTGCTTTGAAGAAGCTGGATCAGTGTCAAGGGCTTTCCCTTGAATACAAGGGTGACTGGTGATGGGGTACCAGCCTCTGTGGAGTTATTTCACTAACCATCTCTCTCTGACATTCAAAGGTGTTGCAATCACCAAAGTGTCCACCATCAGCATTCTGGGATGGGGGGCACCATTGATCAGAAAGTGAACTGAACCAGGAATTTAAATACAGTGGCTACAAGAATAGGTCAGAGGCCGAGAATTCTGTGGTGAGTAACTGACCTTGTTTCTCCCCAAAATTCTTTCATCATCTACAAGGCACAACTCAGGAATATGGTGGTGTATTCTCCACTTAGCCAGATAAATGCAACCGCAACGACATTTAACAAATTCAACACAATTCAAGTCAAGACAATCCGCTTGGGTGAATGTCATCATTCTTTCATAACCATTGAGTAGAATTTCTAGAACTTTATCCCTAACACCCCACTGCGGAAGTATGTTCACCAATAATTACAACAGTTCAATAAAACATCTTAGTTATCTCCTTAAGTATCTCCAACCAGTTGGCCTTACCAATGGCATCCAGGTCTCATTAAGAAATTAATTAAAAAGTCAAAGAGGATGAGATTTGTTCACGTCACAGCTCTGCGAGATGTGTCCCTCTGTGAATTAATTTCTCCAACAGCAATTTCTTAAACTAGAGAAGGTTATGATTATACTCCAGTTTATGATCTTCAATTAAATGCAAAGTGACACGCACCAGGCTTGAACTGCTGAGGTCTTTGGGAGCATAAAGAGAAGAATCTGCTGGATAGCTCTGCACTTGAGATGGAGAGATAAGGAATATCACCCATTGGTTTGCCTGCAATGTAAACTGTAAGGAAATTCCTCCATTTTTATCATATTGTTGAGACAGTCCTGCATTGTAACAAGAAATGAGAATAGTAGTTGAAATAGTTGACAGCTCAATATTATTTTTAGATTTACAAAGGAACTTATTAAGTATAACATTAGGCTTCAATAAATACCTGTTGCTACAATGTACAATCAATACCAAGAATCAACATATTGCGGCTTTGGATTACCAACTTGCTGTCATAATTGCATGCTCAGTTGAATACCACCCATAATTATTGTTTTAACGTTTGGGTTGGAACCAACATTAATACAAGGATATTAATTCATCATCCTCCCCTGTGCCATGAAGAGCACAACACAGAATATATGATCACTTTGATAGCCTCCACTCATAAGATTTAAACATATACACAACAGTCCTGAGATGTGAGAACCTTCAAACATTTCATTGACATGAATCACTCCATCTGGCGCAGCATGCCAATGTGGAGGAAAGAAATTGAATTCAGGGAATGCAGAATCTGGTGCCCCTCTCCTTACTCCGCTGAAAAAGATGCATTATATCAGAATGAAACATCATGTTTGCTAAGTTTCATGTAACAATTTAACAACTGCAGCTGTTAATGTCCTAAGTAGAACCTGTCACACATGATATAGCTGTTAAAAAATCTTGCCAATGATGGTTAGTTCCAATAAGTTTGACAATAACCAAGGGTGCAAGTGGTCCCCTGTGTAAAAATGTTTGTTTTAAAAGAAAAACGGAACCACTCAAATTGGGATGAGCTTACAGTATCTGGGCAACATTTTATTTTGTTTTTGTTGATTTTATCACCATTTAGCACCAATTGGAAAACAGCATCTCAGTGAATCAGGACACTTTGGTTATTCTACACTTTCTGAAGTAGATTCAATGCAATAGCCTCTATTAACTGTGAGGCAATAGGAAACAGGCTAGCTCAATAATTTTTGTGGGCAGATCACATTAATATTAGTCAATCTGTTATATTCTCATACCTTGATATTTTTACACTGCTAGTACTGTAATCTACAGTCTAGGCAGGAAAAATACAGTTCTGAGGAAGGGTCACCAGACCCAAAACGTTAACTCTGTTTTTTCCTTCACAGATGCTGCCAGACCTGCTGAGCTTTTCCAGCAATTTCTGTTTTGTTTCAGGAAAAATACTGTGCAGTCTTAAACTAGATCAGTATATTGACTTTTTTTCAGATATGACATTTTTAATAAGAAATTACTTTGTAAATCTGAGTGATACACTACATTTAATCATGAAGCAATACAATTGATACTTCCTGACATTTTTTTTATTCAATGTACATAATATTAGCAGAATTACGTTCTTTGTAACTTGTAAGGTTCCTGTGAACTAAATTATTTATATAGTCCTGAATCTCTGTAGAGGCTCTCTCATCTCTCAATGACAGCCAATTGAATCCCTGTGCAACACAGACCAGGTTTTAAGCAGCTTAATGAGCAAAGAAATCTTGGTCAACCGTGTCACAAAAGAAAGCAGTAACTTTTATAAGTGGTCATCCAGCAAGCATGACCTTTGACAGTGACAATTCAAAGATACAAAAAATTCTAGCTGTGGTTCACTTTGTATCACTCTTGCCATTGTGATAGAAGGTTGTGCTCTCAAAGTCACACTCTGGAGACATTTGCACAAAGTGCAGATAATACCCTAGCAAAGTATCATGAGGGGCCGTGGTCTTTTTGCATGATGCACTGAACCAAAGCCCTAACTGCCCACTCAGATGTGTTTCAAAACAGCACTATGTTGTTTTCTTTCAGTTATGTGGGAATGTGCAACACTTTGAATTGTCACTGTTCTGGTATCACATAGCCCATCTGGTCAATATGGCAACATTCCCAATTTTGGCAACACAGGTCCTAGCAGTGACCCTGTTGTCCTCTACTGAGAAAAGAAGTAAGAAACAGAAACACAGGGCCTGAAACAATGTCATTCAAAGGACCAGGCACTCTAATTCCAAGTAAACTTTTGGAACTTTTCCTTTTGGAAAGCGTCTACAAGTACTTCTGAGATCTTTGGAGGTGTTTTGGTGCATTCTTTACAGTGTGTTATTACAGACATAAAGGGATGACAGAGGCATAATTGACTTGTGAACATAAGACAGCAACTGGTGTGGGGCTGCAGCATTAGTGCCTCTGACTCTGGAGCCCAACAAGAAGATGAAGTAGGGACCATGGAGAGGCTCAAGTCTGCTCCATGTCCTCTGGAGTCAGTTTAGTGCATGTTACTTGACAGAATTTAATAGCTGTGGGTTTGGTACTCCCATGCTTGGGAAGCCCAACAGCTAAGTGGATGGCAAGAATGCCAGTTTTTCAGGTAAGTGACTATCTAGTACAGTACACAGGCTGGGCCCATGATCAGTCAGTCCATGATCTTCCATCCCAAGATCTTCCCTTTTGCAATTCCTTAGCCTGCCCCTTACAATAGGTTTTAATTTGGGAGGTATTGGTTAACAGTTTTGTAGTGTCATGAGTCTCTGGGGCAGCTACTGGAAATCAAGTCCTGCTATTCCTGGAGTTGTCACAGAAGTTAAAAGTATGCAAAATTCCCAGTTTACCTAATTTTCAGACAGGGTTTGATAGAAAGAATGGACCAGGTCACTGGGCTAACAAGAATCAGTATTTATTACAAGTAATTAGACTCCAGCTGCAGGTATACAGTTATAAACTGTTGGCTTGTAACACTGCTAAGTAAAACTCAAAACCCTTATAAACTCCTCCTTACACACACATACACAGGGAAAATACTCAAGGATGTACAGAGGGAAAGTAGAAAAGCAGCTCAGTGGTCTTTGTTTACAAGACCTGTTGAGTTGGTTTTTGCTGATCAGAAGGTTTCTTCCTTTACCGAATGTTTCTACTGGTTTGCAAGAAACACAAGGTGGCTTATAAAGTTCACTTATAAGGTATGCCTGACTTACCAATTAAAAGCACTGCTAACAGCAACTTCTGAAAGGTGGATATGTTAGTTTACTTTGTGTTTAAAGTGGGTTTTGACTCCAGTTTCTGAGCTGGTTGAGATCTGATCACTTCTCTGTATCTTGTTCCCAACCCCAAGCTGTTCACTTACTTGAGAACCAATCGCATGCTTCTTGGCAGACTAAAGGCCTTTGTCATCCATAACTGGTCACTAGTCCATAGACAAATCAACTTCTTGTTGACAACTAAAGCTGCATCTTTTCACAACATCCTGACTCCAGTCCATCTGCAACTCAAACTTACAGTCATGGAGTCATACAGCACAGAAACAGGCCCTTTGGTCCAACATGTCCATGTCAACCAGTTCTCTTAAACTAGTCCATTTGCCTGCATTTGGTAAAAAATCCTGTAAACCTTTCCTATTCATGTACCTGATCAAATGTCTTTTAAATGTTCTAAGTGTACTATGCATCTACCACTTCCTCTGGCAGTTCAGTCTATATAGTCACCACACTCTGTGAAAAAGTTGCCCCTCATGTTCCTTTTAAATCTTTCCCTCTCACCTTAAAACTATGCCCTCCAGTTTGAATTCTCCTACCCTAGGGAAAAGATTTTTGTTATTCACCTTATCTATGCACCTCATGATTTTATAGTCTTCTATAAGGTCACCCCTCAATCTCTTACTCTCCAGGGAAAAAAGTTCCAGCCTATCCAAACTCTCCTTATAACTCAAACCCTAGTTCTGGTAATATCCTTGTAAATCTTTCTGCACCCTTTCCAATTTAATAATATCCTTCCTACAGCTGGGTGACCAGAACTGCATGCAGTACCCCAAAAGTGGCTTCACCAATGTCCTGTACAGCTGCATCACGATGTCTCAACTCCTACACTCAATGCACTGACCAATGAAGGCAAGTATGCTACATGCCTTCTTCACCACCCTGTCTACCTGTGATGTCATTCTCAAGGAACTATGTTCCTGAACCCTTAGGTCTCTCTGTTCAGCAATAGTCCCCAAGGCCCTACAATTAACTGCATATGTCCTGCCCTGGTTTGTCTTACTAAAATGCAACACCTCACATTTATCTAAATTAAACTCCATCTGCCACTCTTCAGTCCATTGGCCCAGCAGTTTAAGATCCCATTGTAACAAAGATAACCACCTTCATTATCCACTATACCATCAATCTTGGTGTCATTAACAAGCTTACTAATCATGCTTCCTAAATTCTCATCCAAATCATTTATATAAATGACAAACAACAGTAGACCCAGCCCTCATCCCTGTGGTACACCGCTGGTCACATGCCTCCAGTCTGAACATCAACTCTCTACCACTACCCTGTGTCCTACTGTCAAACCAATTTTGTATCCAATTGGCTAGCTCTCCCTGGATCCCATGTGATCTAACCTTACAAACCAGTCTACCGTGCAGAATCTTGTTGAAGGCCTTGCTAAAGTCCTTCAGTTATTGTTTGTTCACATAGCTGTTTAAATGATGCTTGCACTGTGTGTCAGGTTCCTTGCTTTTCAAAACGTGCAGCAATCCTTGGAAAACACGAGTTTTAAACCAGTTTTCTTATTTCAGCTCATAATTTTATATAAGTTCATAGTTTTATTGTAATCCCTGCTACCTTCCTTCTCTGTAATGCTGAATATTCTGATCACTATCTCTATCCTGAAGTTGTTGAATTCAGGAGCACTATGTATTAGAATGAAGTGATGGAATTCTGAAAAAGTTGGAGTTTGCGGAGGGAGTAATTTCTGATTCTGGCAGCAATAACACATTGGAGTTATGTAAAGCAACATGGTTTACTTTGGGATGTTTTTGGGAAGGGTCGGTAAATTGAAGATCATTAAATCTCAGGATAAAAATCTTCAATTGCGTGAGATGTGTATCCCTGTAAGTGTTATTCTTTTTTCAGGATGCTGGAATGTAGAATCATCTCTTAAATTCTCCGTTCCCACTCGAGGAATTCTCAAAAGGGTGAAGAAAACTACTAAGAACATAAAACATAGAACATAGAACAGTACAGCACAGTACAGGCCCTTCAGCCCACGATGTTGTGCCAAACTTTTACTCTAATCCTAAGGTCTAGCTAACCTCCACCCCTACCTTGTATTATCATCCATATGCCTATCTAATAGCTGCTTAAATGTCCCCAATGAGGCCGACTCCACTACCGTCTCCGGCAATGCATTCCATGCCCCAACCGCTCTCTGAGTAAAGAACCTATCTCTGATGTCTCCCCTATATCTACCTCCACTCACTTTAAAACTATGCCCACTCATAATAGCTACCTCCACTCTAGGAAAACGTCTCTGGCTGTCTACTTTATCTATACCTCTGATCATTTTGTACACCTCTATCAAGTCACCTCTCACCCTTTGTCATTCTAAAATGAAAAGCCCTAGCTCTCTCAACCTTTCCTCGTAAGGCCTTCCCTCCATTCCAGGCAACATCCTGCAAATCTCCTCTGCACCTTTTCCAATGCTTCCACATCTTTCCTGTAATGAGGTGACCAGAACTGGACACAATACTCCAGATGTGCCAAACCAGGCTTTTGTATAGCTGGAGCATAACTTCACGGCTCTTGAACTCAATCCCTTTATTAATGAAAGCTAACACACCATATGCCTTCCTAACAACTCTATCCACCTGGGTGGCAGCTTTCAGGGAACTGTGGACATCAACCCCAAGATCTCTCTGCTCCTCCACACTGCCAAGAATCTTTCCATTAACCCTGTATTCTGCTTTCAAGTTTGTCCTTCCAAAATGAATCACCTTACACTTTTCAGGGTTAAACTCCATCTGCCACTTCTCAGCTCAAAAGTGGTTGTTGTGCGGGAGTGATGCAGGAGTGGGTGAAGAGCCCTCAACATCATTATTGTTCAGATATCCAATCCACTTTACATGTACATATATTCATAACAATAGTACTTTATGCAGCAAAACTCTGACATACATGGCAAAACTATAAACTTTACAGCAATCGTAGCAAAGTAATATATCTCATGTGAATATTAAAATCCATCTTTTATTCAATACTTGAACTTTTCTCATAATTCTTCATATGACTGTGTTCTAAATTAATGTGTTCAATTTTACATCAAATTCATAAAAAGTTTAAAATTGCTCTTTGCACTTAATTGCAAATTCTCTGAATTATAGCCTTATTAATAGTGCTCAATTATAACTGTCTATTTATAATTACTCTTCCAGTTTTTACACTGACAGTTGTTTATAGGTCAGAGATTTTGTCACATTCTTGATTTAGTCACAGCTGCAGTGCATAACAAGTAACAAACAGTGAATAAAACAAAAACTAAATACTGCAGCTGCTGGAAATCTGAAACAAGAACAGAAAAAGCTGGGTATAATCAGCAAATCTGGCAACATTTGTGGGAAGAGACAAAGTTAATATTTCAGGTTGATGACCTTTCAACAGAACTTCCTTGGCATGCAAGTAGCCCCGTGCTGTAGCTCCACTACGTTCAAACCTTATTTTTATGTATGCCTGGTGCTGCTGGTGGCATGCTCTCCTGCACTCCTCAATGAATCATGGCTGGTTCTCTGGCTTAATGAAGGAAGAGACATCAATCTGCTCGTTCTTCTCAACAATATTCATTCAGAAATACTGGTGAGGAATCGTTCTTCTACCAATTATGCACAATGTTCCCACTTTGCAAATTTCATGTTCAGTGCAGGACAAGTCCCTAATCTCTCTACATTAGACTGACCCTCTCTCTCTGAAGGAACCTAGCCCTTTGCCTGGTTCTTAGTGAGAGGTTTAACTAGCTTAATATCCAGTTTGACAGAAAGGCCATTGCACTGGAATACAATGTCAGAAATTGTGAGACTATGCACTTTGGTATGAGGAATAGAAGAATAGACTATTTTCTGAAGAGGAAAGATTTTGGCAATCTGAAACACAAAGAGACTTGGGAGTCCTCGTTCAGGATTCTCTTAAGGTTACCATGCAGATTCAGTTGACAGTTAAAAAGGCAAATGCAATATTAGCATTTATTTCAATAGGGCTAGAACACAAGAGCAGAAATGTACTGCTGAGGCTATGTAAGGCTCTGGTCAGACTGCATTTGGAATATTGCGAACAGTTTTGGGCCCCAAATGTAAGGAAAGATGTGTTGACTTTGGAAGGGGTCCAGAGGAGGATTACAAGAATAATGCTGGAAATGAAGAGCTTGGCATATGAGAAGTGGTTGAGGACTCTGGATTTGTAGTTGATGGAGTTTAGAAGGATGAGGGGTGATTGATTGAAACTTACAGAATACTGAGAGGCCTGGATAGAGTGGACGTGGAGAAGATGTTTGCACTAGTAGGGAAGTTTAGGATGAGCGCATAGCTTCAGAGTGAAGGGACAATCTTTTAGAACTGACATGAGGAGGAATTTTTTGTGGAACTCATTGCTGTGGAACATTGTGGCGATCAAGTCATTGAATGCAATTAAGACATAGATACACAAGTTCTGAATTGGTAAGAGGATCAAGAGTTATGGACAGAAGGCAGGAAAATGGGGTTAAGAAATATATCAGTCGTGATCGAATGGTGCTGGGCCGAATGACTTAATTCTGCTTCTTTATTTTATGGTCTTATGGATGGGGTCTCTGTGGTTGATAGCAATGCTGATTGTGATTGTGATTGTTGAGGGCAAGGTGTAGAGCTGGATGAACACAGCAGGCCAAGTAGCATCAGAGGAGCAGGAAGGCTGACGTTTCGGACCTCGACCCTTCTTCAGAAATGCGGGAGGGGAAGGGGGTTCTGAAATAAATAGGGAGAGAGGGGGAGGCGGATAGAAGATGGATAGAGGAGAAGATAGGTGGAGAGGAGACAGACAGGTCAAAGAGGTGGGGATGGAGCCAGTAAAGGTGAGTGTAGGTGGGGAGTTAGGGAGGGGATAGGTCAGTCCAGGGAGGACAGACAGGTCAAGGGGGTGGGATGAGATTAGTAGGTAGGAGATGGGGGTGGGGCTTGAGGTGGGAGGAGGGGATAGGTGGGAGGCAGGACAGGTTAGGGAGGTGGGGACAAGCTGGGCTGGTTTTGGGATGCGGTAGGGGGAGGGGAGATTTTGAAGCTTGTGAAGTCCACATTGATACTATTGGGCTGCAGTTGAGGGCAGTTTTGTTTGAAGTGCCCAGCCCTGTCATAATTCCTACGTCTCTTTGGAGCATTCTTTCAGCAGGAATGGATGCATGGATTTTTTTGGAGATAGGCCAATGAGGACTGGATCTACATTTGCTGTTCAGCAAGCTGTTCCACCTGCCTATTCAGAAACCCTTGTAAATGTCTCAAAGATCTGTTGCAGATTTCTTTGAACATCCACACCTCTTTCCAGTGATTCACGATGGGCTTTCCTGCACAAATGTTCTATCATGGCAGCTGCCTGTGCACTCACATGACATCCCTGGACATCAATGCCAGTTGTGCATTTGTAATCTCCTTATCTCCACACAGAGCATAGCAGACCAGGGCATAACAAGAGTTCTCAGAGGATCAATAAGGAACTCAGGGGAATGCTCTTTAGCGGAGAGTGGTTAGAATGTGGAATTCGCCACCGCACGGATTAATTGAAGTAACTAGCATAGATGTATTTAAAGGGAAGCTAGATATTACATGAAAAGTAAACATAGGATTAGACAAAGCAGACTAGAAGATACTCATGAGCAGTAAATACCAGCAATGAGCTGTTCACACATACCTATTTTTGTAAATTCTGTAAATTCTATGCGTCAGGAGTCTAAGCATTTTTATAGAGACTGTGACAGAATTCTATCAGCTCCTAAATTAAGATCTTCAACTCATTGCCACAGTCAGCACAGCATTTCCTGTTTGGGTCTTTGAAGGAGGTTATTTTATCAGACAGTCTGCAGTTCAGGTTTTTATATTAATTGGAACACACCTATTCATGTCAGCATGAAGCCTGAGTTGTTCGGAGGTAAAGATCTTATAAGTGTGCTGCCAGAGAGCATTGAGAACCTCACTCAAATTCATCTCATTCTCCTTATGAGCCAGTCAGATGGTCAAGTCTAGGAAGTCGGCCACTTGGACAAGGTTCACAAGTGGCCTGGCAACTGGACAAAAACCCATTTTTAAATCAAATCAGGACAAACACACATGATCCTCTTAGACGTAACAATAAAAGTGACAAGTTTCTGCTTTATTATGTCACACCTTCTAGACCACATCGGTGCTGTATATTTAAGGCAGTTACCCACAATTATAAGATGGTGTCCGAGTAGGGCTCCTGAGCCAGTGCTCATCTGCTCCATGCACTTTTCTTTTGTCTTTTTTCCTCCCTCTCTTTTCTGGTTTTCTTTTCTCTTTATACTTTTGCTTACCTCTTATCCTGACCTTGAGTGGCATCGGCAGTGGTGAGGACCCAGCCCGGACCTCGAACGATCCCAGTGCAGCGGATAGCGAGCCCAGTGTGTACTTTGATTGAGCCCAGCATGGAGGTACATGGGCACAGCATGGACCTCACGTGAGCCCTTACTTACTTTTCCGGGACAAGCACAGGACCTGGCGTTGGAATCCACGGCTGCTACATCAGCAGAGGTGAGGTAGGCCCAGCAGCTAAGTATGGTGACTTCATCGTTGGTTGAGTCCAGCATTGACAGCAGCAAATTGGTGATGGAGGGATGGCAGTGTGGGTTTCGTTGATGGTTATGAGCTGGCTCAGGACTGATGGACTTTCTTTAAGCTATATCCTTTCTTACTCTTCTTTTATTGTCCTTATTCTTAAATTATTCCAAATTGTTCTGTATTGTGGTGACAAATGAAAGATTATCACTATATTTTGTTGTATTATTACTCAAAAAGTACACATGACAATAAACTCATTCATTCATTCTTTCATAATATCACAACATGTGACCTTACCTCTGGTCAATCTCTCAGTGTAAGGAGTAGGTATAACCATTTGGTTATGTGTATGTAATGTACAGTAATGTCAGTAGGCACAGAAATCTAGAGTGAGTGTAAGTCTGTGATATAGTACAATTGCAAATAATGTAACAGTGTAAGTAGTCAAGATATCTGACTCAACAGACCCCGACTATCTGCTGTATATTTCACATGACCATCCTGTTTGAGCAGTCAGATTTTAGACAGAAATGCAAACACATTTTACCTTCAACACAGTACTGATTCTATAACCCAAATGAATGATTGATATTTCTATTGGATGCAATTGCCTGCTCTGCTGGTGTTTTCTACATGTTATATGGGCTAACATATAGTAAACCACAAATGCCATCATGGTTGCAGCATGTGAGCACTAATAGCTAGTAATGACAGGCAATTAGTTAGAGTAAGTGAACACTATAGATGTAAAGCATGAAAAAAATGCAATAATTGTGAAAAATATTCTTCCTAACAGACATTCATCAATCTGTCCAAGTCTAAATCTTAGGTTAGAACTATGCCAAACAAAAATATTACAACCAAACCTAAAGCTTATAAACTTTTCTTTAAAAAGTAGTTAAAGTGCTGAATGACAGCTCTGTTCTAAGAAAATGCTTCTAGAATAAATTGTAGGTTAAAACACTGAAAATTCATTTTATATAAAAGGGTCCTCACTGATGCCTAGATAGTACTCACTCCTGCCATTTTCTCTTTCTAAACCTGCTACTGCAAGCATGCAATCCTTAAAGTGACAGCAACATACAATAAAATAGAAAAGAAAAGCCAAAAAAGAAAACAGAGAAAGATGTACACTTCAATTCAGGTTCTTAAACTGGCACTTAGAGAATATACTGATATAAAGATGAAAGATTGAAATCAAACATCTAACCATGGATACCGTTCACATTCTGTCAGGCTTATTCAAAAAAAGAATCAATTTTTACTTTATAGATCACACATAATTGTCAAAGAACAGGAAGGTAAATTTATTTTTACTTTGGTCACTGAGGGGTTAAACAAATCAGGTATTTCTGGGTGACGACTGTAAAATTAATGAGTTAATTTTTCGGATTTTAGATGGAGTAAATTTCAGACTGCACAGGCTTGAGTTCATGTCATACTACCAACAGCCAAATAAAACAATGAAACAGTTCATAAGCAGATGTTGATGCTAAAGTATGGAATGTAATTTCATTGAAGTTAACATAGCTAAAAGTTTACAGAGCTGGTCATTGCCTCTACATTGATCAAACCCTTCAAGAAGTACTCTTGTATAAAGGTAAAGACTATATCATTGATGCACCGTTGGAAGAAGGGTACAAGCATGATGCAATTGCCCCAGGCAGCAGCATCTGTAAGTGCCCGACTCTGGAACAACAACTGGAATGATCAACAGAATCAGTGGAACATTCAAATCTTGTATGAGATGTGGCTCGTCTCACCCACTAAGATGATGTCCAATATTTTGAGACATGCCAGCAATGTTCTACAAGTGGACATTGGGCTAAAAGTCCAATCGGGTGTTCAATTGCTCAGAGAAAACCGAGGTGCAACACAATATTTCAAAGCAGTGAAGGACAGCCAACCAAGGAACAATGACAAAGTGATTTCCAAAGGCCAACTTACAAACCCCAGACGAACAGTTACATGTGTTGACACACAACATTGACACCACCAGAAAAGCTGAAACATTTCTCCTCATCAAAGTGATAAGAACATAGGAACTAGAAACAGGAATAGGCAAATCAGCCCTTTAAATCTGCTCCACCATTTAATACAATCATTGTTGATCTCATCTTGGCCTCAACTCCACTTTCCTGCTTGCTCTCCACAACCCTTCAATCCAGTACAAATTAAAAGTCTGTCTATTTTCTCCCAACATTTACTCAATGTCCCAGATTCCACCACACTCTATGGTAATGAATTCAACAGATTTGCAACCCTTTGAGAGAAGTAATTTCTCCTCAACTTTGTTTAAATCTGCAACCCCTTATCCTAAAACCATGACTTCTTGTTCTAGTTTGCCCCACATGAGATTATATTATCTTTACATCTCCTTTGTCAATCCCCCCATAGCATCTGATATACCTCAACGTGATCATTTGTTATTCTTTTAAACTCCAGAGAGTGTAGTCCTAAAGTGTTCAATCTCTCTTCATAAGACAAACTCCTCATCTGTGGAATCAATCTCGTGGATCTCCTCTGTACTGCCTCTAATCCAACTACATCCCTCCTCAAGTAAAGGGACCAAAATTGTATGCAATACTCCAGGTGTGGGCTCACTAATGCTTCTCGGCAAATGGCCCTTGATATATTTTATTAACAAACAAATTATTTAGATTATCGCTGTGTAAAGTTAGGATCATCTCAACCTTGAAACTGACTAAATTTTTGCCAATATACATCAAAGCATTTAGTCTTAGTATTGGTACACCATCTCATGGTCTATGAATATTTGCCCTAAACATCTTTTTTTAAATTATGGATCTATTTATCAAAGTGAATGACGACTTTCTAGGAATGGAAGATTAACAAGATCAAGCTTGCTTGAAACAGATAGGATAGACCTGAGTGGGTGTCTGGTCACCAACACTCCTCTGAGTGCCAGCGTCCTGGGTATTACTTTCTCAGCCAACTGCAGAGACGTGCCAGTGAAGTGCTCACCTGAAGATTCTCCTGCCTCTAATCTAGGTTACAGCCTGAGATATCCACGCTCTTTTCCTCTGAGGTGCAGGAGGGATGTCTTGCAGGACTGGACCTGTTAATGGTGGGCACCGTGGACATCTCATTGGTGCCTGCACAAGGCAGAAGTCAGGATGTCATGACCAAGGGGTAGAAGTTGTGGCACAGTAATATTAAGTGTACAGTGGCAGTAATGGAAGAGTGACACAACAATAAACAATGCTTCTCACTTGTTTGTCAGGTCATGGAGGTTTTGCTGCCTAAGATCCTCTCCTTATAGGGGAAAAGGAGACAAATATTTGGCTTTCTTGGCCCAGCCATGGCCAATTTCTACTGAAATGAGAGAAAGGGAGGAATTGAGTGAGATGAAAGTGGGTGGAACAGCTGTTAGTGTGGGTGCAGGTGAGGTGGTGAGGTGACCTGACTGAGTGAGCAGGCAACTCAGAAGACATGCAGGGTTAGTGGTATGAGGAGTGGTGCATTTAGGGTGTCAAGACGGAGGGAGAGAAGATGTTTCATGTGATAGTAAAAGTTTTAAAGAGCGGTGAGTGCAGTCACAGACATAGACTGAGTGTAATGTGACTGACAGAAGATGGTGACACCTATCCTGGCAGAGTAGTGAAGATCATTGACATTCTTTTGCACTACTACCTGTTTCTCTTGACTGTAGACTCCCCATTGACTAAGGTAGTGACCTTTGACTAAGCTGGCATGACTTCCTCTTGCTGTTCTCTTGCCTTCCTCTGTACAACTCTGTCCACCAGGACCTCCAACTCGCTGCCACAAAGTGTGGCACCTATTTTCCTTTCACAAATGCCTGGAAAAGTGCAGAGCGTCTTGGGATTGCCAGCGCTACAGTGGGTACACTACAGCCAGTGAACATGGCGCTGGTACCAGGAATGTTGGTATATCCTGGGACATGCCGGCCATAGGGAGTATTTCTGGCTATGATACATGGGGGAATTGGGCATTGGACAAGACGGGTGCCATAGCTGCACAGTCAGTAACTAATGAGGTAGGTTTGGTACGATAACGTGAGACAACCCAGCCAGCCTCACAGAGATATACCCTCCATGCAACTCAAACAAATGACTCTTAGCCAAAATGATCATAGATCATAGAATCCCCTACAGTGTGGAAACAGGCCCTTCTGCCCAACAAGTCCACACCAACCCTCAGAGCATCCCACCCCCACCCCCCCTAATCTACACATCCCTGAACACTAGGGCCAGTTTACATGGCCAATCCACCTGGCCTGCACATCTTTGGACTGTGGGAGGAAACCGGAACACCCGAAAGAATCCCACGCAGACATGGGGACAATGTGTAAACTCCACACAGATAGTTGCCCGAGGATGGAATCAAACCCAGGTCCCTGGCGTTGTGAGGCAACAGTGCTAACCACTGAGCCACCGTGCTGCCCTTTAATTAAAATATGGTAAAATTCAGCCCAAATAGCTGTAACATTGATTGTATTCAAATTACTTTTATGTCACAGCAACAGATACTGCCTATTATGTAGAACGATTATCCTTCTTTCTTTTAATGCCTGCAATTGGCAGCATTTTATTCTGCTACGAGGATTCAACTGCTATTTCCTCAGCAAAGTAGGACAACATACAGCAGAGAGGGATAAGGTAAATTTTTTTCTTCCCTATAACTAGCCTTCATTCAGGTAACCTCACTGTCTTACCACAACGTACTGCAATATACCTGCAATTGAATAGAGCCATCTTGTGAACAGTAATGGGATTGATATCATAATTCACACTGAGGGGAAGTTGACATTTGGAATAAATGTTGGAGAAATGTTCTAAGCAGTGGCTTAATTATCGTTAAGTTAAACTATAAATCATTCCATGATGTTGGAATAAGGATAGAAAGGGTAGGGTTCATACTTCATGAATACACAAGACCTGAACAAAATGTGGAAGCATAAAAGAAAATGGAAACGCATCTTTGAACTGGATGCAAAGCAGCAGGCTCAGGAGACAAAGTCCAGGCCAACACTTAACTGCATGTAATAAATCTCTGTGACACAAATTGTGAGTAAACTGGGAATAAATGCATTGGGATATTTTGGAAATTAGAGTACAGACAATGAAAACCTTATTCTGGTCGATTGCAATAGCAAGTTGTAGGAGCAGCAGGTGACTAGCAAAGTTGAATTAACTATTAAGTGGCTTCAGTCATTGACTTATTTTTTCCATGTGTCAGTTTTCAAGAATGTACACTACTTGTAAAGCAAGCAGAAGAAGCCTCATAACTGGCAGGACATTGTGCAGAAACACAATGTAAGAACTCACAGTTTTAGTGAGACCAATCTACAAACACTTCTCCATTGATTGACTAAGGGAAACACAAACAGCTGACTCTCTGTGAGAAAGGTGTCCATTTTTTTCCCCATGTGGAGAAGCATTCTCCTACTGGGAATTATCAGTCATCTCTGAAACTGCAGCCAGTGCTATTAAAGTTCAATAAGCTGAGCAGCGCAGATAAATGAATAAACCTACCACTCTTCCTTTACTTCTTTGACCTCAATGGCAGTGTATTTGAGGAGGGCATCAACTCAGGATTCCACGTTATGTCACCACCTCTCCTAACCACAGTGCATGATCTATATAAGTTTCTCTTCACTTTAGCAATGTCACATCTTATACCTTAGCTGATTGATGTCATTTTGCAGGCACGAATCAATTACTAATACTAACTTCATTAATGGAATCTTAATGCAGAGCAGACTTGTGCACAATGCCCAAGAAAAGCAAGGCCTTAAGGTCCACTTTGGCTTTAAATAACTTATCCCTTTAATCATTCATAGGATATGGGCATCGGTGGATGGACCAGCATTTATTGCCCTTCCCCAGTCTTGAGAAGGTAGTAGTGAGCTCCCTTATTGAACTGCTGTAGGTAGACCCAGGATGCTATTAGGGAAGAAGTACCTGGATTTTAACTGAATCCACTGAAAGAATGGCAATATATTTCTAAGTTAGATGCTGAGTGGATTGAAGGGGAACTTGCAAGTGCTGGTTTTGCCATATATCTGCCACCATTTCCTTCTAGATGGTAGTGATCGTGATTTTGGAAGGAAGGTGATGTCTACTCTGCATCAGTGGTGAAAGATCTGAATGTTTGTGGATGTGATGTCAATCAAGCGGGCTGCTTTGACCTTGGTAGCGTCAAGCTTCTTCAGTGTTGTTGGAGCTAAACTCGTCCAAACAAGTAGAGAATATCTCATCAGAATTAGAATTAGGTTTCATGGTCACGGGCACTCAAGTACAGAAGTACAGTGAAAAGCATACAAAGTTGCCATTTTCCAGAGCCATCTTAGGTACAAAAACCCAAATTTTTAAAAGAATTAACCATCTAGGATACAAAAGCCAAAATTTAAATTAAAAAAAAAGCAGAAATACAAAACAAATTCCTATCTTAAGCCTTGCAAATTCTGGACAGGCTCTGGGGAGTCAGGAGGAGATTTTGAGAGATGCCCTAGTGTTGCCATGGACGATAATCAAGTTTGAGGGTGCAGTGTCAGGGTCAATTCAGGGACTTAACAATACCTACACCATCATACTAAGATTTCTGAGAAGCAGTAGACGTTCATAGGCAATTATTCCACTCTTTTCTTTCTTAGGTGTTTTAAAGAAGGAGAGAAAGAGACAATATTTACAGAGGGGATTCTAGAATTTAGGGTATAGACAGCTGAATGCATCATAATCAACAACAAAGGAACAGAGTTAAGGATACACACAAGACCAGAAATGGAGGAATTCAGAGTTGAAGGGTATATTTGGAGAAGGTTACAGAGATAGGGAGAGCCATGGAAGATCATGGATGTTGAGTTGCATAGCAGGGCTGACAATGCAGTAGAATTTTAATGAAATGGTTTATACAAGCTTGGTTCTAATCTATTAACTCACTAATCACAATTGATTTAAAACCAGCACCCAGAATGGGATGGTTTTACTGAAAAGGGATATCACGGGACAAATTTAAGCTGTTTAAAGCCTCTTTAAATCAAAAACAGCTTTGAATTAGGAAGAAATTTGACTGCAGCTGTTGAGTAATGTGAGTTTTATATTAGTAAAGGCATTTTAACTGATCGGATCAGGAGTCTTATATCCATATACAAGGCTGTTATGCCAAGAGACAATTATACAACAAATTGTAAACTAGGCCTTGTCCTCACTGATCTTTTATGCCCAGCCCTGCTAAACATGATAGGTGTTCTAGAAATTATTTTCATTGTATTCTGAAATAAAAAAAATTGTGGCTGTTTTTCAATATTTGGAAGTTATTATTTTAGCTATCGGCAATCCAGCAAGAACTAATAAATCTGACAAAAGCCAGATGGAACTTTCCAGAACACATGCAGAACGTGGTTTCCATGGTAACTTGCAGATAATTCACAGATTTTTCACCACTTCTTTCCAGAATGCTTCAACAAAGCAGGTTATTAGTGGGTATATTGGACGATAAGATTTAGCTTTATCACATTTAGTAAAATGTTGATACTGCCAAAAAGTGGAAGTATTAGAAAGGGCATGCCAATCAGCGTGAGAAAACAAAACACAAACGTAACATTTAGCAAAGTTGGTTCCACTAAAAATGTCAATCTACTATTTTCTTTCAGGCGCTAATTGACTTACGATGTATTTTCAGCACTTCTATTTCATTTTAATTTTCCACCATTCAACTTCACTTTATATCTCTCCAAATCTTAATCACTTCACACATTAAGATAAACTTCTAATTTTATCAATAGCTCTGAACACTAATTAAACACAATTTGCATTTTAGAAATATAAGTTAATGAAGATTTTTGCTAAGGATGTAGATTTAATACTATAACAAGTGCTTCATCAATAACTTAACAATGTGGGAAAAATGTTGTACAATGCTGCCCCAGTGTGGTACAAAAGCAGCTGAATAGAAAACAAGTCAGGCAAATTCAGACACAGTAATTATTTGACTGTGCTAATACTTGCTCACATTCATAATTGCAAGTATAAGTAAATCAGTGATATTCTGAAGCCAAAATATATAATTCTGTTGACCAAGCCAATTAATATTGATTCTGGGTTAGGGAAATTAAAGAAAAAAGTTTGCATTAGTATTGATGATAGAAGAAAAAATATTGGATATAACCCAATATTGTCATACAACATGTCCTATCTGTTATGATTGTAACGAGGTCAGTTGGGGGACCTCAGAGTGTGAGTTTCCTGATTGAACCATTTTAATAGCTCCAATCAGGGAGCCTTGGCTAATAGATATAAACAGGAATGTCAGCAGTTCTGTTTACTCTGAAATCTGGCTCTAAGGAAGCCAAGACAACAAGGTGCAGGGCTGGATGAACACAACAGGCCAAGCAGCATCATAGGAGCAGAAAGGCTGACGTTTCGGGCCTAGACCTTTCATCA
>NC_063351.1:26857637-26904549 GCF_021869965.1 Rhincodon typus | reverse complement strand
TGCTGCTTGGCCTGCTGTGTTCATCCAGCCCTGCACCTTGTTGTCTCGGATTCTCCAGCATCTGCAGTTCCTACTATCTCTAAGGAAGCCAGACCAGTGTCAAATTCCATGCACGTGTAAATAAAGGGTGACTTGGTGATGGGATACTAGCCTGTGTAGAAAAAAAAATGCTCCTGAAAAATTCACTCACAACAGTTTTCTTTGAGTTGGGGTCAGCGTTTCTGGCATCATACCATTATTTAGGAAGCTTGACTCATTTGATCCTGTTATCAAAGACTGGGGCCAGTATGTGAAAAGAATGCATTATCTTTTCCATGCAAATGACATTGGAACAAATGAAAAGCAACAAGTAATTCTCCTGGCAGCTTGAGGACTCACAGCTTTTACTAGGAGCCTAACGATTCCTGAGGTACAAGATATTGAAACCTTTTAAGAGCTAACAGATTTAGTTAAGGAGCATTAGGTCTCCTCTAATTCTGGGATGCTATTGGTTTTACTCAGCAATTCGAGAACCAGGGGAATTCATGTCAGGATTTTTGATGAGGTTAAGATGACTGACAGAGAAATGTGACTTTGGTTTCACTCTTATTTAGATGCTGAGGGTCCATTTGGGATGTGGGAATAATGATGTAACCATGCAAAAGTGTCTACTAGCTGAAGCCCAGCTGGACTTCAAACAGGCACTACAACTGGCTTTATCATTAGAAAATGCAGCAAATAGAGGATATGAATTACAGGGTATGCCAATGCGAGTGGATTCCTTCACCAGGCCATCTGAGCTTGGGGAACACCACTTGAGTGAAGGTAATTGCATGTCCTCACTCAGGACATATCCTAACAGAGGGACTTTAGGTCAGCGCACAGCAAAACCCCAAAACAAAGCCAAGCCTTGGCCAAACGGTTAACATTTTCTTCAGGATCCAGGATGGCAAGCCATTGCAGTTGCTGCCAGTATGCAGACTCAAGACAGCAAAATAGTCCCACTGAACTTAAATTGAATAAGAGAACACATAGGCCAGTATCCAGGAGTGTACACCCTGGAAACGCCATCTATATCTGGCTTGGAACAGATAAATTGCTCATGGAGTTTGATACTGACGTGGCTGTCTCAGTGATTATAGAACCAGTCCTTAACAACGTTCACTCTGGATTCAAACCCTTAAGTTTGCATAAGACCTCAGCTAGACTGAGAGCCATACCGGGGAACCTTTACAGATTAAGGGTACAACTTAGGTTCCGGTCTCATATGAGAAGCAGCCAGTTCAGTTACCATTGATTATAGTCAAGGGCTCAGGCCCAAGCCTGATGGGGTGAAATTGGCCGAGAATGATTCACCCAAATTGGCTCAACGTTTTTTGATTAGAAAATGGTTGACTGAGTGAAGTCGTAATTAAATAGCGGAGACTTTTCAGGAAGGCCTAGGGACTACCAAAGGAACCAAGGCCACCCTGCATGTTGACCAGGAAGCAATTCAACAATTCTGAAAGGCCCGCCCAGTACCATTTGCCCTACGGACAAAAGTAGAGGCAGAAATCAGGAGGCTGGAAAGGGCAGGAATCATCACACCAGACCAGTTTGTGGAATGGGCAACACCGATCATGCCGATTGTGAAGCCCAATGGGTCAGTTCACCTTTGTGGGAATTTTAAATGAATGGTAAACCGCTTTTTACAGCTGGATAAATACCCAATCTCTCACATAAAGGATTTATACACAAAGCTGGTGGGGGAGCTGTCTTCATGAAGCTGGACATGAGCCATCCATATTTGTAATTGTAATTAGATAAGGAGTCCTAGAAGTATGCTACAATTAATACCCTAAGGTTTTGTACCAATATACGAGAGTGCCGTTTCAGGTATCATCAGCCTGTGTCATTTTCAGCGGATAATGGAAAACATTTTATGATGTCCATCCCAGGTCGCCATTTATCTGGACAATGTGGTAATTACAGGGAAGACCAATAAGGGGCACTTAGAGGACTTGGATATAGTCCTAAGACATTTCTCTAAGGTGGGTGTATGCCTTAGAAGGGAAAATTGTGTGTTCCAGGCATCCCAAATGACCTACTTTGACTACAGAATTGACAGGACCAGGTTACACCATTGGAAGATAAAATGAGGGTGATCAATGGTGCCCTGTCTCCTTAGTCTGTACCGGAGCTTAGATCTTTTCTTGGATTGATAAATTATTACAGAAAGTTCATACGTAACCTGGCCTCCATCTTGGCACCTTTACAGCTGCTGTTGAAAAAGGGTCAGCGTTGGAAATGGTGTCATCACCAAGACACAGCCTTCAGGGGAGTAAAGAAGCAGCTATCATTGTCTCAAATGTTGGCACACCATGATCTCAAGTGAGACCTGATGCTGATATGCAATTCCTCCCTGTACGGTATTGGGATGGTGTTGGCTCACCAGTGGCCCGATGGAGAGGAACACCCAATAGCGTATGCATTCCAGGCTTTGGCTGATGCAGAGTGTAAATACACCCAGATACAGAAAGAATGTTTGGTAGTCATCTTTGGTGCCTTTACGGATGTAAATTTGTAATAGTAACAGACCACAAACCCCAAGGATACTCAAAGAGGGCATGGCAATGCTGCCAATAGCTTTAGGCTGAATTCAGCAGTGGGCTCTCATTCTAAGTGCATATAATTGCAAGTTGGAACACTGTCTGGGAGGCCAAGTAGCAAATATGGATACCTTGAGCTGTCTCCCACTGGCAGATGCACCACCAGTGGTGCCGCCACTGGAACAGTCCACTCTGGTTTTAAACTTTCTGGGCATCCTTCCAGACACCATTGACAATATCAGACTGTGAATGCGGAAAGATCCTGTCCTGGTAAAACTAAAACAGTTGCTGGTGATGAGGGAAACAAAAGGGCCATCACAACAAGAACTGAAACCTTTCTGGACCTGGTGAGACCAGGTCACAGTGGAGGATGGTATTTTATTATGGGGGGCAAGAGTGATTGTCCCGAGCAAAGGTTGTTGCCAGGAACAGAGGAACAGGCTGAGCTCCACCAGGGTCATCTAGAGGTTTCCAAAATGAACATGTTGGCAGGAAGTTATGCCTGGTGGCCAGGATTGGATCCAGATATAGCCGCATTTGTGGGGCAGTGCCCAGAGTACGAAGAAGGACAAAATTACCACCAGCAGCTCCTCCAATTCAGGGAATGGCCAGATAAACCCTGGACTTAGTTACATGTCGATTATGCTGGCACTCTCATGGGCTCAACATTGTTTGTTATTGTGGATGACCACTCAAAGTAGTTGGATGTGAATAGAGTTCATCCATCAAAAACAGGGATGACAGTAGAAAAGCTGTGAGCATCTTTTGCAATAAATGGGCTTATAGGACTGTTGGTCACAGACAACGGGCTACCATTTACCAGCAGGAGTTCAAATATTTCCTGAAGTTGAAAGGCATTCGACATAGAAGGACAGCTCCATACCATCCATTGTCCAATGGTCTGGTGGAAAGATCAGTCTGAACTTTGAAGGCAGGCTTAAAGAAACAGCCTACAGCTTCACTTGATACCAAATTGACCCAGTTCCTCGTTGATTATTGGACCATCTCTCACGTAATTAAAGGGATAGCTCCAGCAGGGTTGCCAATGGGGAGAAGACACTACACCTGGTTAAACTTGATCTTCCTAGACCTGGGGGGAAGATGAAACAGTATCAGGAACACCAGTACTGGACACAAGACTCTGGTAAGCGAGGGAGACAGTTTATTTCAGGAGATGAAGTTTGGTGCAAAAATCTTGGAACTGGCCCTACATGGGGAAGAGGTATGGTCGATTTGAGGTCAGGACCCGTGACATACAAAGTTCAGGTAGGTGAGGCAGTCCTGAACAAGCACGTGGACCACTCGAAAACTGCAAACTCACAAATGGTGAGGGAAGAAAACACATCTGGCTCCTTGGCAGCTTTTCCGATTGTTCCAGAACACACCCACCTTCCTCTCCACCTAACATTGAAGAAACCTCAGAGTCTGAGATGGATATAGTGGATGTCACAGCCTCGATGCCTTTACCACCAGAAGAAGAGGATGAGTTTCTTTCAAGGCACAAGAGGTGGGCTACGGTCCAGTACACGCTGCCTATATCCGAGGCTGAGTCGGACCCAGTCCAAAAATGCCCAAGGAGAGGCTCCAAGATAAAGGATAGGCCTATGTCCCCAGACATAGATTGGGGGGGGGGAATGCAGTGATTGTAATGAGGTCAGCCAGGTGGATCTCTCAGAATATGACTATATGACTTCCTTCACCAGATTAACAGTCCCAATCAGGGAGCCCTGGCTGACAGACATAAACAGGAGTGTCAGAGTTTCTGTCTACTCAGAACTGGGTCTGAGGAAGCCAGACCAATGTCAAGTACTATACACATGTAAATAAAGGGTGATTTGGTGGCAGAATACTGGCCATTTCACAGAATAAACTGAAATAAAAGCTAATGCTATTCAGGGAATATTTTCTTCAAAATCAGAATGATGCTAATGAAGTAATTAAATCCATCTTTGTGGAAAGTTTAAATGAAAAGTTATGTCATAGCAATAGCAACTCAATTTCTTGTGTATTTTTAACCAACCTTTCATAACCAATTGATACTTAAATGTAGAATAGAGCCACTAATAATAAATTAGTCAAGGAACTTCCAAAACAGAACACTTCCAAATTGAACACCTCAAAACGAGTATGAAGATTTGCTACTATTATGGGCATTGTTAGGCAAAATTCAATTGTACTTTGAACTTTGTTGAGTACAACATTTGAAGCTCAGATAAGTGCACATATTGATAAAACAGTCTTTTATATCAAGGGCTAGTCTGAGTGATTCTAATTACCTTTACTTAATAGCTTTCCTTTCGAAACAAATATCTTGAGACACACATTTGCTGAAAACATAATGAGAATGAAGTAAACTTTCACTAATATGCTAATTGGATAACAACTTTTGACAAGGAAAAGATATATCAAAGAAGGGAGCAACATTTCTTTTGCTGATAAGTGCAGGAAGTTTCTATAATAGGGCATGCCTTGAAACACTCCTTCCACAAAATCTGTTCCAATGTGTCAGCTCCATGAAATCCAGGCACACATATCTCAATTTTGAATCTGAGAGTAATTAGATAAAACTGCACATTGACTGCAAGGCACTCAAATCATTCCACAGACCAATAAGACAATGATAGCTAACAAAAAAAAACTAATTGGAATTAGTTAAAATCAGGCCACAGAGAAGGATAGCCACTTATTTTTCTGAACTCACTCATTGGCATTGGAATTACATAGAATGTGTTTTGATCGTGGTAAGAAAAAGTGATCTCAACCAGGTTCACTTCCTGATAAGACAGACTGTTAGAAGTATTCTAAACTAGACACTGCAGTGTGCAACAATAAAGAGCTGCCTTGCTTTTCACACAATCCTGATTTATAAGCAATGATAGTTAACCACAAAATGGAAAGGAACTGCCACTGTTTATTGTTATTTATTCCAATATTATGAAGCGTCTGCGCAGTGTAAATTGGAAGAAAACATTTTTACTCAGTGTAGGGTTAGGATCTGGAATGAGCTGCCCGAGTGGTGGAGGTAGGTTTAATCAAGGTCTTCAAAAGGGAATTGGACAATTATCTGAAGAGAAAAGACTTGCGGGGCTATGAGAGAAAGACAAGGAAGAGAACAGCAACTCATATTCCACTTGGGAACCCTGCAGCCCAATGGTATCAATGTGGATTTCACAAGTTTCAAAATCTCCCCTCCCCCTACCGCATCCCAAAACCAGTCCAGCTCGTCCCTGCCTCCCTAACCTGTTCTTCCTCCCACCTATCCCCTCCTCCCACCTCAAGCCGCACCTCCATCTCCTACCGACCAACCTCATCCCGCCCCCTTGACCTGTCCGTCCTCCCTGGACTGACCTATCCCCTTCCTAACTCCCTACCTACACTCACCTTTACTGGCTCCATCCCCGCCTCTTCAACCTGTTTGTTTCCTCTCCACCTATCCTCTCCTCTATCCCTCTTCTATCCGCCTCCCACTCTCTCCCTATTTATTTCAAAACCCCCTTCCCCTCCCCCTTTTCTGATGAAGGGTCTAGGCCCGAAACGTCAGCCTCTCTGCTCCTATGATGCTGCTTGGCCTGCTGTGTTCATCCAGCCCTGCACCTTGTTGTCGAGGAACTAGGTGAATTGTTTTTACAGAGAGCTGACACAGACTCAGAGTTGAGTGTTCTCCCTCTGCATTCTACGACTCTGCATCACCTCAGGTAAAATGGATAATACATGAAAATATGATTGACACACACAAAACAGTTAGATTTACCTTTATGAATAAGTAAATAATACGTTTGTTTTATGTCTTGGTCCTACAGCTTGGGTGTGCATTGAACACTGGCTATGATGTTTCAGACTCATTGCTGCACTTACTCTGGGGTCTGCAGCTATTTTTGACAGAAATTTACCAGTGAATGATTGGGGAGTATAGTGCTCTGGCATTTGTCTTCATATTGCTACATTAAGGCCCAGGTCAATCTGTATCAATGACTGATTGAGGAATTTCATGTTGGCCAGCACACTGGGAGAATTATGATACTCTTCTTGTGAGATTTTCAATGTCCATCTAAAATAGCAGGCGGGTCCTTAAGTTAGCACTTCCTTTTAAGTTCAGCACCTTGACAGGACTACGCTGAAGTGTCAACCCTTCATCAGGGTCTAGGCCCAAAACGTCAGCTTTCCTGCTCGGCCTGCTGTGTTCATCCAGCTCTGCACCTTGTTGTCTCGGATTCTCCAGCATCTGCAGTTCCTACTATCACAGTAGAAAATGGATTGTACTTCTAGAAGCATTAGTTGAAGAAGTATCCTTAATAGCTTTTGAAAACATATAAATAATTGAAAAAGGAAGTGTAAAAATGTATATGAAAAGGCCTGAGCTAAGGGAGTAGTTCATTTCATTAGCAGGTACATAGGGGTTTAGTGTGCTTGCCTTCACTGGTCAAAGCATTGAATACAAGAGTTGGGACGTCATGTTGCCACTGTACAAGACATTGGTAAGGCCAGATTTGGAGCGCTGCATACTTGTCACTCTGCTCTAGGAAGGATATTGTTAAACTGGAAAGGGTACAAAAATATTCATGAGGATGTTACCGAGACTAGAAGGTTTGAGTCATAATGAAAGACTGGACAGGCTGGGACTTTTTCCATGGAGCATGGGAGGCTGAGGGGTGGCCTTATAGAGGTTTATAAAATCATGAGGAGCACAGATAAGGTGAATAGACAAGATATTTTACCCAGGGTAGACCAATACAAAACTAGAGGGCATGGGTTTAAGGTGAGAGGGTAAAGATTTAACAGGGACCTCAGGGTCAACGTTTTCATTCAAAGGGTGGTGTGTGTATGGAAGAAATTGCCAGAGAAAGTGGTAGAGGCAGGTCCAATGACCACATTTAAAAGTCATTAGTACCAAGACAATGTTAGGAATGATTTAGAAGGATATAGACAAGTGGGATTAGTTCAGTTTAGGAAATCTGGTTGACATGGACAAGTTGGGCCGAAAAATGCAATTAACCAGCTGATTTCCACTAATTCAATAATGTTCTAAGGAGACAATTTTAACTTCATAATTTTGTTAAATGGAAAGAAAATCAGATTAGGCATGCATTGTCTCCAATAAAAATGACAATTGAGCTCAGTATAAAATGGACCAACAACCAGGGTAATGTTATACCAAGATATAGATTCCAGACAAGACAGGCCTGTACCTTAAAGGTACCTACATGACATGTGACATTTCAGTAAAAGCTATCCATCCCCCTTCAATCACTCTCTCTCTGTAATGGAGTCAGTGTAGTCAGTCAATGTTATGTGTGTAATGTGCAGCAACATCAGTAAGCAGAGAACCCAGACTATGGCCAGAATCTTTTGTGGGTCTGAATGATGTGAGCTATGGTGAGATTTGTGGTAGAATTGGACAAGAAACCTGGTGAGGAACATCTTGACATCAGGAGGATCTTAGTCCATCTTTCCTGCTTCTGACAAGTGGTGCACTGAGTTTCTCCAAATGTTTACAGACACCAGTCAGAGAGTACATGTGGCAAATTTGACAAATAACATCATAGATGTGTCAGAAAAGCTGAAATGTTTACCTCAATTCCAAATGTTTATCGCAAAGGGAATGGACAATATGCACCATATGCCAAAATCACCATCTATGCATCTCATAAAATATACTAGGGAAACTGGCACAATTCACACAAGTTAAGTTAATCACTTAACAATGGGTTTGTTATTCCATGCTGTGGCATCATCCATCTTAAATGTCAATATAGACCATTGGTATGGACACCTGAAACTTTGTAAATTGTTGAAATAAATGGATCTTCTATCAATCTACATATGCATGCATATACATATTATGACAACCCACAATAGTAACAATTCTATTAGTTGCAACAAAGGATCCAAGTTGCAATATCAATCTTGTACATCTTGGTTACAGTTGAATCGAGCAGCTCCAGGGAGCTATACCAGCTGATGGTCAACTGCAACAGCCGAAGAGAACTATCAGCAATGGGGAGCCTGAACACATCTGACAGGTCCCCCTGTTAGTACACTCATCCTGATCATTATGGATGAATTAAGATTTTCCAAGGATATAATCTTCAAAGGAATACAGATCATAATTCCACAAGCTCTCCAGCAAGACATGGTGGGCTATATACATGTAGTTTACATGGGCACAGAAAGGAAACAAGGTATGTGTATCAATCTGCTGGCATGTCATTAATAAAGACATCAATCAATGATAAAGTCATATCTATTCTATCAACCTTAACAATTGAGAAAACCTTTGCATTGAATTGACACTCTTCCTGAACCACAGTACAAGGTTGTGACTAATATTTTCTGATTTCAAATACGCCTATACTAGACAGGCTGCAGTGGGCTACAGTGGATGTAATGCTGTTCATTCCTAACAGCAAATTTTACAGTGCAAAGAACAAGTTCCATTGAGACATTCATCAATAATCCACATTTTGTACAACTCTTTTGAAGAAGTGACCCAATACTCCACATTATTCTAGATGATTCCCTCATTCCTTCATGCTAATCTTGAGGATACAGCCCAAAGAGCAGAAGATACCATTATTCTACCCTCAACGAGGAATGGAGATACCCATGGCCTCCTACTTGATGAAGCATCTTCACCCTCATCTGAATATCTGAACCGGGTAGTGCAAGTGCTCAAGTTCAACCCAGTTTGTGGGAAGTTAGCTGATCCCTGCAAGAACAGCAGTTAGATTGCAAATGTCGACCTCTATTAGGCTTCATTATAGAAGGAGGAGAAAAGAAAATCTGTTTTCTCGTCCTTGTCACTGTCCAGTGGTCTCTGTTAATTGACAGAGTGGGGACACAATGAAGCTTCTCACAGCTGAGAAGCATGCAAACACAGTGCCACATCTCCTGCATGATCATTGACCTCCAGCAATGCCCACGGATTTATATCCTGGAATGTAGTTAATACACTCAGGAAGGAAGGAGAAAATCATTCAACAAGGCGGTGAGAAATATTATCACAAAAAATATATATGTATTATATATGTGTTGTATCAGCTAAGCATGATTTAATATATCTTTATTATATTGAACTACATTGAATGGCTGATGTTTCCATTTGAAAACCAATGGAATTGATGGACAAAGTGGTGGACAAATGAGGCAAAAACATTAATGTGGAATAAATGTTTTGGTCTCAAGAATAATTTGTTTAGAAATGTTATTGTAAAAACGATTCAGAACTTCAGCTATGAGCTCTATCAGGCCAAACTAGCTATTAGTAAATAAGAGAAAAACCTAGTTTGGTACTGCATTTCATTAATTCTCTTAGAAACATTCCACACTTCAAATATTCAAATATAAAATAAACACTCTTAACTGCATTTGTTGTTATTTAGCAGCTGTTTTGGTAATGAACAGCAATGCGATAAATAGCCAATGAATCAATTTTTAACATTAAGTAAACACTGAAAGAATGATGGACACTGGAAAATCAGAAACAAAAACAGAAATTGCTGAGAAATCTTAGCAGGGCTGGCAGCATCTGTGGAGAGAAATCAGAGTTAATACTTCAGGTCCAGTGACCCTTCCGATTGGTTGGGGTAAGGGATATCAGCGAGGAAGCCAAACGAACTCTCAATGCTTCAAACAGAGCTTTGCATTTATATCCAACAAAACAGTTAATAAATTCAACAATTCATCTGAAACATGATTATAGAAGCCATCAAAACAATGCTGACTTAAGAGACCGGATTATTGGTGCAAATCCCCACGCAAGATGTGAACATATGCAGTTCAGATTGAATGCTGAGAATACTGTTTATTAAGGTTCACACTATTTTACCCCATCAGTTAACAACAAATTCATTCAGTAATAATTATTAGAGACATAAGGGTGTTTCAGTGAGGTGCACTGCAGATAGGGAGCTTTGGGTATATCATGCGCATCAGCCCCAGTGTTTTAATTATTGCAATCACTAATGGGGAGAATGTGCAGCCTTGTGATTCACTAATCACACTTGGCATCAGTGTAAGTCTAGATTGGTAGATATTTGCTAGCCAAGGCCATTAATGGAAATGGAGGCACAGCAGGTAAATGGAGTTAGGATACAGGTCAACCATGATCCATGAAATAGGCTGAAAGTGTTAAATGGAGCATCTCCTGCCCTTGAGTGCAGATTCTCACCAGGACCACAAAGCCAGAATAAAGAAAATCACTTCTGTTATGATCACGGGTCAGAGACCAAAACAAAAAAAAGGCTGCAAATGTAAATTAAGTGGCAACCTGGAGAGAGAGACCAATGGAAAGTAATAGTTAAAATGGCAAAGAAATTTCAAACAGATGGGACTTTGATCTCTTGTGACTATAAAGCTAATAAGGGGCTGGCAACCCTTTGTTCAACAGCCAGCTATCCCCTGCAAATGATATCCCAAACTGCAGATGCATTTTGTGTTTCTCCCTCTGCAGAATACACAGGACTCGTGGTTAAAAAAAAGTTTCAATTCTACTGGAGTGCACTAGTGAGACTGAACAGTTGTGTATGTATTAGACAGGGTTTTGGCATTAGAATACTGTGATGGTCAGAGTCAAAGAATTATTCCCTAGATACCCTTCTCAGTCAAAGTGTTGCAAGCCAATTTGAAAAAGGAATCACGACAAATGAACTTCAATCATCGTACAAAATCAGGCATCTCTAAAATTAAGTGTTCAACTCTAATATCAATGCTGCTGATCACCTTCACAGCAACAGCCACTACTTGTAGCTATCCATTCTTCACAAGCAATTCAGAAACTGTGGACCATCTGACATTTCTTTTAGATTTTTATCTCTTTGGGCTGGGCTCTTATCTGTAATCTGTGTGTATGTATATTGTGGTAGCATTTCCTCTTGCATGGAAAAATGATTAAACTCACTCTTTTTGTGAACTCAGGAAAACATGGTTAATTTGGTTCCTTTTTAAGGCATATGTTCATTTGGGTGTGGGAGAAGGGTATCCATAAGGGCAGGGATCCTTTCTAAATTAATCTTGGTGCAATCAACTGATGAGGTGGGTGTGTAAAGAAGGGGGTGTCAGTTCACTCCTCCACATACAGGAGTTTAACAGTTTGGGTTATCCCATCTGAACTGGAGTAAAATTGGGAACCTTGCCCTGGGACTAGTCATAACATATTGAGACCACTTGTGCAATTTGAATCTACAGATAAGACAACAATTAGAGTGAATTAGTTGTCACTTTGAAACCAATTTTGAAGTAAAAAGAATGAAGGTGTCCTTGAGCGTGCATTATTACAATATTGAAATGATGCATTCAAAGCCAGAGTGTCCCTAGCAGAACTACAGAAGTTACTATTGAAGATTTAAGTATTCTGTCCCTCAAACAGTTAAAAGATTTTGTGAGGCTTAGGATTGGAACCTCGTCTGAAAGCCAGAAAGCTGAAATTTAGAAAGGAAGGACCACTAGATTACAGATGGAATCTGAGGAGAATGAAACGGTAGAGATTGGAATTGGAGAAGCAAAACTTAGGATTTCAAGAGAAAGAAAATAAAAATAAATTAGAAAGAGAGATGGGAAAGAGGAAAGAGCACGGAGAAAGAGTTTCGGGGGAGAAAAACTGCACAGAGTTTGAATCAAGTTACTTCAAGGTGAGGAGCAGGACCCCTGCTGTGGCAATGAAGGTGCTAACGGCTCAAAACTGAGAATGAGGGCAACATGGTTCGCTCATTTAATTCTTACGTTTCAGAAGGCAGAGATAGAAGCTTTTTTTAATCTCTTTCAAGTAGATGAGAAAAGCAGTTAAGTAATCAGTCATAAGTTGGCCCTTGTTACTGCAAAGCAAGCTCTAGGGGAAAGCGTGCAAGATTTACTCCTTCTTGCCTGAGAAAGTGTCATTGATTATGAACCTGTAAAAAAAAATGGTGTCAGGTGCATGTCAGTTAACGCTGGAGACATTGTCAAACATTGTACATCCGCAGGAAACAGCCTGGCCAGGAGAATTTATAGAGTCATAGAGATGTACAGCATGGAAACAGACCCTTCGGTCCAACTCATCCATGCTGACCAGACATCCTAAATAAACCTAGTCCCATTTGGCAGTTTTTGGCCAAAATCCCTCTAAACATTTCCTATAAATATACCCATTGAGATACCTTTTAAATGTTGCAATTTTACTAGCCTCCACCACATCCACTGTCATCTCATTCCATCCATGCACCACTCTCTGCGTGTAAAGGTCGCCCTTAGTTCCCTTTTAAATCTTTCCCCTCTCACCTTAAACCTATGTCCTCTAGTTTTGGACTCTCCCATCTTGGGGAAAAGATCTTGTCTATTTTCCCTATCCATGCCCCTCACAGTTTTATAAACCTGTATAAGATCACCCCTCAGCCTCCGACGCTCCAGGGTAAATAGCCCCAGTGTATTCAGCTTCTCCCTGTAGCTCAAACCCTCCAACGCTGGCAACATCCTTGTAAATCTTAAACCAATTGATACAGTTACTTTAGACAGAAGCCACTTATGAAAAGTTCCATGAAATAATTTGCAGAAAAACTTTAAAACTCCAGCACCTTCCAATAAGAATACAACTTGAGGAACAGAGAATGACAGGGCCAAGACAGGTAGACATACTGGCCAATGATTAGGATCTGATCCACAAACCCCTGCTCCAGAACAAACTCTTACCTAGTCATCTCCAACCAACTGCAAAAGATAGAGGTGGAGTGAGTGGTAGGAAACTGAGTCTCCATGTGTTGGTATTAGGAGATTCATGATTATAGTTACCTAATATTGGCAGTCAGTCATTTGTAAACAATTTTCAAGAAGGTTTATTCCATTTTTTAAGCAGTAGTTTAGATATAATGAACAATTGGACAAAGACAGGAAATTATTGACCTACGACAGAGGAGTAGACTTGCCCAATCCCAAAGCTATTCTGTAGCATGAGGTAGCAGAAGCAGAGGCTTTGGAGCGCTGGCTTATCCCTCATGTTCTACACTTTTGATAGCTTCAATCTTCATTCTTTCCTCGGGCTGAAGAAGGGGAACTCTTTGTCTTCACCAAAGGTGGTAGCTCATTCTCTTAGGCTCTCTATCCACTCCCCCCTCCCCCAACCCCGTTTGATATTCCTTGATTTGGGGCTGGAAATTTATGCTCTGTTAATCACTTTTCTACACCTTCTTGGCCAATGACCACAGTTAAACCAGACTGACTGTTGCCCCTTACCAGCCTTTACCATTCTTTATGAGAGCAAACACTTCTTATTTTCCCAAACATTACAGCAATAAGAGGGCTGAGTGGCATGCTCTTGCTCCTGGTTTCTAAGTTCCTATGTCAAGAAGGTCAAACAAATGCAGGAAAAAAAATGTCTGGCATTTTCTTGACACTGTGGTCAGAATGTCTATAGCTAGACAAACCTAGCCAATGAAGGTTGAGGTGGCACTGCAACCAGAAGACCTCATGAGGGGCATGGATAGGGTGAACAGCTAATATCTTTTCCCTGGGGTAGGGGCGTCCAGAACTAGAGTGCATAGGTTTAAAGTGAGAGGGGAAAGATTTCAGAGGCAACTTTTCCACACAGAGGGTGGTGTATGTATGGAACAAACTGGTACAATTACATTTAAAAGACATCTGGATGGGTAAGTGAATGGAAGGGTTTAGAAAAATATGGGTCAAATGCTGGAAAATGGGGAAAAATTAATTTAGGATATCTGGTCAGCATGGACAAGTTGGATCGAAGGGTCTGTTTCCATACTGTACATCTCTATGATTCAGACCGCAAGTCTAAAAACTTTCTCAGGAATATTGTAGTCCTCAAGGTAAGAAATAAAACTTTGTTGGTATCAGCCCAACAAGCTGGTCCACTGTTAAAAACATGAGCTCAGATTACTCACACTCAAGCTAAGGAAGAACCAGTTTCTGATGTTTACTGCTTTTAAAAGTATATACAGGCACAGGTTGCCCTGCATTTGCAGACTCTTAGCAAACTGCAGCCCAACCAATGGGAGGGTTGTCATCTGCCAGTCTTCTGTGAACTCCAAGACTCTTAGCATGTTTCCATCTCCATGTATCCTCCTCACTGCTTTGTTAACTCATTTTACAAAGTTGCAAAACTCTCCTGTTATTTCTGAAATATAACAGTCCATTTCAGTTTACGTTTATACTCCAAAAAGGAAATGTTTCCACTCCTAAAAGAGATGAAATGCTGCTTTGCATTTCAACACTAGGTAAACTGATAAGGGCAAGTGTGCCTTACTCCTTCTTAATTACCCTTGTCTTGCTTATATAATTTACCCTGTTATCAACAGAGAGGATCCATTTTCACCCTTAATGTATATCCTGCTTGCATTTCTCACTATCTTTCATCCCCAGTTAGAAACCTCTCTGTCTCTTGCACTGGGCCTCCACAAAATCTGTTCACTGGCTCCTTCTCTGCCTTTGTCAAAAATATAAAACCACCATTTCCAATCCCTTTCAGGTCTGAAGAAGCCATATCAGACTTGAAACTTTGACTCTTTCTCGAGAGTGCTGCCAGACCTACTGAGTTTCTCCAGCACTTTCAATTTTTTATTTATTTTATAATCTAATTTGCAGACCTTCTGTTGTTCAGCTATCAGTGCTTACTGTAATAGTGCAACAAAGACTTCATACTCCTAGCTCCATGATTGATAAGGAAATCTAGCTGAATGGTTCACCAACATAGCCGATTTGCACTTTCAATAAACAATCACAATTTGAAATTAACTGAATTCTTGAAATTGATGTAAATATTGCCCAATTATTAGTATCAGTTTGCAGTAATTAGTCTTTCAGTGACACCAACAGAATTTCCACATAATGACATACATTCAACTTCTAAGTGCTAGGGCATTTTACAATATGGTATCCTTGCTCTTAAGCAGATGATTAAGCAAAATTGTAGAAAGACTCAGTAGAAGGATCTGAAAGCAGAATGAAAGGGTATCACACTGGGGTAACATAAATGCATAATAAATAGTGCTTTCACATGTATTTAAACAGGAAAACAGATTAATGAGCCAATTTGTTGTTCAGGCAAACATGCTTATTTTCTTGCATTCCATGAGAGTTTATTTCATGGTTAACAGATTCAGATTCATCGTGCTTATTGTAGAAAAGTAGGCCAGACAATTGACAAAATTTGTGGTAACAGAATATGGTCAATTACATCAAAATGAAGAGGAAATGTTTGCATGTTTTGAAATTATGCAAGAAGTGGACTGGAGTGCAGTGGTTTTCACAGCGCTGAGCATCATAAGCACATTTCATGGGTGTGATTGTGGTTACATATACATTTCATGCTTGCAAGGTTTTAAGACTGCTGAGTATAATATAATGGTTCTTAACAACTATCTCAATATTTCCTCTTTAAATCCATATTGAGAACAATACTTGGGGCTCATAGGGCGGGGTAGGGCAAGCAGCCCTGAAACAAGAATAAAAATTGTGGCAGATTTTAGGAAAAGCCAATATTCTTTAATGTACGTCTTAGAATTTGAAAAATTATTTCAGTTCTAAGAAAACCTGCTGAAAACTCAGTGGCTGCTACAGTAGAATGTGGAGGCAGGAAACCCATGGTCAACTGAGTGATGGAATGATGCGGCAATGTCTGATGAAATAGTGTTGATATAGAGGGTATTACAGCTGATCACGACGACATCACCAATCCTATGGTACTTGCTCACTGCAACAACACACACCATAGATTGTAGAATCCCGTAGAGTTATTGTCAACTTTATAACCAGCTCTGCATAGTCATTGCTAGGAAGCAGTACCTTTGCCTGCAAATAAGGATAAGAGGTTAGCAATAGATCAGTTTCTGGCAAATTTAATACACCATTTCTTCCAAAAAAACAAATACATAACAGTTCCAAAAGCTCAATACCACAGATACTATGTAATATTATGGGGAAGGTCGTGGTGTCTCTAGACTGGTAATCCAGAGATCCTTGATAATGCTCTGTAGATATTGCTTTGAATTGCGACAGATGATGAAATTTGTATTGAATTTATAAAGTTGGGAATTAAACGTTAACATGTCACAAAACTCCATCTGGTTCACTCATGCCCTTAAAAAGAAGTAAATCATTCATCCTTACCTGATATGGCCTATGTGTGAGTCAACACCCATAGCAATATGGTTGACTCTGAAGTGGCCTTAGCGAGCCATTCAGTTCAAAGAGCAATTAAGGATGGACAATAAATGCTGGTTACATCCATATCCCATGAATGAATATAAAAACTAATATCCCAACAATGCCAAAATATTGGCACAAGACACCTACCCAATTGTGCAATTAGGAAATAATATATTTTTTTAAAAAACAGCATTCAAATGCAGCCTCAAAATAATGTTGCTAATCTTAACCCCCACCCTTAACAGCTACCCCTCTCCAATACCTAGATGTGAATACCCATTTCACACAGTTGGACAATGGTGAAGTGAAATACCAGGATATTGCAAGGACAATGCAATAAAGTTACCATTGAGGCCCTCAGGATCAAACTCATAGGCTGATTCAATTCACCAAGACCATTTCTCATTGAAAGCAAGATCACAACTGTACCTCTGTTCATAATTTTTCAATTTATTATCCGATAATAGTAGGTGAGTGATTGAATTACAATATAACTTTTAGGAATTATTCGTTTGAAAAAATTATCCAGAAGTCTAGCAAGAATTTATCTGTAAGATCCATTGAAGTACTATCCATAATCATTGGAAGTTGATGTTCGGCTTGGCCATACACTTTAAACTGTGTTTTAAATTGAGATTTTAAGATATTTAGTTCATAAAAATACTGTTGCTTTCTGGAATTAGCCAAATGCTTTTGGAAAGGTTCAATTATTCTGCATTTGTTTTCTCTTTTTATTAAAACAGAACACCAAAAAAGTGAAAAACAGGACATTAAACAGGCATTAAAACAAAGATCAATGGTCCTGCAGGTTGTGACCTATTGCTGAGCTATAGTGTAAACTGGCTTTACTTTGTAAACCACGCAATAATGCCTGATGTTGGAGTAATTGGCTGGGTAGCAGAGGTCAAATTACCCTATTCATCCTGAGTGTAAAAAATAATTCAGAAAAATATTAGCATTCTCAAAAGTATAAAGTCTTTTCAGCATTCGGCAAATTAATGGTCTTTATTGCTAAGTGTGCCCAGGGAGTTTCAACCAGTTAAACCATATTCTTCCTGATGCAGTTTACAAGATAAACTTTGAAAACCTTTGTTGTACTGAAATTTTAACATTTCAGATAAATGTAATATCCACTACCACAAACATGCATTTGAGATTCTTTGAACCTGCATTTGTTCATTTAAACTGAATGTTCAACTTATAAACCACTTGACAATAGAGGGCACTGCTACATAAACTTTCCTAACATAGTTGATGACAAATGCAAATGATATGACCGTGGATTAAAAAGCAATTCCCAGTAAAATCAAGCATAGATTCATCGCAAATAGGCAGTGCAAACTTCTGTTTATAAACAGTGACTGAGTGTTACACAAAAAAATAGGTTTGCTGTGCACACGGACCTCGAAAATACAGTTTTGTCCAATTCTATTTGTGGAAGAAAGAATTAACATTTCACCAGTCATAGTTTTGCCTAGAAGCAAGTAAACTATAGCAAACTGTTTGTTTGAGAACAAAGAACAAATGCTGGTAACTGTTCTTAACTGATGGGAAACAAAGATAATGGAATTTGTAGAACTCAATCAGCACAATTGTTAGAGACATTCCTCTTTCACTCCACAACATAAACCAACAGAGAGGGAAGCAATAAAAATAAGTTAAAAATAGTAGCTCTTGCATCCATTACTAAACCATAATTATGGTATATGAATTCCCGGAAGACTAAAGTAGGCACTGTTATTGAAATCTCTTATGTATGTTTGATAGCAATATTTAAACATATTCTGTAAAGATTTCATTGTTACCAAGTACATATGCATAATTGAAAATCCTACAAAATATTTAAAACCACATGAGGAATTACTTTCTTTTAAAAAAATGTTTACACAAACTCAGGACTTTTGTATGACAGTCACAGTGTCAAGTATTATACATCTACATATTCCACAGAAAGTTACATGAGGGCATACAGATAATGTTCACCTTTATAATTATGGTTAAAGTTCAGACACGCCTTCTACTGAATTTTGGACAAGTCTTCAGTTAAAAGTTTAAAAATAAACTTAAAAAAATAACTTTTGAACTTGAACATCAACATTTTGTTGAACATTCCACAAAGTGAAGAAAGCATATAAAACATTTGATATTTTACAATTTTATGAATTTGGTCTCTATTGTTCCCATAAGAAAGAATCATCATTAAGTAACAAAGCCAGCTTTTCATTGAATGGCCCATAGAAATGCTTGAGAAGCTCCCTGGTTTTTGACAACATAGGTCCAAGGCTTTTGTCTTTGGGACGCCTGGTATTTGATGCAGGATTGTTAATGATGGCTGCCTCCTGTTGATCAGTCAAACTTCCTGTTGAAAAGCAACAGTAGAGCTTTAGGGAAAAAAAAAGTCCAATACTAACACAACAACTTCAGATTTTTCTCTCTGAATTTGACATCTCTTTCCTTTTCTATCTATGCATTGTCTTTTTATTTTTGCCCCTGATCCTGCCATGATTTTAAGTAAGAGAGAAAATACATTTGGTTGTTCATTTGTGTTGGCAGATTGAGTCACAAATGATGAAGGAAAGCAATTTCTTTTGAATTAAATAACATGGCTCAGTGCAGTTACTTGACAGTCAGTTCTTTAACTAATACCTAGTCATTCAGTACTCATTAATCAGAAACCTAAACTGCCAATGATTTAAAAATACCCCTGTAATTACCTATTCATCTGAAGCACAGACTTCCAGTGCTTGATAAGTTCATTTTTTTTTTAAATACTGCATTACTAGTTCCTAATTCAGTTTTATACACATTCCTATTTGCTTTGGATACCTCTTCAGCATCCTAGTTAAAAAAAACAGCTGCTGAGCAAATTCAATTAAAACTGGAAAGTAGGTTCACTGAAAGGCTGGAATTTCTGTGAGCCCGTGTAACAAATATTAGTTTGATTCTCGGACTCAATGGTACATATTGTGAATTTATTGTCAAGAGGAAACTAATTAATAAGCATGTTATCAAAACTAAATTATCATTTGACCCACTTGTAAATTCAGTTAATCCAATCAAATTAACATCAGAATAACAGAGGCATTTAGGGTCTGGCACTAATTATGAATAATGTTCCTATTTTTTCTCGATTTAGGAGAGGAAGCCATAACAGCAGGCTCTCAATATCTGGTATAAAGAAAGCTAACTCGAAAATAAACGAACAGTACTGATAACCATAACTTAGATTTGTGCCAGTCCATCATAACCTTCAGAAAAATATTTTGCTCTAAAATGACCAGGAATTATTTTGCTATTAAAGTGTCATTAAATCAGATGTATTGCTCTGACTTTGTCCAATTTGAATGCCTTCAGATATTGGGTTACCATGTTCCCTGATGACACTACCATAAATAAGACTATAAATAAACAGAAAGCACATGATTGTTCAGGTAAAACATCTCAGAATTTGGCTCCTTCCTCTTCCTTCACCCCAGGCCCATCTTTGGAATATTGTTAGGGACAGTACTTTAATTTGACTGCAACAAAAACAAAGCTGCTGGAAAAGCTCAGCAGGTCTGGCAGCATCTGTGAAGAAAGAAATCAGAGTTAACGTTTTGGGTCCAGTGACCCTTCCTCAGAATCTGATCCAAAATGTTAACTCTGATTTTTTGCTTCACAGATGCTGCCAGACCTGCTGAACTTTTCCAATAACTTTGTTTTTGTTCCTGATAATACAGCATCTGCAATTCTTTTGGTTTTTACTTTAATTTGACTGCCTTATTTGATTTATAACAAATGGAGTGACTCTATTAGGGACAGAAGAAAAGCAGTAGATCATTCAGTCCCCTGACCCTTTTCTGTTGTTTGATTGATTATACATGATTCAATCACTCAACTACAGTTATCTCCTGATCTATAACCCACATTGAAATGATTAGAAGTCTAGTCCCAGAACATTGCTGCAGGAGTTCTTCAGGTAGATATTTTCGAATCAACCTCTTCATAGATCCAAAACACACCTCCAGAGCAGTTGGCACTTGAACCCAGGCCTCAGTTCTTCAGAGTAGTGTCCTAGTCCAAATTATCTTCAACTGTTCTAGAAATGACCTTCTCTCCAATGTAAGATTCAAAGTAAGGATGTTCGCTGAAGATTGCATAGCGTTTGGCACCATTTGCAATCTTCATATACTGAAGCAGTCCATGTCTACATGCAGCAAGACCTGGACAACATTCGGGCTTGGGCAAATAAATGGCAAGTAACATTTTTGCTGCCCAAATTCCAAACAATGACCAACGAGAGAACACTTAGCCATCTCCTTAAACATTTAACATCATTACCATCACTACCATCACTGACTCCTCCACCATCAACACCTTGAGAGGCAGTGGCACAGTGGTAGTACAACATATCATCTAAAAATGCACAACAGCATCTTGCAACACTATGATTTCTACACCTAGAGTAACAAGGGCAGTCAATGCTTAGGACATCACCTCCTGCAAGTTCCTCTCCATACTACACCATCCAAATATTAAACTATATCACTGCTTAATTATCACAGCATTAAAATCCTGGAACTCCTTCCTTAACAGTATACTGAGGTTATCTATATACCACATGTACTGCATCCATTCAAGAAGCAGCTCGCTAGAAGCTTCTCAGGGGGAATTAGGGAATCCAGTAATCTGGAACAACAGGCTAATGTTCTGGGGTCAGGCATTCAAATTCCACCATAGTAAATGTGAAATTTGAGTTTTAAGACAAAAATCAATCAATGGTGACCACATAACCATTGTTGATTGCTGTAAAAATCTATCTGGTTCATTAATATCCTGTAGGGAAGGAAATTTGCAATCCTTTTCTGGTCTGGCCCACGTGACTCCAGACCCACAGCAATGTAGTTGACACTTTACTGCCATTTGAAGTGGCCAACCAAGCCACTCAGCTTATCAAAATCACTACAAAGTCTAAACAATTGAATGAAATCAGACAGAACTTCTAGCATTTATTTGGGCTTGGAAATGACAATGCAAACTCAGCCCCATTAATCCTACAAAGTCTTCCTTCCTAACATCTAGGGGCCTGTGTCAAAATCAGGAGAGACAGGCTTGTACAGACAAACTCATAGAATTATATCTTACGGACATTGTCTCAGGCACAACCTTGAAACTGTCCTACCTGCAGGATGGAGCCTGTAGTGGTGGCTACCCAGTGGCATAGAGTTGGGAAGCAGCCATCATTCTTTTGTAAACTTAATGTACTTCTGAACCTAGTATCATATGTAATCGCAAAATACAAATCTTCATCCAATCATCTAAAATCTTACGGTGAAAAGCTGAAGCCTCACTCCAGATTACTGGTTAAAACCATTTGTCACAACAGCCAAAGTACATTCTCTTCAGTATCATTCCATCTCTTATCTTTCAATCAGTTGCTAAATCATGTCAGATGGTCATGCCCAATTTTATGTGCTTGCAGCTTTGCTAATCTGTTGTGCAGAGCCTTATGAAAATCCAAATGGATATTTTTCTGCCCAACGCTTTCCGCAAAAGATAAACTAGATTCCCACATATACAAATTCGGAGCAAGAGTTAGCCATTCAACCCCTTCAGCCTGCTCCACTATTTGATAAGAACACGGCTGATTTCATTGTGATCTCAAACCCACTTTCCTGTCTACTCCTCATAGCTTCTTGATTGACAAGGCAGTCAAAAAGTATCAAATTCAACCTTAAAATATCCAATGACCCTGTCTCCACTGCTCTCTTGACTTACCCTCTACAAAGTATGTCAATTTTCTTTGAGTCATATTTGTTCAAACGCTCAATACTCTGTCCCTGATGACAGATTCCAATATTGGCATCATTATTGTCCCTAAACAAGAGTGCAAGAGAGAATGTGAACGTATGAGCATTAGCGTGAGCGAGAGAGAGCACGAGTGCATGAAAGTGGAGAGGGCGCACGTGCATGCATGTGTGTGTATGTGTGGGCGTGTGCATGTGCTAAATGTAAGCAAGGGGTCTGTACCATGGAAACTAATCACCAGCAAAAATGGCCTGACAATCTGGCAGTTTGGTACTTTTAAAGCAAGTGCCTAAAGCAAGAGCTTCATTGCAATATGCAAAATTATACAGAAAGGGGGCCCTCAATGGGAATGGGATGGACAACAGCCTTCAGGCAGGCTGCCCTTTAAAAGGCAAATCAATATTCAGAGTATCTTGAACGTTATTTTCACTTCACTGTAGAAGTAAACATAGCAACAGGTCTAAACCATTTAGAAGTGACTCAATCCTGTTGTTAAAACATCGGCCATTTGTCCATTTGCTGATCTCTAGAGTTTTCCAAAATGCACTTTATGAAGCGTACTGCAATTAACTAATATACTCTTAGAATTATATTTTATTAATTCATGCTTTTAGCACAAAAATGAAGCTTAATATGAAAGCATACCCAAGTTCAAGAAATTGAAGACTCGGTGCATGCTCTTTCTCAAATCAGCAGCGTGTTCTTCCAGCCGGAGAATGAGGAATTGGTTTGGATTGTAAACTGTAAACCAGTCCCACAGAAAGACTGCATATAACCCAATTTGCAATCTCACCTAAGAAGAAAAAGAAAGACAACGTATTGTTTGGCAATTCCATCCTTTTTCATCTGTTTATTTTGTAGTCAATCACTTTATGGACATTGTACAGAATATTTGAAAATATATAGTTCCATTTGATTAAAAAGCAGTTTGGTACGATCAGTGGCATAACACCAGTGCACTGACTTACTGCACTAGGTATGAATGGAGGGCTTCCCTCTCTCACAGTTGAGAAGATAGAACACAAAGGAATACGACATGAAGGGAAACATTTCCATAGAGTTTTCTTGACCTCCTCCTGTAACTTCAGGAGAAATCCTAATGAAACGGTGTGAATTTGGGATTCCAGCGATCTTTTGTTGAAGGTCCAGTGACAGGTGTGAAAATTCCCGATAGAAATGCCAAGCTTGGGAAGCCGAGACAACCTAGGCTGCTCTATAAAAATGCAGTTGTTGATCAATTGGAAAGAGAGGCCAAAGAGGAAATGATTCAGCTGTCTTCCTGATCAGGGAATGGTGCCGTTAGTGGCTGGTTTCAATATCAGAAACTGTAAAAGGAATAAACAAAACACATGGCTCCATGTCTTAATGGCATTTTATAAGCCATCTCAAATGCATTGAATTCAGTATAACTAGTAGTTCATCCATCATCTGACCCCAGAGACCTCAGTGAAGAACCAAGATAAGACAAATCAAGAAAGCACAGGCTGGTGATATGAAGCAGGGAGGGAAGATTGAGGGCAAGAAAGAATATTCACAAGTTATAAAAGTAATAGTTACAGCTATTTATTCCTAAAAACTGTATTTTAACTCCAAGTAACCTCAGATGTAATGATGCAAGTATCAGGATGGTTACATTCCTCACTTCAGACTACTTACAGGGATGCTGGTTGAACTAAATGATTCATTCTGAGCCACTTTCAAGCAACTCATATTATAATGTCAAATGTAAGGTGAAGACATACTGCCCCATGAAGAGTACGCAGAACAAATCAACACCAATTACAACATTTTAAATAGTCTGCAGTTGCTAAATTCTGCAAAGGTGGGGAATAAGGTAGTTTAACAAAAAAATGAAAATTCTCTGCATCAATTGGAATGAGTTATGGGTGAATTATTGCAGGCAGAATTTGAACTTATTATTGAAGATAAGGAAAATTAGCCTGGAATTTTAAATGGTCCCTTATTTGGGATACCAATGATCCCAAATAGGTGCACTTCATTCTTCAAGAAATATATTATACAAATTAAGCACAGATTGTATTGCATTCTGAATTTTCTGCAGTTAATTTCAAGATGGCTAACCCAAACAAAACCAACTACTTTTCATTGCCAGTCCATCAAAGTGATTGAATGGAAGGCACCAAGTTAGTGGAGGGAATAATGAGTCTGATCTTGTCCTCAACCTAAATAAGTAAATATGCACTTTACTGCCAGAGATACTGGAATCTTGCCATCTAATCAAAAATATTCTGAAAGTTTGGCAGCGAAGCCCAAACTTGATGCCTCAGTGTCAGTGACCAACAGGATAAGTACAGATACAAAGAGCAACTTTTGCCAAGAGTTTGAGGCTACGTCAATTAGCAAACAGAAATGAGGATGCATGGAGGCAGAAACTGAGATATGCTGGAATAATAGAAGTTTAAGGTTCAGATAGCGTATTTCAAAGTTTTTAAGTGTCAGAAACACAATTAAGTCATGGCTTTTTTATTTTAATATACTGAGAAAAATCAGGTAATGATATTAAAAACACATTGTTTTGTTGGGATGATTTAACATTATCAGAGATGCTTTAGTTAGGATCCTTAAGAGCCAGAAAAGACTTACGCTGTCTGGGCTGGATTCTAATACGTGTCCTAGAAGTGGAAAGTGTATTTTAATGCACTGTGTCACTACATCTTCTAAAACTCTTTAAACAGTTTCAGCTGGTTATTATTCGCTTGTCATCATACATACCTGCTAAAGAATATTCATAAAGGAAAAGAAATATTATTAGAAAATCAATACAAATGGCTAAAAAAAAACTTTAATGGGTCAGGAAATCCTGCACTGCCCTCAAGCTGATTGTGCTTACATTACAATATAAAACACCCCAGAAGGTTGAGGTCTGAAGAACTGGATGGATATTACAGCTTCGCACATTTATGGACAATGCCTTCAATGTCACACAAGGCCAACAGCATGAAGGTTCCTTTTAATACTCAAAATAAGGCTGTTAAGTGAAATGACTTTTAGCAGCTCCATCCCAGTTTCTAATAGATAAGGCTCTGCTGTGCTAAATTGCAAATAATATAATATGTCTTGACACTAAATCAATTATTACACATGTATAAGAGCTGTGGCAAACAGAGATGTCATGCTGATGCACTATGTAGGTCTCTCTAAAGGCTTGTATACAATGGAGAGAGATTTACTTTGCATCTCTTCATTTATACTTCAGCTGTGGCTTGATGTTGCTGTTCACACTCAGAGCGGCGGTGGTCAGAGCTGAGTAATGCAAACCAGAGGGTAAGCAGGAGTGGGAGATCCCAGATAAATACTTAAGGAGTGGGGCTTCAATTGAGCACATTCAGAGCAGTAGCAGCAGTGGGTGTAGTGTATAGTAAACCTGGGGGTCCAGTGGGGCAGGAGTAGACCAGACATTACAGTCCAGAAAGTGATGTGGGACAAGTGGGAGCAGCTGATTTGAGAGTAAGTCCTGGTGGGTATTTCCAAATTATATTAAAACATAAGTCATAGTTTAAGCAAGAGTAGGGCCTTTTCTGATTTATGTATTTTAGAAAGAAAGTGTTTACACCTTAAAGGGTTCAGTCATGGCAGGAGAGCACAAAGCCATCGTTTGTGGGCACATTTCCAGGGCACGGGGCCCGTACGTGTGCCCAGCTTCAGCTCCTGGAACCTCGGGTTTCAAAGCTGGAACAGTGGCTGGGGTCACTGTGGAGCACCCACGAGTCTGATAGCATTGTGGACAGCACTTTCAGAGAGGTGGTCACACCGTAGATGACGGGACCTGAAGAGGAAAGGGAATGGGTGACCATCAGGCAATCCAAGAGAAACCGGCAGCTAGTTCAGGAATCTCCTGGGGTCCCACTCGCAAATCAGTATTCCATTCTGGAGGGTGATGGGGCCGCTGGTTCCTCTCGTGTGTGTGGACAGAGCTAAGCTTCTGGCACCACAAGGAGCCTGTCTGCACAGGAGGGGAGGAAAGACAAAAGGCAATGGTAGTAGGGTATTCCTCATTCAGGAGAGCAGATTGATGGCCACAGTGGCACCGACAGGATTCCAAGATTGTGTTGCCTCCCTGGTGTTAGGGTCCAGGATGTCACTGAATGGCTGAAGGGCATCATGAAGGGGGAGGATGATAAGGCAGAGGTCATGGTACATGTTGGTACCAATGACATAGGTAGAAAGAGGGATGAGACCTTGTATCAAGAATTCAGGGGGCTAGGCAGGAGACAAAAAAGCAGGACCTTTTGGGTTGTTATCACAAAAAAACAAGTGCCAAGTGCTAGTGAGCACAAAAATAGGAGAACAGTGCAGATGAATGTTTTAGATTCCTGAATCACTGAGGCCATTTATGGCAAAGGTGGGACCCATACACCACATGTGTACGTGGTGTATGTGATGTGGTGTCTACTACATCTAAACCAGAGTGGGACTAACATTCTTGTGGGACGGTTTGCTAGTTCTGTTGGGAGGCGTTTTAACTATTTCAGCTGGGGGAGGGGACACAGACTGTTCGCAGAATGAAGGCACAGAATCAAACAGTAAAACAATCAGGTCAGAGGCTATATTAATTTTCAAGAGAGAAATGCAAGGCTGGATTATCTTTACTTTAACACCAGGAATATCACAGGTAAGATGGAGGAGTTAGTGGCGATGTTTGACACATGGAAGTGTACTATAATAGGCATCACAGAGACGTAGTTGAGGGAGGGGCAGGATTGGCAACTCAATATTCTGGGATACAGAATCATCTGGCAAAACAAAGAAGGGGGTGAAAGAGGAGCAGGCGTTGCATTATTAGTTAAGGAGTCAGTTATTGCAGTAAGTAGAGGTAATATCTTGGAAGGGGCTTTGAGTGAAGTTTTGGAGGTAGAGCTTACAAATAAAAAAAAGTCAGACACATTGCTAGGTGGTTATTATAAACACCCAAGAGAGTCAGTGGGAAATTGAGGAGCAAATTTTGCACATGATACACAGAGGTCTGTAAAAATAATAACAAAAGAGTAGTAATTATAGGAGGTGATTTCAACTTACCGAACATTAACTGGGATAGACATAGTGTTAAGAGCTTGGATGGAGTGGATTTCTTGAAATTTATGCAAAAGAACTTTTTAGACCAATATGTTGAGGGTCCAACAAGGGATACAGCTGTTTTAGACATAATTCTGGGGAATGAAGCCAGACAGTTTGATGTGGTGATCGGGAGCATTTTAATGATAGCAATCATAACATGATACAATTTAAGTTTATTATGGACAAAGAAACAGACAAGCACAAAAAACTTGTTGGATTGGGGGAAGAGTGGATTTCAGTAAAATTAAGTAGGATCTGGCCATTGTAGATTGGAAACAGCTACTACTGGGGAAATCTACAGAGAAGCAGTAGGGTGGAGGGGTAGTTCTGAAAGAAAATGAGTAGGGTATAACTCTAACATGTTCCTTCTAGGGTGATAGGAAGGAATAATGAGCCCAAAGAACCATGGATGACCAGAGATATTCAAGATACAATGAGAAAGAAAAGGGAGGCTTTTAGTGAGTACAAGGGGAACAAATCAGTGGAGGCATTAGTGGAGTGCAGGGAGGAGCTTAAGCAAAGAGGGGATATGAGAAAGCTCCGGTTGGTAAAAGTAGGGAAAATCCCAAGATATTCTGTAAATATATCAATGCAAAGAGAATAACCCAGGGAAATACTAAGGCCTGTGAGGGACAAAGTGGACAGTCTGTGGATGGAGCCAGAGGACATTGGTAGAGTGTTGGACCAATCCTTCATATCCTTCTTCACCCAAGACAATAAGGAAGGAGGTATTGAACCCAGAAGAGAGACTGCAAGGTGCTTAAGCAAATTGGCATAGGGAAGGACAAGGTATTGGAGATATGGTCCATTTTAAAAAGTGGACAATTCTCCAGGGCTCTGGATAAGTTGTACCCCAGGCTGCTGTGGGAAGCAAGGGAGGAGATTATGTGAGCACTGACTCAATTTCTAATTCTCCTCTGGTCATGGGGGATTGCGGGGCGGTGGGGGGGGGGAGGAGGAGGAGGAGGTCAGCTAATGTGTTTCTGATGATTAAGAAAATGCAGTGGAGATAAGCCAAAGAACTACAAACCATTGAGTCACATGTCAGTGGGAGAAAATTCTGAAGGAGAGCATCCATCTCCATTTGGAGATGCAAAGCATGATCAGGGGTAGTCAGCATAGCTCCATCAGACGGAGATCATGATCAATTTGATTGAGTTTTTGTTTTGAAGAGGTCAACAAGTGTGTAGATGAGGGTGGTGCAATTGATGTACTTTATATGGATATCAGTTTAGCCTTTAACAAGGTCCCACTAAGGAGGCTTATCAAGAAGGTAAATGCACATGGGATAGGGAGTAATTTAATAAAGTGGATTCAAAATTGGCTCAGTTGTGAAACACAGAGGGTAATGACAGAAGGTTGATTTAGTGACTGGAAGCTAGTGTCCAGTGGCGTACCACAGGGATCTGTTCAGGGTTCCCTATTATTCATCATTTATATAAACAACATGGATAACTGTGTGGGGTTTGGATTACTAAATTTGAGGATGACACAAAGATTGGTCAGGCGGTTAACAGTGAGGGTGTGTGTGTGTCTTGGGCTGCACGAAGATATAAATAGGATGGTCAAATGGGCAGATGAAATTTAACCCTGCAAAGTTTGAGGTGATACACTTGGGAGGGAGTAATTTGACAAGGAAGTATTCAATGAATGACATGATACTAGGGAGTTCAGTGAAACAAAGGGATCTTGGTGTGTTTGTCTACAGATCTCTGAAGGCAGAAGGGCATGTTAGTGGGTTGGTTTAAAAGGCATATGGGCCTTTACAATCAAAGCATAGATTACAAAAGCAGGGAAGTCATGTTGGAGCTGTACAGAAGTTTGGTGACCACAGCTAGAGTACTGTGTGCAGTTCTAGTCACTAAATTACAGGAAGGATATGATTGCACTGAAGGGAGTGCAGAGGAGATTCACCAAGATGCTGCCTGGGATGGAAAATTTAAGTTATGAGAACGATTGGATAGGCTTGGGTTGTTTTCATTGGAGCAGAGAAGACTAAGGGGCGATCTGATTGAGGTGTACAAGATTATGAGGGGCACGGACAGACTGAAGAAGAAGAAGCTGTTCTCCTTAGTTGAAGGGGGAGTCATGCAGGGGCACAGGTCCAAAGTAAGAGGCAGGAGGTTTAGGGAGAAATGTGAGGAAAAACTTTTTCCCCAGAGGCTGGTGACAGTCTGCAATGTGCTGCCTAGGAGGTTGGTACAGGCAAATCGCCTCACGTCCTTTAAAAAAATTCTGGATGAGCACTTGGCACGTCATTACATTTAAGGCTATGGGCTACGTGCTGATAAATGGGATTACTTTGAAGGTCAGGTGTTTCTCACATGTCGGTGCAGGTTCAATGGGCTGAAGGGCATCTTCTGCACCGTATGATTGTATGATTCTATGATAATGAGGGTCAAAAACATTTCATGCACCAGTAAACACTCCTTCCTTTAAAAGGACATGATTCTTTTTCTAAAGTAAATTGTATTCATGAGCAATATCATAAAAAGAGAAATGGAGACTTTTTGAAGGAATGGAATATAACATTTGGCAAGAAAGCCTTCATGTCAAATATTATAAAACTCCAGTAAGACCTAATTTTCTAAAGTGTCAACACAGATTTGTACATCAGATTCATTCAGCTTGGATGATATTCAAATGATAGTTTCAGCATTGATAGCTTACAGTAGATCTTTTCAGAAGTGCTATGGCAGAAAGCCACAACCCAAGTCATTTGCTACAGTTCTACAGTGATGACAAGCGGCCGTTTATCCCTTTATTTTCTTCAGATCTCGAGGTGAGGCTCAGCTTGTAGTGCATGACTCATACCACTCTTGTATATCCAATAGATTATCATAACGGAAGTGGTACCAAAGAGATAGCCAAGCAGGGCATCTTGATTACAAATTCAATTTTAATGATGCACAGAATAAACTTAGTTTAACTGCTGTTTACATGAATCTGTAAATGACAACAGGCAGTTTTCTATGCATCTTATCGTCTGGATCTATAGATATTGATAGTTGAACAGCTATTATTATTGGGGAATGTGATGAAACTATGGCTTAAAGAGTTGTATTTTGTCCTTTTTTTTTAAAAAAATGAAGCTACTGAGAATAAAGCAAGCAGCTTCTGAGGCCTTGAATTTTTTTTAAGTTCAAACAATAGAAGCAGCCCGAATGGGTGAAGTCAAGTTCCCATAGAACCAGGATTTTTAACTTTAGATTTTGGCTGTAGCTGGCATCTTATTCTGCTCTCTGTTATGGCTGAAAGCTGGATTCTCATCCTGCTACTAGAATTGCATGTGAGACAATCTATTTTACTGAATTTGCCTTTGCCAAGGGTATTATGTTAAAGTTAAGCCATTTAAAAAATTTTAAAATTTAATTAAATAACTGGACAGAAAAGGAAAGCAAGTTCAGTAGTGTTTCTCCTCATTATTCTAACAGATAACTACCAACTGATCCCCGAGTTAGTGAAATATCTTTGCAGCATCTGCAAAGCTGAGGCCAGGACCCACAGAACATGCTTTTTCCCTTGACGTTTGTAATGCAGGTTTCACGTCTAATGCTGCCAAAATCAGTTCCATCTACTTTATTGTTCTTTTTCATTTGCTTGTTTGTTCATTCTTTTCTTAAACTTTCATTCAAACGAGCTTTAACTGTAACTCAATATGAACTGAATCTCACTACTTCAAGAATCTCATCTCTTGAATTTCCATTAAGCCCAAACATTGTGCTATCTTTCCTAATTCTCCTCTGGTCATAGTGGAGATGCCAGAGGGCTGGAGAACAGCTAACGTGTTTCTGATGATTAAGAAAGGCAGTGGAGATAAGCCAGAGAACTACAAACCATTGAGTCACACATGAACTTATTTGCGTGAGTAAGGTTTACACATGTATGCCAGCAGGAGTAGGCGAAGAAATTAAGATTTTAAAACATACAGAAGCAAGTCAATCTTTGGTGATGAGAGATAAGGAGATGTTTAATTCAGAAGGTGTACTGCCAGAAAGGGTGGTAATATGCAGAATTCATGGTGAGAAGAGCAGTGTTCCATTTTCTAAAGTGAGGTTGGAGAGTTTAGTGAAAAGTGGTGAAGAGGTTGTGGAAGTAATACAGAAATTCTTGGTTCTGGAAACACAGTTTATCCTTGGTAATTATAGAACTGGATAACAGTGGGAGTGATGCTTATTATGGTTGAAAAGCCGGTAAAAAAAATCAGGCAACTGAAGTGCTACAGGAAGTATATTTTTTTTCTGACGGTATGAATAACAAGGTCATGAAACCACAAATGGAAAGAGGAAGTGAAATCAAAGAATGAAGATAAGGATATTGAAGTTCAATTATTAGAAACTATGTTTGACCAAATGGTTGAGAAAAGAAAACAAGAACAGATGGAGGACAAAGTGGATATTTTTAGTTCAAAGAAATTAGCTGAATTACAACAGAGAGGAAAAACTAAAGCAGTTGTATCAAAAAGTGTACACAGAAGTAGAATCTGAGTGTAGCCCAGAATGTTGCTATCTTAAAAACAATGTCTTGATGAGGAAATAGAGACCATCACATAGTCAGGCAGATGAGAAATAGGCAGAAGTTCATCAAGTTGTATTATCAGTGGGTTGCAGAAAGGAGGTGTTGCAGGTAGCATATGAATTACAGTAGTAGGTCATTTGGGAGCAAAGAAAACTCAAACCAAAACACAAAAAAACATTGTTATTCGCTTGGACTGCATAAGGATGTGGTTGACTTTTGCCAGACATGTCAGGTATTTGGAAAACCTCAGGCAGTGATAAAACCAGTACCCTTTACACCCATTCCTGCATTTGAGGAACCTTTCACAAGAGTCTTAATTGATTGCGTAGGACCCCTACCTAAAACAAAAAGGTGGGAATCAGAATTTGTTGTCCATAATGCTTATGTCTACTAGATTTCCAGAGGCCATTCCATTTTGCAGAATCACAGCTAAAAGGATTTTAGAAGGGTTACTCATTTTTTTTTATTAGTTATGGATGACACACAGAAATACAATAGAATCAAGGGTCAAATTTTACATCAAAATTATTCAAGGAAGTTATGGATAGCTTAGGAATAAATCAATTCAATCCATTGTGTACTATGCAGAATCGCAGGGAGCATTAGAACAGTGGCATCAAACTTTAAAGACCATTTTGAGGGCTTATAGTCAGACCATCCAGAGAATTGGGATAAAGGAATTTCACTTGTATTGTTAGCAATTAGAGATGCAACTAACGAAATCAACTAAATTGAGTCTATTTGAATTAGTTTTTGGGCATGAGGTGAGAGGACCACTGAAACTAATTAGAGGAGAAATTGGTGAGTTCAGGGACCTCATATTTGGTCTGTGTGCCAAATTTTAGGGAAAGACTAAATAGTGAGTGAGTTGGCTGGACAGCATTTGAAAATAGCACACCATATGATGAAACAGGAAACAGACAAGAGATCAAAACTTTGCAATTTTGCTAATCGAGATAAAGCGTTAGTGTTACTCCCAGAGGTAGACAAGGTGGAATGGGCCTTATCAAATTGAAAGGAAATTGATTGAGGAGAATGTATTTGGCATTCTTATCAAATAAAAGAAATCTGTGTGTGTCATGTGAATATGCTCAAAAGGTATTTTGGTAGGGAAGGAAAGCAAAAAGAGAATTTACAACACAGAGTGAAGAACCAAGTTCGGATGATTCTGAGTTGGACATTGCTCAAACTAAATTGGAATGAGGAAGTTCTCAAAAAATGGGATAACTTATTAAGTGGCCTTTCAGAGGAAAATCAAAATGACCTGAAAGAATTATTACAAATCACATAGGGAGATATGTAGGAATAAGCTGGGATGCACTAATCTGATTGTGTATGACGTAGATACAGGAAATGCTGTTCCAATTAAGAAACATCCTTATTGACGTAACCCGCTAAAATTGGCACACATTCAAAAAGTTGAGCAGTTACAAAATCAGAGTCATATCCTATTCTACATTTGAAAGATTGTATTGAGAAGGTGGGACAAGCAACTTGTATATCAAAGTTGAATTTACTCAGAGGATACTGGCAGATAGGTTTATCCGAAAGAGTGAAGGAAATTTCATTTTGTGATGCCAAATTGGCTGTACCAGTTTAAATTCATGCCATTTATTATGAAAAATGTGCCAGTCACATTTCGAAGACAAATCAATAAAGTCATTTCAGGATTACCCAAATCGATGATCTGGTGACTTTTAGTCACACGTGGAAGGAACATGTGGAGCATCTATTGAAATTGCTCAATTGACTTCGGGAGGCAGACTTGATGATAAACCTGGCTAAGAGTGAATTCGCAAAAGCCCAAATAACATTCCTGGGCTAAGTTATTAGGACATGCCAATTGGAACCATGGGATGTGAAAACAGAGATTATTGGGGAATTCCCCATACCTTTGACAAATAGGGAAGTACTACGATTCCTGGGACTGAATGATTTTTATTAGAAGTTTTTCCCAAATTTTAGCAGCATGGTTGCTCCACTGCCTGACTTGAAATGTAAAAAATGTTAGTGGACTGAGGAAGGTCAGAAGACATTTGACAGCCTGAAAGCTGTGTTAACCATTGCCCTTGTGTTAGCCACATCTAATTATGCAAAGCCATTCAAGCTGGCTATCGATGCAAGTGATTTTTTTTTCTAATTCATTCATGGGACATGGGCGTCACTGGCTAGACCAGGATTTATTGCCCATCTCTAATTGGCCAGAGGGCAGCTAAGAGTCAACCACGTTGCTGTGGGTCTGAAGTCACATGTAGGCCAGACCAGGTAAGGGTGGCAGATTTCCTTCCCTCAAGGACATTAGTGAACCAGATGCGATTTTCCTGACAATGGGCAATGGATTCACGGTCATCATTAGACTCTTAATTCCAGATTATTATTGAATTCAAATTCCACCATCTGCCATGACAGGATTCAAACCCAGGTCCCCAAAACATTACCTGGGTCTCTGGATTAATAGTCAAGCAATAATGCCACTAGGCCATTGCCTACCCTACCTAACGTGGATGTTGGTGCTTTATTTTTTTTTCAAGAAGACGAGAAGATAGAAAAACCTATTGGATACTTTTCCAGAAAATTGAATAATCATCAGAAATATTCCACAACTGAGAAAGAAACATTAAGTTTGGTGTTGGTGGTGTAGCATTTCAACATTTATATTGTCAGTAATGTGCCTGAGACAATTGTATATACTGATCATAACCCCCTAAAGTTTCAGGAAAGTTTTTAGGGATAAAAATTCCAGACTGTTTAGATGGATCTTAGTATTGCAGCCATTCAATTTGAAAATTAGATACCTGGCAGGACAAGAAAACATAATTGCCAACGCATTGTCATGACTTTGATGAACGAAGAAGGAGGCATTTGATGGCAGGAGAAAAACGAACTGAAATGGACTATAGGAGTGAATGTTTGCATGCTTAGAGTCAATGTAACATATATGTACTGTAGTGTACTAAATGAGTAGACTAAAGTGTTTTTAAAAACGAAGCCATCTTTGTATATTGATGGGGTTTTTTGTGGGGTGGGGAAAGTGTGATAATACTATGGCTTTAAGAGGTGTATTTTGTTCTTTTTTTAAAAATGACAGAAGGTTGAGACAGAAGTAATGAGTAGTCTGCTCAAGATCAATAAAGTAAATAGAGTTTGACGGCTTGGTTTTTTTTTAAAGATTCGAACAATAGAAGCAGCCTGAATGGGTGGGACAAGCTCCCAAAGAACTAGGATTTTTAATTTTAGCTTTCAGCAGCTGCTGGGGTCCTGAAGCTGAATGTAGAAGCTCTTATTCCCCTCTCTGTTACACCTAAAAGCTGGGGTTCTCTTCCTGCTACCAGAACTGCACGTGAGACAATCTATTTTACCGAATTTGCCTTTCCCAAGGGTGTGTTTAGTAGTTAATATGTATATTATTTTAAGCATTTTGATAGATTACAGTGAAATCTATCTAACTGTAAATGTCAAAATAAAGTGTTTTACTTAAAAATCGAGTAGTTTGACAAATTGAACGGCATCAGGAATGCAACATCTTATACTTGCCTATAAAATAAGGAAAGGTTAGGGTCTAGGCTATCTTCTTAATAGATTTTGAGGACAGATGGTCCAGTCCATAACAGGGAATAAGTTTACTATTTGGGAATAAATTTCCTAAACTTATTCCAACTGTGACTCCTAACTCAAGGCTCGAAAATTGTCAAGACTCTTCAGGGAGAGAAGAGGGGCTGAGAGTAGGAGACCGAGGAGAACAGGGGCCTGCTTGTTAAAGTGAGAGTACAGCTGTTGGAACTCAGTCAGAACTCCAGACGGCCGCTGTCAGTTCAGGACTTGTGACCCCACTTGGAAAGCCCCGTAGTAGTGGCTCCAATTTTGTTCCATCACAGGACTGACCAGGAATCTCTCCAGCTCTTAGACCCTGCCACTGGCATGTACTGAAATGATATATAGATTGATACTTGATCTGTTTGCCGTTGTTATAAAACACACTTTCCTTGGCATCATCCTTGGGGAGCAATCTGAACCTGAAGCTTCTGACTCAGAGGCAAGGAGTTACTGGCCATTATAAGACCTGCTGCTTCCTTGGTATGGAACCTCAAAATGAAATGGATGGAAGTGGTACCAAGGTAATTTGAGCAAATACCATGTTTGCAAGTTGCTGCATAGCATGTAATTAAAACTATTAATAATGAAACTATCACAGCAATCAAGTTAATCACTCATTATCTATAACAACATTTCAGAAACTTTCATTACCATCGATTTTCTATGTGCCTCTTTCAGCTTATGCGGCTGGAACTTTAATGCATTGGCAGTATGAATTGCTGCAATTCCTAACCAACAAGCTCAGAATTGCAGTCTTCCTTTCAACTATAACAATTAATTTAGTTGAAGGCAATAAAATGACTTCAGCACAGCACCATTGAGTAAAATATTCTTCTTCTTCAGTTCTCTCTCCAAAGACAGGATTGTCATTCAGTGCCCAAATAGAATGAGCTCTGCGCTGATGGCAATTTGATCCAAGCGCTCAACTGGCCTACACTCCCCATCCCCCTACCATAAGATGTGAGAGTTGCTGTGGCAACGTGCACTTCACACACATGCTGTCGTGCAAAGCTATAGATAGTTGTGTTTCAGGCTCCAATTTTCACTTGGCTGACAAGAAATTTTGCCCGCTCTTACCACTACTGGTGTAGGTCAGAAGAATTTGCAGTTTGGCCACATTGTCAAGGCACCTTCCTTGACCATTCAAGTCCTGGAGTAGGACTTAAACCCAGAGCTTGTAGTTCAGAGGCAGAGGCACTACCCCTACACCACAAGACAGCCAAAGGATCACAAATAATTTTGTTTTATCAATGCACATCCACTTTTGATGGACAGAGGCATTTGCTCTTTAAATGACTGTCATTAAAAAGTACTTACAGGCATGGCAGAGTTCACGGTGCAGTTGTACACACAGGATCTAAGGGAAGAGTGCATCAAACATCCATCGAATATTTGCAGTGAATCTTTTACTTTTTCATGAAAGTCCTCGACAGATTTGTTAGCGCTTATGAAGTACAAGTAATCAGAATACAGCCTAAAAAAGTGTGAATATATTAATAATCATAAAAAGGCATTAATAGAGTGACTACTCTCAGTGAAATACTTTGTAAGCCACATCATTTCTACAAGAGCTAGTTTTCTTCCCTCCATATTAATGTTTTTCCTCAACATGACATTTTAGAACATTAATTTCTTCTGTGGTTACAATGATCAATTTAGTAGGTTCAAGCATGAAGTAATAAACTTTCTAAACTTCAAATTTTAGACGTAACTTTAAAAATGCAACTCATTTGACATCGCTAATGTGTTCCACTGACATCTCACTTAAGCAATGCTTGTACTTTGTGGGTTCAAAGTGAGAAACAAAACTGAAGTTTCACTATTAGTATTTCCTTTAACTTCTCCAGTAAATATAACCAGTGTTGTTTTTGCACTATCTGCTGATTGTTTGAAAGGATTGAAGCGGAAAAACAAAATATGCTAAGGGAGCTGGTCGTAGAGGGGTGTTGATTCAGGTAGCACAAGGGAACTGACCTAACAGCTACAGAGCTGACTTACAGGATAGCTGAAAGAAAGTAATCGAATGCAGATTACTAAATTTACATTCCTTTCAGGCTTGGTTGATTAAGGCCTTCAGAATTCATTGCTAGGAGCACAAATCTCAAGGTTGAGGGAGAGGATTAATGAGAAATAATGAAGAAAGGTCTTAATGGACAGGTTTACATCTTGTCATATTCCTTTATGATGGCTGAGCTTTAATGGTACGAGTGTGTGTGTGTGTGTGTGTGTGTGTGTGTGTGTGTGTGTGTGTGTGTGTACGCACGCATGTGTTTAATGTGCACATGCTCTCAGCTGGCAGCCCAAACCCTTTACCTCTGGAGAGTATATCCATTTACACTGAGAATTGGTTGGCCCTCAGCGATTAGGTGACAAAGGAGCAAATTATTACCAGTCTTAACTTTTCAGAACATTATAGCAGGAAGAAAACAGAAAGAATCAAAATTGCCAAAGAGATATTTTTGAATTACTCAGTAAGAATTACTATATGTAACTATGACTCAAAAAAATTAGACAAAAAGGGAACAGAACCACAAATTGATGAAGAAACTTTTGGTACACAGTAAACTGATTATACTGCTTGGTCAACATTCTTGAGAGAAGGTATTGGTGGGATTTATATGGAAAATGATCTACTCTGTCCCAAAATGATATGCAATATCTGCGTAGTACGAGCACATGTGGATGTAATTATCTCCTCCTTCTACCCCATTAAAGGGCAATCCCAATAAGCTTTAGCAGATCCTGGAGTACTTCTACTCCAGTCATATATTATTACATTCAATTGTGACCCAATAATGCTGCAAGATTCAAGGAGATTCACATCCCACGTATCTAGTCCAAATTACAACAGACTAACGATACCTAAAAGGCCATCTCTCACTGCTCCAAACCCTCATCCCCTAATCAAGTCAGTATCTCACCAGTTTTTCATTACCCAAGTAATTGACACCACAGTTTCCAAAGATTTTTTTAAAAATTGTCCTGGTCCTCTAGGATCAATGGAAAGTACTATATTGTGGGATGGGATATAGCAATGCATTAGCAATTGGACTTCTCTTACACATGGGTACATATCTAGCTTGGAAAAACATTTGCTTGTGTTTTAAGACTCCAAATGATTTTTCATATAGCCAGCTCCTTGAGGGGGCAGCCGTACCATTCAGCATCAATTAACAACTGGAAAAAAAAGATGACTGGGACTGAAAATCAGAAAGTGCCAATGTTGTACAACTGAAGAACATTGCTTAGTAAAGATTCCGTGACACAGCTGAGTGGAAAAAAAACTTGACACTTAACCACTTTATATATGACCTTGTCAATCATGATGCTAACAACTGATTGCCAAAATAGCACAATTATCCTTAAAAGCAGGCACAGTACCTTCACCTTAATAGCAAATATTTACAAAAATATTTAATGTTAATACCATAAGAATAAAGAAAACCCACACAAATGTTTTAATCAGTGGCTATCTTGGACAATAATGTAAAGTGAGAAAATATTTTGCAACTGGTAGTACAGATTATGTGCAAGGAACAATGTTCATATATTAAACTGGGGTCACAACAGAAATATTGGATGCACAATTATAAACAGAACGATAATCTTCCTTTCAGAAATTAATTAAAATGGTACTTCTTTTTAAAACATGAAAATCTCATCAGTACAGACTTTTTTAAAAAATCAAATAATTGCATTTCTGGTCCATATAGTTTGAATGCTGACGTTTGTATTTCTGATACTGTGTTTAATCTGGCTAATAATGTTGAACACTGCTGGTACTACATGGAAACTTAGGATATCTATGAGAAAGACACTGGATTTTCAGTACAGTTACTCCTTTGTTACATCAACGGCATTGTTTCAGGAGAGGAGCATTATATCCTTTTGCCCCACTTACATTGGCCAGGTTGAACTGCCCACAGACAGTGGCTCCAGTTTCCTCCAAAACCTGCAGTTCAATTGCACATCACAAAAAATACGTTAAGTTTTGGCTGCCACGTTGACTGCAGCTGAAACACTAGCAGTGCCACAGCATTATTTCAGGGCCAAGCCACTGACTTGGATAAACCTCAGAGACAACTAGCTCAGATTTGCCAGTTCCAGATATAGTGGTTACACACCGTCAGTTCAATGCCAAATTTCTACCACAGCTCTGGCCTTCACTCAATTCAAAATATGTAAACAGGCTATTACATCTAAAGTACTTCAGCAATAATTGCCATAGCAATCCAAAATGTTTGGCCTTGTTAACTGTTCCAAACCACTGTCAATGATGCAATTCCTCCAGATGGCCCTGAGTTTTTCTAGGATAGAATTCCAAAGATACCTTGCCCAAAAGTTAGAAAAAACCTGAATATTGGAGTAAAATTTACTGGGGAATTTAATAGCAGAGCTCCATATGATCCTCATGCAACATCCACAAACCTACCAAAATTCACTGGACTTCATTCAGATGCATCAACTCAGTCCGATTTTCCTTCTCTCCCTCAAAACATGGAGATTCGCTACAAGGGTCCCAACATTGCCACAACCAAGAGTAGTCAGCTTCGTAAAGAATCAGACTTTAGGTTGCATGGGATTTCAGATTCAATATCATGTACACATGCTCCATTTATCCACTAACACTTTTAAATCCCAGCACTTGGAGTTTAAGTAACAACAGGTCAAAATATATTTATTCCAGAATCTTTTAGCCTACTCTTAATAAAGCATTTATTTTTGTACTGATTCAGTCACTTGAATTAAACAAAGTAGTAGCTTAAGTGTGAAGTTAGTTCTTGAAAAGGTCAACTTCATCAAAAGTGAACTGAAACTTTTATGGCATGTCTATTACAGAAAATCTATTTCAGTCTATATTCATTTTTTCCTACTATTTACGCCATATGCTGAGTCACAGCAATGTTGAATGACACATGAAGACATCAGGGTAGCAGAAACATTAGACAGCATGGAAATTCAGTGATCAGAATTTGCAACAGTTATTAATGCACAGGTATAGCTCTTTGCAAGACCTCAAGTTTCTTAACAATTTGACAATAAAACTCCAGGCAATGAACAAAGGCTGGAAACTAACCTCTCAACAGGGTCCCTCAGCATAACAATGAGTTTAGCAGATGGCAGAACTGCATGAAGGAAGTCCTGAATTAAATATGGTGGTTCACCATCAGCAGTGCGATGATAAAAATTCTGCCAAGCATTATTATCCCACATTGTTGAAGCACTTGCTTCACCTAAAAAGAAATACAATATTTTTTTCAATAAATAATGAAATTAAGTGGATGCAGATCAAATATACAATACACCATTAAATCTCAGTTCTGCCAAGATAGTAATGTAATGACAGATCTAACAATAAATTTGTTCCCTGCCCTCTTAGATTGGTGCAAGGTCAGAAAGATAAAGAGGAGAAAGGGAACAAAACATACTTTTTTAAAAATTCACATTCAGACAAACGAAATTTTAACAGCTGCTTTTACTTAGAATAACTTTCATGTGGTAATCCAGTAAACGATCAGCTGCAAAAGAATTAAGGCATTCATGCTACAAACGAAGACTGAACTGTTCCTGTAAACTATCAGACCTTCCATCAGCAAATATAAAATTGAACTTGCCTCTGAAATATGTGTTTTGGAAAACTTTTCCATACAAATGTTGCTCATTATTTGTTATTGGCCATACTATAACACGCATATAACACATGCTCAACCTGTGATTTAGAGTGACACCATTATTGACAGCAGAAGTAAACATTTTAATAGAATGTGGGTGAATAAAGCAACTCACCAATGACCATGTTGCTTTTAATTGGTTGTTCAGCAGAAGCATTGGCTATCTGACTCTGAATCTGATAAGCGGCCAGATCAAACAGATCCAGGTAATCTTCAATAAGGTATCGGTCATGGAACCCATTCCAGGGTTGGATAATACCTGCAAACAATAACATGCTTGTGTACAGAAATTATAACACACTGCACAATTTTTAAAATGACTTTCTCATCAAATGGATCAGAGAACCAACTTAACATTAAATTTTGAGATTATAGACTTAAAAAAATAGTGTTGTGAATTGTGGTATAAATCCAACAGGCAGTATTGTGCTTTTTTTTTAAACACAGAGTTGCTACTGTCCCACCTTCATGCAAAACATGAAGTAAAATGGTGTACCAAGAATTGCTTATGCTCATGTAGATGATATATGATTTTGTACGAGCAATGCACATAGTTTGAGAGTTCAGACCCTAATATAGGAAGTTATGATATACAATTCAACAAAGCTAAGCAACTTATGGTCTAGTATCACAAAACATTAGCAAAATGTGCTGACTGATTGAAATTGGCTCACTAATGCAGGCCAATATAGCTGTCTGTCCTCCCACAGGCCATGTGACTTCAATATCGTTATTTCTGTTCAACGTTTGATATCCTGTTGAAATGAAAATCTCCATCTGATTATTCAGCTGTAAAAAAAAAAAATCACTGCACGATGAAATAATAAACAAACCATTAAATGGACCAATAAACAGGTATTGGATCAGGACAATGCTCAGATAATTCAACCTTTGTCACCCTGCAAATTCTCTTCATGAATTTCAAGGGCTAATGCCAGATCAATAATCATACTCAATCATATCTACCAACCATAATCTGGATTCTATTGCCATCTCTGTCCTAAACTGTATTCTACTAGGAGAGAGTACAAACTCATTCATGTGGATTTGGTTGGCATTTTTAATATTAATATAGATCTCCCATCAAATCTTATGACTTCAGATCAAAGCATATACCATGCTAGTGGGAGGTGATGGCCGAGTGGTATTATTGCTAAACTATTAATCCAGAGACCCAGGTAATGTTCAGGGGACCTGGGTTCGAATCCCACCATGGCAGATGGTGGGATTTGAATTCATTAATAATCGGGAATTAAGAGTCTAATGATAACCATGAAACTATTGTCAATTGTCAGGAAAAACCCATCTGGTTCACTAATGTCCTTTAGGGAATGAAATCTGCCATCCTTACCTGGTCTGACCTACATGTGACTCCAGATCCACAGCAATATGGTGGACTCTTAACAATTAAGGATGGGCAACAAATACTGGCCCAGCCAGTGATGCCCACATCCCATGGATGAATGAAAAAAAAGCAGACCCATTAATCATTGATTAACTGCTCTTGCTAAACACATTTAAGAGGAAGCACCAGCAAGGCCGTAAAAGTTAATCTGAATATAGGGTTTCAATGTCCACCAACATATATTGCTCATAGTACTACCGCTTTTTAAACTGGGCAAATTCTTAAAGAAATAGTTGTAAAATTGAGCTTCCAAGGGGAACCAACACAGGCTTGATCTACTTGATCCCATGCTTACTAATTGACATATCTTAGACATTTTTGTGCACAACAACATCGATAGGAATGACCATTACACAGTACTTGAAAAGAGTCTTAGTTTCACAGCAGGCAAACCTTTCATCATACTTTTACTGTGACAAGCTAAGGATAAATTCAGTTGTCTATTCAGATGTCTATGAGGCACCTTCACTCTTTAACAGTATTATATACCACCACAATCTGTAACTTCATGACATGTCACTATCAAGTTAAGGTCCAACCTTGGTGTAAATAAGAGGGCAGTAAATATTCCCAGAACAGTAACAGCTACATCTTAGAACAGGATACCATATATCGATGAAGCTCCAAAATAGAGCTCTGGAAAGAGAAAAAGGAAAGGCCAGACAGGTAGAGCTAGTCAATCACAGGTAAATCAATTAAAGTTCTGTAGTGGAACCACACCCAGTCAAGAACAGTGGTAGACAATTAGAGAAGAACTAGGGAAGAGGATATTCAAACAATTCATCATTCCAAATGTTAGATCCCTGCTCATTTCAGTATGAGATAATATTTAGAATATCCTTTCTTTTTCCCATTTTTGAAGCATTTCCAAACATCTTCCACTGAAGTACAAAGTAGACAATGCCACATTATCATAGATGCTAATAACAAAGTATTTTTATTCACATAACAAGACATAATAATACGAAGTGTTAGTGAGTTCCATACAGGATGATTAAAGTGTCTTCTCATAATTCTGGTCATGGCACTTGTTTGAATGAGTAAAAGCTCTAGCCAAAACTATTTCAGTGCAGCTGTGGCACTATCATCTGTACAATGTGAAAAATTTCCCAAGGATGTCTTTCTCACAGAATGCAGTACAAATCTAAACCAAATCAACTATTGCCCTGTTACCAGCAAACTAATGGATGGATCCATCATTTGATGCCTCCGCACCAAAAATGCGCCCACTGATGCTCAGTTTGGTTTCTACCAGCATCATTCAGGTCCAGATTTTGTCAGATTCTTTAGTAAGAGCTATATTCCATGGGAGGTTGGGAGCAGCCACAGAAACAGCTTATCTGCATCTACTATTTCTGTCACTTCAAGAATTTTAAGTTTCTTTGAGATCACCTCTCATTCTTCAAAACTCCAGACATTAAGAGTTCAGTTTTCCCAATTTCTCTTTTTTGGACAGTTCCACCATCCTCGAAAACATTTGTTGTACTCCCTCTATGGCAATAGTATCTTTCCTGAGATGACAAGATCAAAACTACACATGCTATGTCAGGTATAGTCTATTCCTGTACAAATGAAGCAAGATTTCACTAATCCTGTACTCAAATCATCTTGTATCAATGCTTATCATTCTATTAGCCTTGCTGATAGCTTGTTGCACCTGTATATTAGCATTCAGTGACTTATTGACAAGACAAGCTGGGTCCCCTTATAATTTACACTTTCCAACTCTTACCATATAGGAAATATTCTCCACATCTGCTTCTTCTACCAAAGAAGATAACCTCACATTTTTCCACATTATAGTTCATCTGCCATGATCTTGCCCATTTACCAAACCTGACTTAGCTTTCCTGTAGCCACTTTACATCTTCCTCACAATCACACATTCCCACTTAACTTTACATCATCCACAAATTTGGAAATATTACATTTGGTCCCTACAGTGAACAGCTAAAGTATTGTTCCTCGTGGTAGCCACTGGACACACCCTGTCAATGCAAGAGTGACCATTTATTCCTTCTGTTTTCTATCAGTTAGCCAATCATTAATCCATGCCAGAGCACTACTGTGTATTCCGCGCAATATAATTTTTTTTTTTTTTTTTTTAAAAACAGGCCTCTCTAGCTTTCTAGATCAAAAGCTTTCCAAAAATTTAAGTATATTATGTCCATTGGCACCTCCTTTATCAATTTTGTTAGCACAACTTCAAAAACTCCAACAAGTTTGTCAAACACCATCTCTCATTCAAAAACCCTTACTGATTATCCTCAATCAGATTAGATAAACAGGCTTTGACTGTCATATGGAAGACAAGATCTACAACATATACCAATAAGTTCTGGGTATTAACCATCCAACAATGAGGAAAAGCTCAAACACATTCCCCTGACCTTCAATGACACAGCCATCATAGAAACCCCATCAACACTGGATGGATTATTAGCATCTAAGGAACTTTAAGTAGAAATGATAACAGTGCAAGAACTGGGTGGATGACAGATAAAAATTACTTAACTGCCTACGTCAGAGCTTCTTGAACAATCACCAGATTCCAGTCAGGATTATAATGAAATATTCACTAATCACTTGAGAGTTGCTACCACAGCCTGAAACCATCCACTTGATCAGTATCACTGGACTCAGCAAATACCAATTTGCTTTAGTGTTCTGTGGCTAAACTAGACATTTACTAAAGTAACTACAATAACGTTTCACTTTGTACTTGGATCTGAAAGAGTTAATGCTGCGGAGAGCTATATGTACCATCCATTATAATGGTATCATATTGTTTTGTGGGCAGAACAGCTTAAGATCTTGAACAAATGAAACCTAACCACTGGGCCTCCTCAAAGTCTCTGTAACAATGTCTATCATATGACTGTGACCTGTAACTTGCTAACACGCAATAAAACATATCTTGTTAACGACAAAAGAATCTTCCATTTACTCCAAGAAGTAATTTTCCTCTACCACACCAGAACAAGAATGCCCTGTAGTCCCTACACTTAAAGAGGATGGTGGCAGCAACCTTTGTCATCAGCAGTAGTTCACACAGTGCAGCAATCTGGTGTGCCCATACAACAGTAATCTAGTGTATCACTGTATGATTCACTATCAAGGCAGAGAGCACCAGAAAGATAATGGAAGCATCATCACCCCCAAGGCCTCCTCCAAATCAATCACCATACTGACCCGGACACTTATCACGATTTCATCGTTATCATTTGATTAAGATCCTGGAATCCCCTATGACTGAGGGAACAAGAACATCACTGTTCACAAAAATGCATCAATGTTGCAAGGCAGCCTTATCAGAATTTCCCACATTCTGAAATCAAATATTAAAATGTGCAATTTCAACTCCTTTGGAAAACATGATGGCTTTCTTCATGCGTCAGACACAAAATAATCCAAAAAAACTCCTCCATTTTCAAGTTTTGCATTGAAGGTGGCATTCTTGAGAACTACAACTGTCTCCATTACTCTGATGGATTATATCTTGTTTCTACACTTCTTTCAGACACAGTTATCTTTTCAGCTGGAAGTAAACATGGAAAAAATGTGGAGTTGACTGTATGGAGAACTGTTTGGGCATCAAGCTCATGTGCTGGTTTTCTATTTTGGGAGAAGTGCCGGGGCAGGTGTTTGGGGTCAGTGGGGAGGAAGAAAAAGAAGGGTATTGTATCCTGACAGGACAACTAAGTTTTAAAGCAATAGTCATATTTAACCTGATAAAAAGGTCCAAAAGTTTATCTGCTAGCTTTTAGAAGATAATCTGCACCAAATAATTCAAATGACATGATGAAAGACTTGTGGTGTCGCTTTGTATGCTCAATTGTTCTAAAACTATACAACTTAATCATGTATATTTAGTCTCATTGTACCAAACAGTGTGTACGGACACCTTAAAAGATGATTAAAGAGAACCTATACAACAGATAGAAACATCTAGTTCCAATCACCAAATTATATGTACATTTAGTTAGATATCAGAGCATCAACTCATTTCCAAGATGTTTAGGTTGCTTATGTGTGTTATTCATAATATGGTATGTGAGAGAATCTCGACAGAAAGACTCTAAGCTTTTAAAATATTAAAGGAAAGTTAAAACACAAAACATATTTGATAATAATAACATTATAGTCAGTAAATGTGGTAAAAT